>NC_141536.1:22113748-22425498 GCF_021556685.1 Rattus norvegicus | reverse complement strand
ACACTCCCTTATACCCTCCCTCAACTCCACCTCCTCAGTCCAGACTGCGTAGTCTCAGTTCATAGGTCCACGTCACATGGCCTGATCTTGCGTCATGGTGCGCCTGCGCAGCTCTCACAATGGACGTGGCTAGTTTCAGGTGTGTGAGGAAGTCAAGTGCTAGTCATGAGACTTAGCTGCAGTCCCGGGCGCCATCTTGGGTCACAAGGATTTGATTTGGAGGAGCAGAATTGAGTTGAACATTGGCAAGTAGCTTACCTGCTTATCTGTTTAGAGTATGTATTAGTGTTGTCTTTCTTTTTCTCGTCTTTCTTTCTTTCTTTCTTTCTTTTTTTTTGAGACGGGGTTTTTCTGTGTGTCTTAATGTTTTCAAAGGCCAATTTTTTTATTAAGATATCTGAGAAGCTGAGCAATATTGCAGGATATTTGATCACACTGTGAATCCCAAGACTGTGTTATTTACTGGGGGAAAAAGTTTCTTGTAGTGGTGTGGCTCAGCCTTAGCATATGCCTTTAATCCAAGGGCTTTCTGTTTATTGTAGACAGGATTAAAGTCAACCATAGGTCAAGAAAAAGAGCAAGCAACAAGTTGACAGGGGATGAACATAGGGAAAAAAAGAGAGTAAAAGGAAATCAAGTGGATGGATAGAGACACATGGGGAGTAGAAGGCGGAGACATTCAGTTTGAAGGGGTTTTAGGTAATGTGAGGATGGAGAACTTTGTTGGGGGGGGGGTACATTGGTTGAGGAGGAAGGTCAGCAGGGTGCTCTCTCTGCCTCTCTTAGCTATCAGACCTTCACCCCAGCATCTGGATCTAAGTCTTTAGACTGGTAAAATTGGATATTTGAGATTTTGATAAGAACAACAGAGCAAGGATGACCTGTTACCCTAATGCTTTGTATAGTAATCAAGAAATTCAACAAAAGTTCTGTAACTTTTTTCCTTTTTTTCCTCCCCACACAGGGTTTCTCTGTCAAGCCCTTGATAGTCTCAAACTCACTTTATAGATCAGAGTGGCCTCAAACTCAGAGATCTGCCTGCCTCTGTCTCCCAAGTGCTGGGAGTAAAGGCATGTGCCACCAAGACAGGCTAATGCCCTGAATATTTTTAAGCACTGTGTGATCTCCCCGGGCTAAAATAAATTTTGATAAACTTGCTATGCAGAGAGTTGTGGAGAGTCATAGATTTGGCCTGGTCTAGCTGCCTAGAGAGGCATGTGTATGTGTCATAGAATTTTCAAGTTAGAGTCCTTGGCTCCAGGGACAACAATGTAGCTTTCAGTTCCTGAGAAGCTGAGGCACTCCTTGCGATTCTCTGTGTTCACTAAAAGTCAATGAAACATATAGAAGCTTCACAAGATACTTAGGCTTATATGATAATCTTGTATATCCTGTGTTGAAGCCTGCTTTGCTACATAGCTGTAGCTATTCTGTTCAATGCCTGCCATCCATTTCTTATTGTTGAAGTAATATGCCTGTCAGTCATTGCTACAGAAAAATAAATTGACTCAAAACAGGGTCATGCTGATCCCAAACCCTGCTATGACCTGTATGCTATGAGGTTTGTTAATCTTAAGAAATTCCACAGCTATAAGTTTCACCTAGGATCCATCATATTAAAGGTCAATATAAACTGAGCCAAGGCCAACCACTGGACAGCACCTCCAGCACTTCCATAGAAGTTCATTGTGGGTTTTGCTGTTTTAGCCTTTATAAACTGACATAGAAAAATGTTCAAGGTCTGTAGCCTTAGCGCCCAAATTCTGAGCTATGGCCCTGATCAAAAGTCTCAGGATGTGTATTCAACAAACCATCCCTGTCTGACTGAGATTTCTAGGGCAACTCCTGGACCTCAACACCCTGTATAGTTCACAAATGTCATTGCATCCTGTCAGCTACCACTGTATTGATTCTGACAATCATCATTATATTCTATTTCTGATAAGGTTATAAAAATATGGTTCTTTTCAATAAACTTATCTCTTCAGTCTTGCTGTGACCTCTCCAACCCATGCCTGGTTAAGACATTTCTCACCAGCCCTAATCAGATAACCTTGACTTAAGTGCTAGTGTTTACAAATGGCACCTAGAACAGGTACCCGAAATGTGGAAATTTAAGAAAAAGAAAAAGTTTTAAAAAGGGAGTGAAAGGCAAGAAACTCCTGGGTTTATATGAGTGTACAACTATAATAAGCCAGAAGATTAATTCATTGGAGGTTTAAAAAAGTGGGATAGGCAGAATTGAATGAGCAACATTTGTTTTCGTACATTCTCCAAACTTTGTTGCTGGCAGAAGGAGTTAAACACAGACATCATCAGTTAATGAAATTTCCTAGAGTTCATTTTTGAACCTCAGTCTTCTTCCCCTGAAGAGTGATCTCTGGAACTTGGTCTCAGTTGGTAAGAGCAAATCATGGATGTCGACCCTCCTGGATTCCCTTAGTGTTTACCACCTGCTGAGCCTTGCTGATGCATGTGAAAGCCTTTGTTCTTTAGAAAGGAATATCCTGGTCTTTCTGTTTGGCCAGGGGTGGTAACATCTTTGGTGTCAGTTCTTGGTTTCAGTTTCTGTTTTCCTGCTGAGAATGTAAACTCATTTTTCCATTGTGCTTCCTCAGATTTTCCACCCATTTGGGGTATATATACTGTGAACCTCAGTAAAGCATTTTCATTCTCTTATCACCAATGACCCGAATCATTGTCTTTTCTTAAAATCCCCCAAGCCTATGGCTGGTTCTTGGTACCATGGTGCACAGGTGCCATTAAGTGGAGGTCCCACCGAGATCCAGAAAGAGAGGAGCCCCTGATGGAATCATTCCAGGAAGCCAGCCAGCAAAGTGGAACATACGTATTGGGTGAATAGGCCACAACATTGGAGCCCCAGTAAGTGGGATACAGTGAAGGACACCACAGGAATTGAAAGCACGAGCAAAGGAAAGTAAAAAAGATTTAGGCCAGCAGTGAATAAACCTTGTAAAAAGGGACAAGGTAATGGTAAAGATTTTTGTGTGCTTATGTGTTCTTTTAGAGTTATGCTAAAATCTAGAGAGCGAAGTCAATTCTCATAGATGCTTTTAGTCTTTGGACCCTAACTAGAGACAGTTTACACCCTAGACATGAGAGAGAATGGTTTTGAGAAAAATGGTCTTCCTGACTCTCTAGGGATGCTTTGGCAAAAGAGAAGAAAATGAACATAAGCTTTTTCGGAGCTCTCCTAGGGACAGAAGGAGATCAGGAGATGTCCTGCCTCCTTGCTGTCTCCTATTGGAGAAATGATTGCTTCTGGCTCTGGGCCCCTTAGGTAAGATATCTGGGGCCCTTTGGTGTGGGATATTATCTAGTTCTCTCCTTCTATGTCTATTTGTCTGTCCTTGGTGCACCAAGCTGTCCATGTCTGTCACTTTACGTCTGTGGATTTTTGTTTCGTTGTTTGAATGTTGTTCTGTGTTTCATGTTCAAAAGAAAAACTTGTTAAAACTTTAAATGCTGATTGTTCACCCCTTGATTTAATTTTAACTCGTTTCAAAAATAAGTAAGTAAGTAAGTAAGTAAGTAAGTAAGTAAATAAATAAATAAATAAATAAATAGCAGTCTCAATTGGCCTTTGGAGCCCTGAACCTGTAGTTAGGAGTCTAGGTCAGCTAGAGAAGCCCCCAGGGGCTGAGTGTCTATACAAGCCAATTTTAAAGGGACCAGCACCTTCTCAGTTTCTATGGTAAGGGAGCTGATGGTTGTTTCTTTTTAAAAAATCTCTGTGTATGTGTTTATTCGATTCAACAGGTGATAAGGTACTCCTCTTAAAGTTATAGCTAGAAAAATTAAGAATTGTGTTTGGTTTAAATATTAAAGATATGTGTAGCCACTTAATTTTTTGTTTCTTATTGGTTTTAAATGTATAAATATGCTCTACATGTCTTAGTTGTAGATTACTGGCTTTTAAGTTATTGGGTGTGATTAAAAATTTGTAACATTGGTAACAGAAAGCTGGCTTAACCCTGATAACTCGGTTAGAGTCATTCAGAACAACACATGGCATGAGCCAACCTAGGGAGACAGGTCTCTAAAGATACATCTAACTTGGGATAATATTTTATGTAATTCTTATTCTAGAAACCAGACTTATAAAAGATAGGATTTAGGGAAATATCTCTTTGAGGTGTTAGAGCCTGCACCATCGTGTGTTCATGTGCAGGAATTGACAGCCAAACTTTGTAACATGGGAATGATACACTTGTTGATTTTGGAGAGAATGGCTTTTAGAGACTAGACTGTTCGTTCCGTTGTAGGTTGAGCTTGACATTCCAAAGTTGTGGTTGTGCTCTGGTGTTGCAATGGAAACTTAAAGATTACAATTAAATTGACAGTGTTCCACTGGCTACAGTTTGCAGTTCGATCACAGGCTCAACATTCTAACTCACACATATTTATAATTAAGAAAAAAAAATCAAGCAGGTAGTGATTGTTTCAGGATTTTTGAAGGGTTGAGGCTATGAAACTAGTGAGAGCATTACAGCCTGTTTGCTTACTCCAACTGCTATTTCAAGAAATACATATAGAATTATTATTGATTTGGAAGATTGTTTTTATGCTGTTTCTTTACATCCTGGTTATTGTGAAAGGTTTTCCTTTAGTGAGCTTGCTTATAATTTTGGAGAGCCCATAAAGTGATATCATTAAAAAGTTTTACAAAGGAATGGCTAATAGCCCTACATTATGTAAGTGTGTCACTGTTTCAATACAAGAAGTTAGGACTTTAAATCTTCCAGTGTATATTATTCATTATATAGATATTTTATTAGCTGATCCCTCTAAAGTAGTTGGCTCTTACAACAAGCTTTTAACTTTTAAATTTTTAAAGTAGTTTTTGCTCCAGAAAAGATTCAAAGATAATGTCCTTTTCAATATTTGGGACATCGGTTATATCCTAAATAAATTGTGGCACAGAAAATTGAAGTAAGAAAAGATAGTTTACTTTAAATTATTTTTAAAAGCTTCAAAAATATGTCAATTGGCTAAGAACTCACCTTAAGTTCACCACAGGAGAACTTAAGCCTTTGTTTGATATCCTCAAGGGAGATGCAAATCCTAATTCCCCTAGACAATTAACTGATGAGGGAGGAATGGCTTTGCAGAAAGTAGAGAAAGCTATGTGTCAACAACAGATACATTAATTATATAGACCATGATCAATTGTCGGTTGTCTGTACCCACAGTAGTCCTTCGGCAAAGGGGAGCATTAATGTGGACTCATTTTTCCTCTCCAAGTAAAAGTTTTAACACCCTATTATGAAGCTGTTACTGTGTTAATACAAAATTGTAGGATAGAGTCGTGGAAGTATTTTGAGAAAGAACCTGATGAAACATTCCTTATTCCAGACAGCAATTAAATTGGTTATTACAAAATACTGATATTTGGCCTATTGCATGTGCAAACTTTTCAGGCAAAATTGATAATTTTCTTCTATACATGCTTTTGTATTTCCTATAAATTTACACATGCAGCCCATAGAAAATACGCTTATAAGATGTATTTATAGATGACTAACCTAATGAGAAGGCAGCATCTGTAATTGGATCACATGTTTATTCTCTTGAGTTTGCACCTGCTTCAGCACAGATTTTTGAATTATGTGCTGTAGCCACTCTTTTCAAAATGTTAAAATCAAGCTTTTAATTTAATACTTAGTCAATGTGTAGCTTATGGTTTGCAATTGATTAATTTTTTTTCCTTTTTTAGATACTGCTAACCCTCAAATTTTACAAATATTTATGCTATACAACTGATTTAAGAGAATGTACTGTTCCTTTACAGGCCACTTAAGAACTCAGACTGAATTGCCTGAACCCCTTAGCGAGGGCAATGCCACAGTAGATTTACATATCAGGCAGATTTTAGGCCTTACATAGGAACAATTAGACAATCTCATTATTAATATCATCAAAATAGTAGTAACAGCTAGAGACAATAATTTGGTGTTTCTAGAGAATATACAAGTCAAATTGTAAGCACAAGTCCTCAGTGTCCTCAATTTCTTCCTGTATCACATAATGGTGTTAATCCTCAAGGACTTACATCTTTTAAGTTGTGAGGAATGGATGTCACTATTTCTGGTTTGGGAAAATTAAAATATTTATTTGTGACTATTGACACTTTTTCAGGCTTTCTGGCTACAGCTGCTTTAACAGGAAAAGCAACTAAAAATGTAATTAGTCATTACATACTTTACAAGGAGTGGAGACCGCTCCAGCTCTTCAAAAATGCAACAAGATTCTTAAATGGAGAGATGAGGAAGGATGTGAGGGGTGGTTTCAGCCTTTTGTTTTAGAATGAATACTTATCAACTTGTGGGGACAAGATGTACTCAATGATACGGGGGCCGTGCTGACAATTCAGCCTATATGAAACATGATGAGGAAACAAGGCTTCATCCCAGGGAGAGGATTGGGCAAAAATTTGCAAGGCAAACCTTATAGTGTAAGTAAAGAGCTAAAAATAAACATCTTCATGATAAAACAGGCTTGGGAAATTTATCCTGAGAGTCGCTGTTAATAAGCCTCCTTACGTTAAACCTTGGCCTATCACCTGGAAGTCAAATGATCCAGTGTGGATTCCACAGTGGCCCCTGTCCAAGGAAAAACTGGAGGCAGCTCATCAATTAGCACAGGAACAGTTATAAGCTGGTCATATTGTTCCTTCCACTTCCCCTTGGAATACACCCATTTTTGTGATTAAGAAAAAGTCTGGAAGGTAGAGATTATGACAACATTTAAGGGAAATTAACAAAACTATGATGCCTATGGGACCTACTTACCCTGGTCTCCCTTCTCCTGAAGCTATACCAAAAAATTGGCATATGATAGTTATTGACTTAAAAGATTGTTTCTTTACTATTCCACTAGATCCTAAAGATTATGAGAGATTTGCTTTTAACATTCCTTCCATAAATTTTCAGTAGCCTTCTCATCTCTATCATTGGGTTGTGTTACCTCAGGGGATGGCCAATAGTCCTACTATATGTCAGATGTATATAGCCTCTGCCCTAAAGCCTTTGAGGCAGAAGTATCCACAATTATATATTATCCATTACATAGATGATACTGATGGTTCTTCCGATAGATGTGCTAGTGTCTGGAGGGAAGGTAGAGTTTATAAAATTCCGAATTGCTCTACACAGCTAACAAAATTAAAAGTTTTACAACTAGCTCTGGTAATGTTCCTGATGAACCTTATAACATATACACTGATAGTGTATGTGTCTCAGATGGTTCCCCTTGAGGCCGCTGCCTTTGTTGCTCCTGTTTCATCCATTTGTGCCTGCCTATTACAAGTGCTGGCTTTGCTATGACAGTGTTAGGAACCTATTTTTGTAGGCCATATAAGGGGACATTCCATGTTACCTGGCCCCTTAATACAAGGCAATGAGTTGGTTGGTTCTTATACTCAGTCTCAATGTTATGTATTAATAAATAGTACAGCTTATGATAAAGCTTTACAGATACATAGAAAATTTCATCTTAATGCTAATTCTCTGAGGTTTCACAATGGAATAACTTTAAAAAAAAAAAGCAGTCCAAATAGTCAGTCAATTTTCCCAGTGTGCCCCATTTATTTCCTCTCCCAGTTTGGGAGTTAACCCAAGAGGGTTACTGCCTAATGATATTTGACAAATAGATATTACCCATATTACTGAGATTCCTTATAATTCTCAAGGACAATATATTGTAAAACAGATATTATAAAACTTTAAAACATTATCTTCAAAAATAAAAAGGGGGAGTTATATCTCTGTATACCACACAATCATTTAAATAATGCTCTTCTCATTTTAAATTTTAAAAATTGGATGCCAAGGAACTCTCTGAGTGTCTATGGCACCCTACAACTGGGCATACTTATGCCTAGGTGAATGGAAGGATCCACATACTGGCATATGGCATGATCCTGTTCAGGTATTTAATATGGGGAAGGGGGCATGTTTGTGTTTTTTCTGCAGGATGCTATAGGAGTGTGCTAGCTGCCAGAGTGGCTGGTGAGACATGCTGATGCTGAGACAAAGAATGATGTTGACCTGTGAGCTTGCTGAGTGCCCTGACAATGGTGACTGGGAAGCTGTTTTAGACATATGTTCCTGACCCATCTTTACTTGCCTATATCCCAGATTGGACAAGCTGCCTTGCTTCAAGCTTTTAGACCTTGTGGGGTAGAAAACATGGAGACTGTGGAAAAACCCTTCAGAAAATCAAAGAACAGTTATGACTTTTCTCTTTCCTTTAATGTGACTCAGTCATAGACTGGTCAATCCAATATTAGAAATGACAGTTTTTATTTGGAAGATTGGTTCTGGACATTTTCAGAGACATATAAAAATTCACAATTGTCTTGTATAAAGTTACATTGCAATGGAAAAAAGTGATACGGGATCTAGATTTTGAACAAATGTTAGTACATGTGTTAAAACTCTTAATCTTTTATTAATTGGTCATGTTAAAAATTACTTGTTTCTTCTACAATATTTAATGTAAGTTATATTGATTGTACACTTTCTAATTTTGTTACTGTATTGAAAACTGGCATATACCAGATTTTGTTTTACTGCTTGTGAGTATTATAGGACCTTGATAATCTGAAAAAAAGCTTGGAAATATTGGAACAAGTGAGTCAGGCTTTAAGCAGAAGCAATAGGATAGTGGTTTTGATTATTGCTGGTATAGTGGTATAGCTGTTTAATTAATAGCATTATTGCTTTGACCCAAGAAGTTAAGACAGTTACTGTTGTTAATCATTCAACAAAAAATGTTAATGTTTTGAGTATTCAAGATTTATGTGTTTGGAAAAATGGATTAATGATCTTTGTGTTACCCAAATGGCACTAATGCTGGAGATAGTCTTGACTATTCTTCTCAGGAATGCCGGGAAAAATGGATTAATGATCTTTGTGTTACCCAAATGGCACTAATGCTGGAGATAGTCTTGACTATTCTTCTCAGGAATGCCATCTACGTTAAGCTGCTGGGGACCAGGGAACTCTGCCCTGGTTGTGTGAATCTCAGGCATGGTTCTGTTGCCTGTCAGTCATTCAGGAGAGAAAACCAGCTAATCCTAAACCTTCATGAGACAGACTTTGACATCATCACTGCTGTTGTAGCAGCCATTGCCACTGTGGTCACTGCGGCTGCAGTGTCTTGGATTGCCCTCCCCCAGTCTGTTGTTAAGGCAAGCACAATGGATAAACTTTCAGGAGAAGCTGCTAACAATTGGAAATTCGAAATTTAAATCAACAGTCCGTGCTTTTACAGGAACAGCTTGATCTCTTATGGCGCCGCAGTAGTTGGCCTTTTGCTCCTTTCACATGCACAGACAGCATGCCCAGTCGCAGGCAGCGACTAAGTATGTGTTGCTCTCTTTGGCAGGAGAAAATCCCTTTGCCCAAGTTTGGCTCAGCCTTTATGAGAAGTAGTTAGACAAAGACAGGGAACATTTTGGGACCAATGCCCACCTAAGACAGGGACTCTGAGACTGGCAGATTCCCAAATATGGACAAGGGAGTTGATTTTCCCAAAGTGACTTATGACAGGTGCTACTTTAAAATAAGTGGGTACTTGTGAGATTCTCCTGGGTTCCCTCAGTGTTTACCACCTGCTGAGCCTTGATGATGCATGTGAAAGCCATTGTTCTTTAGAAAGGAACATCCTGGCCTTTCCCTTTGGCCATGGGTGGTAACATCTTTGATGTCAGTTCTTGGTTTTGGTTTCTATTTTCCTGCTGAAAATGTAAACTTATTTTTCCATTATGCTTCCTGAGATTTTCCACCCTTTGAATTTGGGGTATATATACTGTGAACCTCAGTAAAGCATTTTCATTCTCTTATCATGAATGACCTGAGTCATTGTCTTTTCTTAAAATCCCCAGGCCTATGCCCGGTTCTCGGTACCATGGTGGTGTGAGTGCCATTACATTGAAAATTAGATACAAGAAGATCAGAGAAAAGTCCTAGTGATGATTTTCAGCTTTAGGAAGAAGTAAAAACAGGAGGGATAATAGATAAAAGTGGGAGATTCAACTATACTCCTTCTAATACATAAATCCCTCCTCTCAGTTTACCATTAGTTTTTATATGAAAACCAAAGAAATTTCATGTTATATTAATATCCAGTCAGAATGGCTAAGAACAAAAACTCGGGTGACAATAGATGCTAGTGAGGATGTGGAGAAAGAGGAACACTCCTACAATGTTGATGGGATTGCAAGCTGGTACAACCACTCTGGAAATCAGTCTGGAGGTTCCTCAGAAAAGTAGACATTGTACTACCTGAGGACCCAGCTATACCACTCCTGGGCATATACCCAAAAGATGATTCAACATATAACAAAGACACATGCTCTACTATGTTCATAGCAGCCTTATTTATAATAGCCAGAAGCTGGAAAGAACCCAGATGCCCTTCAACAGAGGAATGGATACAGAAAATGTGGTACATCTACACAATGGAATACTATTCAGCTGTCAAAAACAATGACTTCATGGAATTCATAGGCAAATGGATGGAAATAGAGAATATCATCCTGAATGAGGTAACCCAATCACAAAAAACAAACATGGAATGCATTCACTAATAAGTAGACATTAGCCCAAAGCTCGAATTATCCAAGATAAAATCCACAGACCACAGGAAGCTCAAGAAGTAGGATAACCAAAGTGCAGATGCTTCACTCCTTCTTAAAAGAGAAAACAAACATATTCATAGGAGGAGATATGGAGACAAAGTTTGGAGCAGAGACTGAAGGAAGAGTCATTCAGAGCCTGCCCCACCTGGGGATTCAGCCCATATATACACAACCATCAAACCTAGACAATATTGATGAAGCCAAGACGTGCATACTGACAGGAGCCTGATATAGCTGTTTCCTGAGAGGCTCAGTCAGAGTGTGACAAATACAGAGGCGAATGCTAGCCACAATCATTGAACTGAGAATGGGGTCCCCATTGGAGGAGTTAGAGAAAGAATTGAAGAAGCTGAAGGGGCTTACAACCCCATAAGAACAACAATACCAACCAACCAGAGCTCCTAGGGACTAAACCACTACCCAAAGACTACACATGGACAGATCCATGGCTCCAGCTGCATATGTAGCAGAGGAAGGCTTTGTTGGGCACCATTGGGAGGAGAAGCCCTTGGTCCTGCCAAAGCTTAACTCCCCAGGATAGGGGAATGTCAGGGCAGGGAGGTGGGAAGCAGAGGTGGTTAGGGAGGGAGAACACCCTTATAGAAGAAGGGGGAATAGAATAGGAGGCTCATAGACGGGAAACCGGGAAAGGTAATAACATCTGAAATGTAAATAAAAAATATCCAATAAAAAAATAAAAAGTTATTATAAGTAAGATGTCTAAATGAAAGTTACAAAGCTCAGAGGGTGTGAAAGTTTAAATAGTGATAAGAAAGTAATTTAAGGAATGAAGTATAAAAGGAATGATAAATGCTTCATATTTCTTCCCCTCACTATGCTCTTGTTGAATTAAGACTTTAAACATTTAGAGTTTTTAACATTAATCATTGGAGTTCTGATTGATCAGCATCTCAATTTTCTTAGGGTCTCTAAAAATGTTGTCACCCAATACAGTAGAAAGCAATCTAAAAAACACAACATGCTCATTTCTGCCTTATCACACCTTCCTAGTTCCTCATTTTTAATTTTTAAAAGAATGGAGGAAGTTTAGTGTACAGACAGTTCCACTGACCTTCTCTCAGGGAGCTAGCAACTGCTTATGTTATCACCTGCTGCCATTACCTGCCACCACTGCCAGGTGTGCCAGGTGTGCCAGGTGTGCCAGGTGTGCCAGGTGTGCCAGGTGTGCCAGGTGTGCCAGGTGTATGCTGCATATAAAAACTGCCACCCACCCCAACTTTCTCTAGTTCCTCTCTTCTCTCTGCATGCTCATCTGTCTGTCTGTCTGTCTGTCTATCTATGTCTCTGTCTCTCTATCTGTGTGTGTTTGTGTGTGTGTACTCCCTCTCTGCCCACTCTCCCTGCCTTCATGCCTTTCTCTCAGCTCCCTGTCTGTCTGTCTGCATGTCCACTTGTCTACCTCAATCCCTTCCCCAGATCCTCACTCCTCTTTTTCTTCCCAGTAAACCTCTTTTGCACCAAGCATGTTGCATGGGGAAGTTTCTCAGGAGTGCACCTTGGCACAGACCCACCAAAGATACCCCACACACACACATTGCATTATATTCCATAACGAAGGACCCTAAAGGCTTTCGCCAACCTTATGCCCAACCACCTAAGGGCAAGGCTAGGCCAAGTTCCGTTCTCCACCCACAAGAACATTTTTGAGTAGAAAATTCTCAGAATGTACTACTGACTGATGCTTGCTAGCCAATAGATTTAAAGGTCACTATGTTTAGTCAATAACTTTGAACTGTAACCTTGCTGAGGTAACCTGTGCCCTAAAAAGTATAAAAACTGCTTGTAATAGCCATTTGGGGTTGCCTTCTAGTCATTTACCTAGAGGAACTAATTGAAGATCAACCCTGACACCCTGGAAAGTAAACCTCTTGCTTTTTCATTGATCTGTGTCTCAGTGTCTCACTCAGGGGTGTCTCGAAGTAAGTATCACTGGCTGAGGGGCCGGGTCTTACAATAACAGAACTAATGTTGAGTGCACACTTAGGAAATCTGTGTACTTACTCACTGTTTTCTAATCTCACTGACTTCCTAAAATGTACCAGGTCAAAGGAAATGATGGTTTACAAGAAAATGGAAATTTTTCTGAGTTGTTTTTTTTTTTCTCCTAATTATGTGCAGGTGCCTGGGAGGATTCTTTTCTCAATTCTGAGATGCCAGCAGCATAGAAAAGGTAAGGGGCTATGTAAAAGAATGTGTGTAAGGAAAGAAGTTTCAGAATGGTCAGGTTGAAGAACCCTCAAACCCTCAAAGGCCACCTAAAAGACAGCAAAAACCAAACTGTCTTTGGAAAAGGCAAACACACACCTGCTGGCCCCCATGATTCTGCCACAACCCTGTAGGTGCAAGAAGATTGATCAGCTTTGGGTCTGTCAGCCCTGAAATCTGAGCTGAAGACTGTATCTATTGTAAACCAGTTGACTAACAGACCTTGTTTTGCAGAAGTAGAGGCAGCCTGCTGCTCACCATATCTCCAGCCAAGGCAGAACAACACAGCAGGATGGAGAGGCTAAGCCCCTCTAAAAACCTTAATGTGTGGTGAGATCCCTCTTCCCACGACACAAGTGTTAACTGAGGGGTGTGGCTGGTTGAAGAATAGAGGCCAGTAGGTGAGAAAGGCTAGAGGCAAGTCTGAATGACTTCCCACTATGTGTACATAAGATACTTTCTAGGTATCCAGTATGTGTTGAGAGAAATGTGACTTTGACATTCTCTGGTTCAAGCTCTCAGTCTAGTTTAGTCTTCCATACCTTTATCTGGAGTATTGAGTCTAGAAGAACTTTAACCCCAGCTAGGAAGGGAAGGACAGATGCTCACCAAATTGTATAGTGACATGTGATTAGAATAGAAGCTCCTTCCCATGCCCTCAGGAATTGAGCATGCTGGTCTGGTATCAATTAGAAAAGTCAGAACACCCTGTAGAACACACATAAGTGTCCATTATTCACAGAGGGTCAGAGCCTCAGTATTCTGGAGCCACTCAAAATGTTATCAAAGTGCCTTGGTGGGTCTTCCCTTAACTAATGAGGGTGTATGTAGAAAGGCTGCAGTGACTCTCCTACCTGAAATGAGGGAAGGAGAGGAGGGAGATGAATGCAGCTGGTTAGCTATATAGACCCTGGTCTCCCTCCTACTGCTTCAGAGGTAGTTCAGAGAAAGCTAGCAGAAGGAAGAAATAGGGGGGCTCAATTTAAGAACCAGGGAGCAATGGTCAGCAGTCTCCTTGCAACAGCACAGACTCCTCACCAGGGATGAGAAAGTAGCTCCTCGGGCACTGCAACCCCACAGAGAGTTATATTCTCAAGCTCATCTTGGCTCCCTGGGCTCTCCATCTTTCCCTTCAACTGTCAGAAAGAGGTGCCCAACAGAGCCTTGACAGTCACCTATCTATTCATGCTACACTGTAAATAGCCCCGGAGATTGAATGGTTAATTGAGCCAAGAAGGCACCTGATCCAAGAGTCAGCTGAGAGATGCCTGTTTCTGCTCATCTATCCTAAGACTGAGGCAGACATAACCTAATCCTATCAGAAGACATTTTGAAGTCATGTACTGGTCTTTTCCAAGAAGTACTTCATGTGGCATTGCTAGAAGTTGACCGTTCCCCCCATTTCTTCCTTCACTATTGATTTTAATATGGATTAAATAAAAACACATCCTCCATTCTCCCTATTGTTCAGCTTCCAGATTTGTTTACCAAGGGGAAAACAATGTTTGGGGTTTGATCAAGGAGAACATGATCATGTATGGGGGGGGGAGGTAGAGTGATGCCCTGAGGAGCCTGAATAAAAACAGGCAACCTCAGGAAGTAGAAGGTGGGGGCACCCTCTAGGATGTACCAGAGACCTGGGAGGTGAGAGATGTTCAGGACTTAAAGGGAAAGACCTTAGATGAAATGCCCTATAGTGGGGAGAGGGAACTTGTAGAGTCCATCTCCAGTAGAAAGGCAGGGCATCAAGTGGAGGGATGGGATTTCCATCCCACGGTCAAAAAGTGGGACCCAGAACTGCTCCTGTCTAAAAGAAGTACAGGGACAAAAATAGAGAAGAGCCTGAGGCAAACGAGGTACAGTGATAGGCCCAAACTGGGATCCAGCTCAAGGGGAGGCTCCAAGGCCTGACACTATTACTGATGCTATGGTGTGCTTACAGACAGGAACCTAGCACAGTTGTCCAGTGAGAGATCCAACAAGCAGCTCAAAGGGTGAGATGCAGATACTTACACCCAACCAATGGACAACCCATGTGGTTGAATTAGGGAAAATCTGGAAGAAGATGAGGAGGAGGGTAACCCCATAAAGGTCAGCAGTCCCAACTGAGATCTCTCAGACACTGAGCCACCAACCAGGAAGCATACACCAGCTGATATGAGACCCAGACAAATATACAGCAGAGGACTGTCTGGTCTTGCCTCAGTGAGAGAAGACGCACCTAAGCCTTGAAAAACTTGAGGCCCCAGGGAATGGGAAGGTCTGGTTTGGGGGTGGCAGGGGCAGGGTGTACATCCCCTTAAAGATGGGGAGGAAGAATGGGAGGAGGAATTGTGGGAGGGCAGACTGGGAGGAGGATAACAACTGGACTGTAAAAAAAATATTTGATGAGGATGATGATGATGATGATGATGATGATGATGGTTGCCAGATACCTATGTAGTTGAGAATGAGATGCATATGATTTACCAAATGTTAAAATATACCATCTGAAGAGCACCAGATAAATCTCTTATAAAGCACTAAACTAATTTGACTTTTTACCTTGAAGTGTCTACTTGGTCATTTATCCAAGTAAGATAACTAAAGCCAAATAACAAAAGAGTTGAGAGACGTTGTGATGCTGACTAGAAAATTTTAAGCCAGTGAAAACCATACATCTGATAGCATGATGCTGACTAGAATAAGTCAGTACTAAGACTGTATCAATCTCATCTACCTAAGAACTGTGCATCTATAAAAATCAAACAAGAGTCTGTAGTGAGTATAGTAACTACCAACAAAGTTAACTACTCATTTTGGTGTCACTGAGGGCTTTTGCTGAGCTGTTAGAAACCTTGGCGTCTCCTGATGCCCATTCTTAGTGGAATTTTAAATCACTTCAGGACAACATCATACAGATGCAGGACTGGTGAGTAATGGATCTGACACAAGTTCCAATTATTCCAAAAATTCACAACCTATTGTCACCCACTGAATGTGTGTTAAAGTAATAATTAACCAGGGGTTTCTACCGTGCCTTAGATTATTAGTTCCCAGATTAAAAAAAAAATACAAAACATTTATATTTATAATAAGCCTTAAACAGCACTAGAACTGGGCAGATATCTACCTTCTATCTTATTATGTCTTCTTCCCTGCCCATAACCCTGCCCATGGCTTGCCATGTCCCACCTAGGACACTCTTACTCCAACTAGCCAGGCTTCATTGCCAGTTCTCATGAACCCTCACACCATGGTGTCTTCTCCTCTCCCTACCTTCTTCCTCTCTCCTTGTGGTCTCTGTTTCAGACCAAGCCTGGGAATTGAAGCTCTGACTGCCTCTTTTTTGACCAGCTATAGGCTGTAGGCATCTTTATTCAACCAATAGTTTTAAACTAAGGGGCAAAATTACATAGCATCACTTGGTGTACATGAGGATCTCTTTATCCCTAGGGGCAACAAGACTTTGGGGGCCAGTTTTTAGCATTACAATATATAACAAAAGACCAAACCTCAACAGATGTGAGCCATTCTAAAGGGGATATTCTTGGATCTGGCATGGTTTAGCCACTGTTGTGCTAATGATATTTATTATGGTTGTATTAGCTACATGACTATTTTATTGTCTACTTTGGGGAAATGTCTTTGTAAGTCTTCACTCATTTTTGCATATGTATTCCTAACTACAGGTTTTGAACCAAACCTTTGAACATTACTATCTTTTTGTGCTTTGCTGATGGGACAACCACTTTGTAATACCACAATACCCACTAGAATTGAGCATGTACCTGCATCTGACCCATGCTCGTTAGCATAGTCAGAATGCTGATGCCTTCTAAAAGATAGGTAAGGCTCTTGGGGGAAATGTTGAAAGCAGCTTTAAGTTTTTGTTTTTTAAAGAAACTTTTCAAACTATAATTACATTATTTACCTCTTCCCTTTACTCCCTCCAAACCCTTCTGTGGTAGTCTGAATAAAATGGTCCTAATGGGTCCATAGGGAACGATACTATAAGGAGATGTGTTCTTGTTAGAATAAGTGTGGCTTTGTCAGAGGAGGTGTGTCACTGGGGGCAGGATTTGAGGTCTCAGAAGCTCAAGCCATGCTTAGTGGCTCTTTTCCTATTGCCTGGGTCTAGGCATGGCAGTACATGCCTTTAATTTCAGCATTCAGAAGACAAAGACAAGAAAATATCTGAGTTCTAGTCCTAGCCTGGTCCATGGAGCAAGGTCCTGGACAGCCAAATTTAGGTAATAAAGGAAACCATAGAAAACAGAAATCTGGTGAAGATATTTGAATGAAGAGTCCATGTTCCAGCCCCAGCAAACAAAAGAATGTGGCAGCTTTGGCTATGTGGTTCTAGCGATAGAGTCAAGAATAGAAGAAAGAGGTTATGAAATCTTCCTTCACAACTAAGGAAATCCACTGGGGCCAGGCATGTGTCAGGGTATCCCTCCATAGAGGCCTAGAGAAGTCATTATGTGAAGCTGTGAAGATGAAGTTTGAATTGTCTTGGAGACACCAAAATGTTGAAGATCCCAACTCGTAAGATATCTACCAAAGAGAACTGCTAACAGAGCGTGGAACCAGAGCATTAATAGAAGTGTGTTGCAGTCACCAAAGATGAAAGGAGTTGGAGATTTGAAGAGCATTTCGATATTTAACATTAAGCAGTTTGGAGAATGTCCAGCTGATTTTTGGTATTGCTTTGATCACAATACTCCCTTTCCTCCCTTGTGGAACATTAACATATATTCTTTGTACATTATATGTTGGAAGAATATGATCTGCTTTTCATTTTAATTTTACAGGGAATTACATTTAAGAGATTGCATAAGTCTCAGAAGAAACTTTGAACTTTGGACTTTTAAACAAGTTTGAGTCTACTGAGACTGTGGGTACTGTTGAAATTGGACTAACCCCATTTTGCATTATAATATAGCTACAAGACTTTGGGGACCAAGGAATGCAATGTTATGATTTGAATAAAATGGCTTCCATAGGCCTATATGGCATGACACTTTTAGGTGTGGCTTTGTTGGAAGAGTTATGTCACTAGGGTCAGTCTTTGAAGTCTCAGAAGCTCAAGCCAGTCTTAATGGCTCTCAGTCTTTTTCTGTTGATTGTGGACCAAGATGTAGAACTCTCAGCTCCTCCTGCATGCTGTCATGTTTCTTCCCATTACACCATCCATACAGCCTTTCTTGCTGTTTTTCAAGTTCTATGGCCTCTTTTTCATCAGTTGTTTTTCTCCCTCTCTCTTTAAATACATAAATATAACCTACTTAGCCTGAATATATATGTGTATGTTTTGGGATTTGCCATTTGGTGTTGGATAACCAATTAGTGTGCACTTTCCTGGAAAAGACGATTTCTCCTACTCTCAGCATTCCACAGTTGCCCTCAATATCTTTTCCATTTCCCTCTTTACCATGTCCATTGGTATTGTCCTTCTTTAGCTCCTGTTTAGGAAGTCATATTGATAAGAATTATGGTTCTAGTTTCTGGCATTCCAAGGAGACACAATCTCACAGTGAACCCCCTGTTCCTCTGACTCTTACGATCTTTTCTCCTCATCTTCTGCAGTGTTTCTGGACCTTAAGTGTAAGATTTTTGTTGTAGACGGAATTAGTTGAGACTAGGCTTCATAATTCAGCATCTTGATTGGTTATCATTTTCTGTAATTCTCTTCATCTATTGCAAAGAGAAGTTTCTTGATGAGGAATGAAGTTTACATTTATCTGTGGTTATAAGAACAAATATTTAAAATGTAATTGGAGATTATGCTGGTTTAGTAATGATAGAGTTTTTTCTATAAATTGAGGAGTATTTGAGAGTGGAAGGAAAGAAGGAGAGAAAGTCCTTCAGGCTATTCCTGAGCTACCTACAGAAAAATAAGCTGACTCATGGAGTGAGGAGGGAACAATTTAGAGAAGTTAAAAAGGCTTCTGCAACAGTCCTTCATCATGGACTTCTATTTCTAATACATTGAGTGTGTATGTATTTCATGAACAGCAATTGTGCAAACTTCCTGATAAATGGCCCACAACAGAAAATACAGGTAGAGAACACTTGGAAAATATGACTTCAGTAGCTAGGAACTTAATGTCCACTCTGGGAAGTCTGGATTGTACCCTAAGATAGGTTGGGCCTAAATAGGGAGTGTTCATTTGATAGTTTAGTGTTATGGGTACACCTGATGACAGCATAGGAACTATCCCAGAGGGTAAGTGGTTAAGATATTTAAAGGAAAACTTGTGTAGATGAGAATCTGAGAGAGCTGACTCCTGATCCAAATACTGGATGAGACTCACAAAGTCTGGACTGTAGTCAACTCTATAAAGCTGACTAGAGAGATACATAACCTGATTCTCCAAAATGTTCACATGAATCTTCTCTTCTTCTGTCCCCTCACTTGAAGCATATACAACAGTCTTATCCTCAATATCTCTTCCCCAGCCAAGCCAAAGAGTTTATCCCCCATGTCCCATCATGCAGCCAGCCGTACTCACAGATTATGCTTGCAGGTGATTTGGGCAAAATGGAATAGATCAGGCTGATCTTGTTTGACCCATCAAACAAATAGGGCAAGCAGGGATAGTTAAATAGGTTATGAAGTCTCAGTCTCACTTCCGTGGGTTAGGATAGTCATGTGGCCTGCCACTCAGTGGTACTAGCATGGAAAGCCCACCATGAACACACTGCACAGTGAATAGAAGAGTTGGGATACAACCCATCACAGAAACACTGTACAGCCACCAGAAATGGGAGTATGAGAACAAAAGAACGAATCCCAAATTCCTTAGCCAAGCAAGAAGATAATGTGAGACACCATGACTTCTCCACACTTCTCCTCCTCTACCTACATTGGGACAGTCCAGGTCCACCTGGAATTTCTCACTCAGTCACTGGTTTCTGTCATAATCAGGAGCTATGGTTGACAAGATTTTGTAAAAACAAATCAGCCTAGTGGCCAATATTCCTACTACAGAGACATGGATCTCCTAATGCAAAGGATCTGCAACTGAGTCTTACAATCTGAGGCTCCAGGGGTGAAGAGTGCTTGGGAGGATTGTGGTAGGACTTCTGTTTGGGACTGTGGTTCCTAAGACTTATAAAAGTTTTAGGCAAGCCTTCATGGGGACTATGGTTAACAGGAATGGAAGGATCTACCCTGCCAACCTCAAGATTCTGTTTTGAAAGACCAAGCCTCACGAGGCTTCTGGAAGAGGAAGATTCCAGGCCCACCCAAAGGAGACCTATAGTGTAGAAGGGTCAGACATGGGTCACTAGGCACTAATGGTCAGGGATTGGGAAGAAATCTGACCAGAAAACTGTCATCACCATCTCACTCAATGCATCTCTTCTCCTCATAACTTGAATCTGCATATTCCAAGAGTAGGGAGATACCATGAGCCAGCTGGAGAGATTGGTCAGGAATGGTGGCATTAGGGGATTTCTTCCCCTCTGCTAAGTAAGTACAGACACATACACACACACACACACACACACACACACACACACACACACACTCCAGCAAATCTGTGTGCAAGTTCCTGAGCTAGATAAGCTAAGGGATTACTCTTGCATTGGATCCCTCACAGCTCCCCTTATCCCTTTTCGTCCTGTGGGCATTCCAACAATCCATTATCATAGCATGATGCTGGTGTCAGTGACTGAGTCCACTGGTATTTTGTACAGCTTTGATTTTAACCTGGTGCCCTAAGGTAGCTTCGAGGGGCTGGCTGACAGTGTGTCTCTGTCCATACAGGCTCTGCTCCATACCCCCTGAAGGCCTCTAACAGGACCAACCATGGCATGTCATAGGGTCATGACCTTATTTGGCCACTTCCTTATTCCATAAGTTGACCACCAAGGCCCAGAGAACAAAAATTTATTTGCATCCCCAAACAGGACTAGTCAATTCATCCCAGCATGGACTTCTCTCTTTTTCTCCTTAAAAAAAAAAATTACTCTACTCCTACAGGGCCACCAAGGACTGTTTCTATATGATTCAGATTCAGGCACCCTGTCTCTCTGTCTTGCTTAATAAAGAACCTCTTTGTACTATAAATTGTGTGTTTGGGTGTGGTCTGTGCCTAATACAGTTGGGAAGGAACAACCCAGAGTGCACCAGGTCCCTTCACTTCCCACACACACACAAACAGTTCTACCCTTCATCCCCTGACAACATCACCCACAGAAACTAAATTACTGAGCTTCTTCCCTCCAGGAAACCAGAAATTGTGATTCTGTGCTCAATCCTGCCTCCTCCCCACCCCCCATGTTTCTTCCCAGGACAAGGATACAGGGCATCCATGATCAGCTGTCAATGCCAGATCATGCTGCTCAGTCGCTCTGTTACCCTCTTAGTGTGGGACAGTGAGACCACAAGGGGTGTTGCTCACCCAAGAGTGTTGCTTAGGCCCTTCATCCCTTTTGTCAAAGCAGATAGTCTGAAGGGCTATGCTGATTACAACTGTCTGGAAATGTGTCTCTGAGTGCAATCCCTGCTCAGAAGATCCTCATCTGAATTCAAAGAGATTGACTCTATCATGGAAAATGGGAAAATGGAAAGTTTAAATGACCATACATGGCCAGGATATCTGCTCATATTATTCAGGAACTTAAAAGAAGTCACATGTAACAAGTCTGCTGCTAGCAGAGGTAGCAGCTCTCTGTTACTTGGCGTACCTAGTATACCTACACAAACTTAAGACTTTCTGATATGTGGGAAGGAGTACAGGACCAGCATGTGAGGAGCTCGGTCAGCTTCTAGAACATGCAGTCAAGAAAGAGATACTTGAGATAACCTTGGCTGTTGTTCACAGCAGAGCATACTGTTTCACAGAACACTGGTTTTATGTATGCACAAAGACTAAATTCTGGACTTGGGGCAGTAGGCTCTCCTTTTGTACAGCAGGTATCATGTACTCGCATGCATTTTTTATGGCCCTAAGACTCATACAGTATCACCAAATGATATGAATTTCAAATTTCATTTTTTTTTTCCTTTTTCTTTTTTTTTTTTTTTTTTTTTTTTTTTTTTTTTTTTTTGGAGCTGGGGACCGAACCCAGGGCCTTGTGCTTCCTAGGCAAGCGCTCTACCACTGAGCTAAATCCCCAACCCCTCAAATTTCATTATAAAGTATTCTTCATTCCTTCCCCATGTGATGCTTTCTATAATGTTCAGTAAATACAGAGCAAAGCTCTTTGTTGGGTGTAAACACACACACAAACACACTGAGAGGACTGAGACAACCTGCTTCAAATTGACAGTCTAGGAGACTAGGCCTAGATCTCTGTTTCCTAGAATTGGTCAAGTCCAGGAAAGTCAGTTACTAGAAAAACCCCAGGCTTCAGGTAGCCAATCAGAAACTGTCCTGCCGTCAGAAGCTGCCCCGCCACCTGGCCTGAGCCAAGGGCAATGAGTTAATAACAGTTTCCAGGCTACCCCAGCAACAGTTTCCAGACCACCCCCCCACCCCCCCACACACACACACCCTAGCAATGGTTCAGGAATGTCCTTAGAGATAGAGCCAACCAATTAAGATAAAGATCACATGCCCCTCCCTGGAATTCCTCTTTTGTGCTTTAAATTGGGCCTTGGAGCTTACCTGGGCATCTCCATCTTGGTAACTAGTAGACTCCCTTTGCTTTTGCATACTATTTGCGTCTGGCTTATCATTGTTTGGAGAATCACAGACCCTTACAACACACACACACACACACACACACACACACACACACACACGAGCGCTTGAGTGCACTATGAGTGTTTGTTTTATACATTGAGGGCTGAGTAGAGAAGAAGGTAGCCATGTTGGAGTTAAAAGACAAACTTGAAACAAATTAAACTTGGCAGTCTATTTGAGCAGAATAATTCATGAAAAGGCAGCACTCAGAACAGGAGCACTTCCAGCATTGGTAGCAGATAGAATTTATATAAAGTCAGGAAAAGGAAGGGAAATATTCAAGCAGACTGATTCAGCATTTAGTGGAAGAGATGTTAGGATCTGGCTATCTCTATTTAACTGAACCTTGACTGCTCAATTGGCAAAGGTTCAACCACTGGTTACGAGAGTGTTTGTTGTCTCAGGGTGCAGCTTGTTAGCATTTGCTGTGTTAGGAGGCTGACTTGGGATAAATTCAATTTAAACACAGGCAGACTAAAGACTGAAGAAGAAAGGAAGATGAACCCCAGGGCACATGGAAAGTTGAGACCAGCAGGTTCTCAAAGGCAGAGTCCCCAGGTACTAGGAGAAGCATTTACTAGGTAACAGGTCCTTTGAAAACCATTAGGGAGAAGATGGAAGAGGAACGCTGGGTAAGGCGAACTTGTTAATGAGCAGCAACGTGTGTTTTAAGGTAGGGAGTCCTGCATGTTGGGTGGTTCATTGTATTGTTTATATTGTCATTTCCCTAGTTTATCTTATGTCTACTCTAACCATTATCAAGGGTAGAACTATTTCTTCATGTCCAATTTGTTTGTCAAATTTTTGTTTTTTGAGACAGGGCCACACTATATAACCCTGGTTGACCTGAAATTCATTATGTAGACTAGGCTGCACTAAAACTCACAGAGATCGCCCTTCTGCCAGGGTTTGCTGTATGTATTTTGTTACAGTCTCACTATGGAAACTGAGCTATGAAAAGAAAACCCTTATTCCTGGACATTCTCACAAATTATCTGTGCTTGCTTCATTTTGAAGGACTTCTGGTTATCCTTATATAACTATGATGTCTTAGTAGATCATAGTTTTAAATACCTGGAACACTCTAAGGACTGTTTGGAATCAGAGTAAGTTAGTGTGCAAAATGGTCAGCCTTGCATCACATAAAAGACAGATAACTCCAGAGGAAGGAGTCTCCTTTGTTATCACAGGAATTATTTTGTGTTTCTCAAGGTGGACAAAGTTCTGGGGATTGGGCATTTGTTTTTGTTTTCTTACTCTTTGAAAATTTTTATTTTTGGCTACTTAATACTTGGATGCAAGATAGACATTATTTAGTGAATACATTTAATATTTCTTGCAAACCAGGTTCAGACAGCCCTTAGAAAAGCAAACAACAGTGTGAGTAGCCCCAATATAAATCATAATTGATTGTTGTTGCTCTTCAGGAAGAGCCTACAGTTTTTCAAGACTGGATATGGGAATTGGTGATGAGAGAGAAACTTGCTAACTTGCAAAGGGACTTCTTAAAGGGAAGTTGACGACTGACATTTTTGAAAGAGCAGCTATGAAATTTGTGATATCAGGGTCATGAATATTGTTGTGAGGGTCATAAATCAGCAATCATTAGATACAGAACTGTAGCAGTGATCTGGGGGAAATGCAAGGAAATGTTAGATTCCCTTAGGTGACAGATGGATGTTAAAGCAATGTTAAAGGCATCCAAAGGTCAAGCCCTTGATGCAAAATTTTCCTTGCAATAATCAGTAAACTAAGGGTAAAGAAGCAGGAGAAGAGCTGCTTGTATAAACTGTTGATCTTATTGCCTGCAAGCTAGAAGATAACAGGACAGAGATAGCCTCTGTTCTAAATCCCTACTGATTTAATTGCCTGTCCTTGCACCCTTGTCTCTGTTAACTTTAAATTTTTTGATATGGTCGTGCTAACTGCATTCAAATTGACTTTTGTAAACCGCTTGCTTGCTCTTCCTGATCAGTAACAAAAATTGCATAAAAGAAGGCAGGATGTTCTAACAGAACACACACTATCTCCGAGGAAGAGGGTCACCCAGCCGTAATGAAGCTTTCTGGAATCAATATCTGTTGTGAGGTCAGTCTGGTTTTTAAGATGAATTGTGAGTGATCTCATATGCATCTAACAATGGTGAGTACATGGAGTCGGAAATCAAGGATAAAGATACAGGAAATAATGCAGGGAGGGGGTAGAGAGGGAGGAAGGGAGAGAGGGAGCAGGGAAGATTACACAAGCCAGAAGGTACGAAAAACAACCAACCGTGAAAGTTTCTCCTGAACTTGGCAGTGTTGTTGTGCTCATAAACTCACAGCAGCTATGGCTGCCTACACAAGATCGAACCAATTAGCATACTAGCCTGGAAGGGAGAAGGGACTGCCTTATGGTAATGAAGAGCTATTGGCAGTTGAAGGCTGCTGAGAAGTCTTTCTCTTTGGGGTTGTGACCACTGACTGAGATGTTGCCCACCCATGAGCATGCAGCCCTAATAGATCAGTGGGTTATAAAGAAAGAAGAGGACAGGAAGTTGAAAGGGGGCATTTGGGAGAACATTCTGGGAAAATTAGAGAGTGCGGATACAATAAATATACACTGCATACATTTATGAAAGTCTCAAAGGAAAAAAAGAAAGAAAATATATTGGGAAAAAAAAAAGAAGCCAGAGGTGGGAGAGATGATGAGTCAGCAGTTTAAAACACTTTGCTGCTCTTCTAGAATATCCAAGCCCTGGAGTTCTTGTGCCCACATTTGATGACTCACAACTTTTATGATAAAGCAGCTCCAGCCTGCCACAGTACCCTCCCCCACTCTATCCTAACATCAGTACTGTAACTTGCAGGCAGCAGGAAGTGTCCACACTAGACCCTACTTGCCTACTCCAACCACAACAGATCCACAAATTATTTTGCCTTCCATCCATCACCAGCTATTGGTGATCCCTGCTGTTGGTATCAGGAACTGCTCTAGCCTCTAGCACCTGGTCACCTGTGCACTGTTGCCATAGCAACGGTCATACACTCCCAGCACACATTTGGTTCAACTCCCACCTTCACCTGGGAGCAGTTATGTCATAATTCAAATAAAAGGCAAACCCTTTCTGCCCCCTTTCTCTTCTCTTCCTCTCTCTTCTCCCTCTCTTGCCCTTGTCTACATTGTCTCAATAAACCTCCTCCACGTGGGACCGTGTTGGCCTGATGTGGTTTGTCCAGAAGGGAACTGCGGTTTCTATCCCAACACTTGCCAGTTGGCATAAATGCATCCCTGAGTCTGGTGGAGTTACCTGACTCTGACCATTTCGTTCGGGTAAAACTTCATTTTCTGAACACACAATTTTTACACTCTGGCTTCCTTCAAAATACCTGGTACCAGGTGACTGTGTCTCCTCAGGCTTTTAGGCCCTGGCACCTACTCAATGTGTAAAGACCCACTGACCAGCTCCTGCCATCTATGTTCAGTCTTCCCTGGGTCTAAGCCAAAGTTCTTAGACTGTAGCAGTCAGTAAAACAGGAGGAGCAATCACTAAGAACTTTCACACAAAGCCAAGACCAGTTATGAGCCAATAATCCTTCTACCCATTAAAATCACTATTTCCCTAGACAGATCACAAATCAATCAGAAAATGCAGGTTAATAAGAAATGAAAGACAGTATTTATCAAATGTTTTAGAAAACAAAAATTCAAAAAACATCTTTTACCTACCCCCAACTTTCTCTCTACAATTACCAAGAAATGATAATCCTTATGGAGCAAAGTGGAAATTTATATTTTTAAAGTTAGTTCCTGGACAGTTTGCGCTCTCTCTCTCTCTCTCTCTCTCTCTCTCTCTCTCTCTCTCTCTCTCTCTCTCTCTCCTCTGTGTGTGTTCATGTATAAGTGCAGCCATGCATGTGCCACAGCTTTTATGTAAAGGTCATAGGCCAATCTCAAGTAATAATCCTTGCCTTCTATCTTGTCATATACCAGGCTAGCTTGCCTTTAAATTTCTGGGCATCTCCAGTCTCTGCCTCCCCTCTCATCCTAGGAAATGTTGTGATTACGGATGCATAGATGAATAGAGATCCTGGGGAGCTACATTTTGCATGACAAATACGGCATCCACTGAGCCATCCCCTTGGCCACCTTCTTTTTTGAGATGCTATATACTAGTTAATGCTATTTGGCATCTAAATTACAAAACAGCCCCATGGCCCCATTATTTTGTGTATACTTTTTATATTATCTTTGTCTTTGACAATTCTTCCATCCAGATGCAATCTCTTGCTTCCCTTGGTTGAGGAATAACTTTGGTGAGCAGCAAAAATAATACTATATATCTTTGAGGCTATTCTAGGAAGATTATGCCAGGTCTGAATTAGTTTCTTAGAGCACTCAATGCGGGAGGTGGGCATCATATAAGAAACTTTCCCATAGAGAGTACATGACGATCTTCCAACTAGCAACTAAGATTTAATAGGCAGCTAATAGGCAGCATCAAGAATGAGCCATGAGAGCCATGTGCAAACACTCCCCAGGGAGCAAAAGAAACTTACCGTCGTTTACTATTGCTGAGGTCTGGAAAAGGCCACAGGAGGCAACCTTTTCATCTTGGCAACACCTAGTTAGTGTCCTAAAATGACTTGAAGACAGCACAAATGCCAACCCAGACTACTATAACCATCAAAATTCTCAATTACCATAGATAGAGAAAATAAGATATTTCGTGATAAAGTCTAATTTAAACACTATTTATCCAGCCTTATTGAAAATTCCAATTAAAGAAAGTTAACTACACCCATGAAAAGAAGGAATTAAATAATCTTACACCAACAAAAGAAGGGAAGCACACACACTACCGTCACCATAACTAGCCACTGCCACTATGCCCAGATCCTAGGGTCCCCCAAACAGTACCAGGAGTTGAACTCGTGTGCAAAACATTAAGGATAGATATTATTTCAGGGTAGAGAGTTGGAAAAGGCTATTTCAAGCAAGTAGACCAAAGAAGCAAGTTGGTGTAGCCATTCTAATATCTAAAGGAATAGAATGCAAGCAAAAGCTAATCAGAAAAGATAGGGGAAAATACTACAAATTCATCAAAGGAAAATTCACCATCATGGCATCTGTAGTGGTTTGAATAGGTTTGGTCACCTATGGACTCACGTGGACTCATTATTTGAATGCTTGGCCTACAGGGACACAATTAGGAGATGTGTCCTTGTTGGAAGCAATGTGTCACTGTGAGGGTGGGCTTTGAAGTCCAATGGCTCAAGTTCTACCCAGTATGGGAGAGACAGTCTCTCCTGGCTCTAGCTGGATCAAGATGCATAACTCTCAGCTCTTCTCCAATACCATGCCTGCCAGGACACTGCCATGCTTCCTGCCCTAATAATAATGGACCAAACCTCTGAAACTGTAAGCCAGCCCCAATTAAATATTGTTCCTTATGTGAATTGCCTTAGTCATGGTGTCTTTTCACACCAATGGAAACCTAAACTAAGTCAACATCTATGCCCCAAATGCAAGGGCACCCATATTTGTAAAAGAAACACTTATACAGCTTAAATCATACACTGACCCTTACACACTAATTGTAGGAGACTTCAATATTCTCTCCAATAGACAGATCATCCAGATAAAAACTAAACAAAGAAATGCTGGAGCTAACAGACATTATAAACAAAATGGACCTAAGAGATATTTGCAAAACATTTCACACAAAAACAAATATATATATATGTATATATATACCTTCTCTACATTTCATGGAATGTTCTCCAAAGTTGACCACATACTCAGACACAAAGCAAGTCTCAACAGATAAAAGAAATTTGAAGTAAGTCCCTGCATCCTATCACAGCATCACAAATTAAAGCTGGATATACACAAAAAAAGAAAGCTTATGAACCCATAGAATATGAATAATATCTACTGAATGAAAAACAAGTCAAGACAGAATTAAGAAAAGAAATTAAAGACCTTCTATTCTGGAATGAAAAGGAATATACAATATACCAGAACTTAAGGCACATAATGAAAATAGTTTTAAGAGGCAAGTTCATAGTACTAACTGTGTATATGAAAAAACTAGAGTTCTTATACTAGTAACTCAGTAGCGCACCTGAAAGCTCTAGAATTGAATGAAGAAATTACACCCAAAAGAAATAGATAGTAAAAATAATCAAACTCAAGGCTGAAATCAATAGAAACAGAAAAAAAAAAGAACAAAAATCAATGAAATAAAGAATTGGTACTTTGAAAAATGTAAATAAGATAGACAAACCCTTTTCCAAATCAACTGAAAGGCAGAGAAAGAATATCCAAATTAACAAAAAATCAGAAATGAAAAGAGAGATACAACATTTGCTCTGTGGAAACTTCAAGAATCACACATTTCAAGAACATAGTTTAAAACCTTCATTTTACCAAACTGGAAAATCTAAAATAAATGAATAATTTTTTCAGTTGATACTAATTATCAAAGTTAAATCAAGATTGATTTAAAAGACCTATAACCCTGAAGGAAATACAAGCTATCATTAAAATTCTCCCAACCAAAGAAATCCCAGGGTCAGAAGACTTTAGTACAAAATTCTACCAAATGTTCAAAGAGCTAATGCCAATACTACTAAAATTTTTACATAAAATAGAAAATAAAGAAAACTATCCAATTCACTTTATAATACCACAGTTACCCTGATGCCTAAACCACATACAGATACAAGAAAGTAAAAGAGTTATAGACCAATTTTATGTATGAACATAGATGCACAAACACTCTCAATAAAATATTTCCAAACTAAATCCAAGAACACATCGAAAGTTCATCATGATCAAATAGACTTCATCACAGAGATGCATGAGTGATTGAATATATGGAAATCAATAAGTGTAATCTACTATATAAACAAACTGAAACTAAAAAAAACTACATAATCATCTCATTAGGTACAGAAAATGCCTTTTAAAAAAAAATCCAACACCCCTTCATGATAAAAGTCTGGTAAAGATTAGGGACACAAGAGATACACCTAAACATAATAAAGGTACTTTAGAGCAATCACATAGCCAACATCAAATCAAATTGAGAGAACCTCAAAGCAATTCCACTAAAATCATGAACCAGACAAGGTTGTCCACAATCTTCATACCTATACAATATGCTATCTGAAGTTTTAGCTAATACACTAAGACAGCAAAAAGAGATGAAGGGGATGCAAACTGCAAAGGAAGAGGTCAATGTATATTTATTTATGGATCATATGATAGGGTACTTAATCAACCCTAAAAATTTCAACAAGAAACTCCTACAACTGATAAACACATTCAGCAAAGTAGCTGTATACAAAATTAGCTCATAAAAATCAGTAGGCCTTCTTTATACAAATGACAAGCAGATTGTAATAGCCCCAAAGAATATAAAATATCTTGAGGTAACTAACCAAAGAAGTAAAAGATCTTTATGATAAAAATGCCAAGAAAGAAATTAAAGAAAATATCAGAAGATGAAATCACTCATGTTCATGGGTGGGTAGGTTTATCATACCAAAATGTCCATCCTACCAAAAGCAAACTACAGATTCAGTGTAATCCCCATCAAAATTCCAATGCAATTCTTCACAGATCTTGAAAAGATGATTTCCAATCTCATAATGGAAAAACAAAAATTCCAACATAGCTAAAACAAATCTGAACAATAAAAGAACTGCTGGAGATCTTAGCATTTTTTATTTTAAACTGTACTAAAGCTATAGTAAGTTTTAAGAATATGGGATTGACATAAAATAGACACATTCAACAAGGGAATTGAATTGAAGACCTAGATTTAAATCCACATACCAGTGGACACCTGGTTTTTGATTAAAGAAGCCAAAAATACACTCGGGAAAGAAACAGCATCTTTAACAAATGGGGCTAGTCAAATTGGATGTATGTGTGTAGAGCAATGCAAATAGATAAGTATTTATCACTCTGTAAAAATCTTAACTCCAAACTATATCAAGGGCCTCAACATAAAATTGGATACATTGAAACTCATAGAAGAGAAAATAGGGAATAGCCTTGAATTCATTGGCATAAGAGTTTCTGAACAGTTCAAGGAGAGCACAGGCACTGAGATAAGTTTAATAAATGGGACCTCGTGAAACTGAAAAGCTTCTTTAAAGCAAAGACATCATTCTCACAAAGCAGCAACCTACAGAATGGGAAAGATTTTTACTAACTCAATATTTAATAGAAGACTATTATTCAAAACTTATAAAGAATTCAAGAAAATAGATATCAAATAACCCAAATAATACAATTTAAAAATTGGGTAGAAATCTAAACAGAGAATTCTCCATAGAGGAAACTCAAATGGCTGAGAAACACTTAAATATTCAACATTACTTTCCAACAGGAAAATGAGAATCTAAACTACTTTGAGATAACATTTTATGCCTCTTAGAATAGTTAAGATCAGTAGCATATGTGACAGCTCATGCTGGCAATAATGTAGAATAAAGAGAAATTCATCGCTAATGGGAGTGCAAACTTGTATAGCCAGTATGGAAATCAGTATGGCAGTTCTTCAGAAAGATGGAAATCCTTCTACCTCAAAATGTAGCTGTACCACTCTTGGGCATGTATCCAAAGAACACTTCCTCCTACCACAGAACACTTGCTCAACCATATTCATTGTGCTCTATTCATAATAACTTGAAACTGGAAATTACATAAATGTCATTTTGCAGAAGATGGATAAAGAAAATGTGATACATTTATACAATTGAGTATTACTTGTTTTAAAAAATTACATAATGAAAATTTCAGGCAAATGGATGTAACTAGAAAAACTAAAAATCTATAACAAGGTAACGTGGTGCCAGAAAGATATTTATAATATGTTGCACTGGTCCTGCCAGTGCAAAATCGAATAGTCCTCTGAGGGAGAGTGAGTATTATTATAGGAAAGAAGGAAAGGAAGACTCAGAGATGAAGGTTAGAAATCAGAAGGACTGCAGGTCTATACCATGACAGTCAAAATGTATATACTTCACAGTATCATGGGAAACAAAGTCACAAGCCAGCAGAAACAATGACTGACATACATTCAATATCTATTCCCATCTGGAGGCCTCCCTGTTCCTCCCTCCAGGATTAAAAGAACATTCAGCCCCTCACCTTGAGCTTCAAGTGTATCCCCTCTTCAAGTGTATTCCATGTGTCAGCAAGCCAGGAAATCTGCTGTTAGATACTGGCCTGCCTTGACTCTGCCTGACAGGCAGTCTTTTACAAAAGCATGGTTCCTGACATCTCCCCCTTTTTTATTTTATACAAGCCAAAGCTGTCACAGATATTGGTGCAGAAAGACTGTGCCTGTCTTAGGCATCCCATTAAGAACTATGAATCTTTCCTGTCTTTGGAACATTAATCCTGGCAGTCATATCCTGTCTTAGGTAATCCACCTCTAAGAGAATCTTACCCTTCTTTGACTAACAGCATCTGCAAGGGTTGATGTAACTCATTAGGTTACAGATTTGAGCCAAATAGGATGAAGATCTTCCCAAGTGTTCAAAAGGAATGGAGGACACACTTAATCACAAGTGGTAATAGGCATAATTCTATAACCACTAGAGTATTCAAGGCAAGTACCAAGAAGGCCAAATGAGTAAAAGAAGACCAGGAAGGCATGCTGTTTCTAATTGCTCTAACCACTCACAGGCAATTTTTGCAGCATCTTTTAGATTCAAATTTTCTTTTTTTTTCTTTTCTTTTTTTTATCTTTATTAACTTGAGTATTTCTTATTTACATGTCAATTGTTATTCCCTTTCCTGGTTTCCAGGCCAACATCCCCCTAACCCTTCCCACTCCCCTTCTGTGTTGGTGTTCCCCTCCCCATCCTCCCCCCATTACTGCCCTCCCCCCAACAATCACGTTCACTGGGGTTCAGTCTTGGCAGGACCAAGGGCTTCCCATTCCACTGGTGCTCTTACTAAGCTATTCATTGCTACCTATGAGGTTGGAGCCCAGGGTCAGTCCATGTATAGTCTTTGGGTACTGGCTTAGTCCCTGGAAGCTCTGGTTGCTTGGCATTGTTGTACATATGGGGTCTCGAGCCCCTTCAAGTTCTTCCAGTCCTTTCTCTGATTCCTTCAATGGGGGTCCCATTCTCAGTTCAGTGGTTTGCTGCTGGCATTAGCCTATGTATTTGCTGTATTCTGGCTGTGTCTCTCAGGAGAGATCTACACCCAGTTCCTGTCAGCCTGCACTTCTTTGCTTCATCCATCTTATCTAATTGGGTGGCTGTATATGTATGGGCCACATGTGGGGCAGGCTCTGAATAGGTGTTCCTTCTGCCTCTGTTTTAATCTTTGCCTCCCTATTCCCTGCCAAGGGTATTCTTGTTCCCCTTTTAAAGAAGGAGTGAAGCATTCGCATTTTGGTCATCCCTCTTGAGTTTCATGTGTTCTGTGCATCTAGGGCAATTCAAGCATTTGGGCTTATAACCACTTATCAATGAGTGCATACCATGTGTGTTTTTCTGTGATTGGGTTAGCTCACTCAGGATCATATTTTCCAGTTCCATCCATTTGCCTATGAATTTCATAAAGTCATTGTTTTTGATAGCTGAGTAATATTCCATTGTGTAGATGTACCACATTTTCTGTATCTATTCCTCTGTTGAAGGGCATCTGGGTTCTTTCCAGCTTCTGGCTATTATAAATAAGGCTGCAATGAACATAGTGGAGCATGTGTCTTTGTTATATGTTGGGGCATCTTTTGGGTATATGCCCAAGAGAGGTATAGCTGGGTCCTCAGGTAGTTCAATGTTCAATTTTCTGAGGAACCTCCAGACTGATTTCCAGAATGGTTATACCAGTCTGCAATCCCACCAACAATGGAGGAGTGTTCCTCTTTCTCCACATCCTTGCCAGCACTTGCTGTCACCTGAGTTTTTGATCTTAGCCATTCTCACTGGTGTGAGGTGAAATCTCAGGGTTGTTTTGATTTGCATTTCCCTTATGACTAAAGATCTTGAACATTTCTTTAGGTGTTTCTCAGCCATTCGACATTCCTCAGCTGTGAATTCTTTGTTTAGCTCTGAACTCCATTTTTAATAGGGTTATTTGTCTCCCTGTGGTCTAACTTCTTGAGTTCTTTGTATATTTTGGATATAAGGCCTCTATCAGTTGTAGGATTGGTAAAGATCTTTTCCCAATCTGTTGGTTGCCATTTTGTCCTAACAACAGTGTCCTTTGCCTTACAGAAGCTTTGCAGTTTTATGAGATCCCATTTGTCGATTCTTGATCTTAGAGCATAAGCCATTGGTATTTTGTTCAGGAAATTTTCTCCAGTGCCCATGTGTTCAAGATGCTTCCCCACTTTTTCTTCTGTTAGTTTGAGTATGTCTGGTTTGAGGTGGAGGTCCTTGATCCACTTGGACTTAAGCTTTGTATAGGGTGATAAGCATGGATCGATCAGCATTCTTCTACATGTTGCCCTCCAGTTGAACCAGCACCATTTGCTGAAAATGCTATCTTTTTTCCATTGGATGGTTTTGGCTCCTTTGTCAAAAATCAAGTGACCATAGGTGTGTGGGTTCATTTCTGAGTCTTCAATTCTATTCGACTGGTCTATCTGTCTGTCTTTGTACCAATACCAAAATTTCTTGATGCAAGTCTATACATGGAGTGACCCTGGGCTCCAACCTCATAGGTAGCAATGAATAGCCTAGTAAGAGTACCAGTGGAAGGGGAAGCCTTTGGTCCTGCCAAGACTGAACCCCCAGTGAACGTGATTGTTGGGGGGAGGGCAGTAATGGGGGAGGATGGGGAGGGGAACACCCATAGAGAAGGGGAGGGGAAGGGGTTAGGGGGATGTTGGCCCGGAAACTGGGAAAGAGAATAACGATCGAAATGTAAATAAAAATACCCAAGTTAATAAAGAAGGGAAAAAAATTTCTTGATGCAATTGAATTAGATCCAAGGAAACTTAAGATCATGACAAACATCTTTAAGATGAAAGTGTGCCTGGTCCCAATTTAGTTGGCTTTTATTATAAGCTTTAGGAGTAAAACAAATCCATTGGTACTCTACATGACATCCCAAGCATGATCTCATCTTCAACCCTTGAACTTCATCTCCTAAATACTGCACTACTTCCTGTAACACATTTCTCTTCTGTTCTAACTTACGATCTATATCTTTTTGCATCTCTAAGGCTAAGATAACATTCGTAGGCAAATCGTTAACAAAATACGCAGTTTGAACAGATTGAGACACAACTCCAGCAGCAGTAACAGTAGCTATAATTGATACTATAGCAAGAATTCCAGCATTGATCAATCCGACCATTCTTTTAGGTCTACTCAAAGATTTCTGAATTTCAACCAATACTTGCAAGCCTCTCTATCTGCATTCCATGGTTCTGAAACATTGACTGGAAGCAAATAATAAATGAAGGTTAATAAAGTACCATAACAGAAATTTCTTGTATAATGTCAGATACACAATTAATCAAGTTACAGTCATATTGACAAACAATTTGTTGCACAACTTCTCTAGATACATGAAATTATTTTCTTATGCTTTGACTATTTTGATGATGCAAAGTATGTGATTGTTGTAGGAGCGCAATTTGTGAAAGACCTATTATTTGAATGGTTTTATCTGCAATAAAATGGCTTTATCACCTTCCGAGAGAGGTCCTGGGAGTCCTGAATGAGCATGAATATGTCCTACATAACATGGTTGGGCACATGCTTGGAGACATCTTTGTATTTGAGAAAAAAAAACTTGAACCTGGCAGTTAGCTGTATCAAAGTAAGCCACCGCCGTTTCTAAAATTTGTAAAGCTCTAGCAGTCTAGTGACTATCAGTATACAAATTAAAAGAACAAGCGTCCATCTTTTGAAATACAGTTGCAACAGCTCTGAGCTCTACAAATTGAGCTGAAGCCGAGGAAGTAAATATTTTGATTTACCTTGAATTACATAAGCTGTGGTACCATTAAAGGATCCATCTGTAAAAATTACCTGAGCTCCGGGTGTAGGGGTCTGCCTCATTATTTTAGGGAATACTAATGCATGTGTATTCACAAACTACAATAATTTATCCTAGGATAATAATTATCTATGACTCTAGGATAATATACAAAAGCAATGGCCCTGCATCCATGTTATGAAATAACCAACTTCCTGCTTTGTAAAAGGCACTCCAACCAGTGAGGGCTCTGCACCAAAATAGTTTCTAGATTCTTCTCAGGCCTTCTGTACCAAACAAGCAGCAGCTTCATAATAAGGTAGCAATTCCCTAGCAGGGAAAAAAGATAACCAAAGTAAAGGACCACCTTGCCATATTACTTCAGTAGGCGCATGGGCAATAGCAAAAACATAGACAGCCCATCCTTGTGCGTAGTCTATATATTGCACACACTGTTGCTCAATAGCTTGCTCCACTTCATGTAGAGCCTGTCTACCAGAAGCTGTTAATTGTCTTTCAGATGTAGGATCTGGAATACCTTTCAAAATATCAAAGAGAGGATTTAACTCTCCTGTATAAAATTTCAAAGTAGGTCTAAGATAATTTATATCTCCCAATAATTTTTGAATTTTTTTTTAACATTTTCAATCTATCTTTCCTGATTTGAACATTTCAAGGCATAATAACCTTGGGGTATAATTTGTGTCTCAAATAAGAGTAAGGTGGGGCAGTCTGCACCTTTCAGTGCTATTACTAAGTACTGTTCTTTCAAGGAATTCTGTAAATACTGTGAATAGCAGTTCTTGTTTATGTGCTACTAAAATATCCATATAATTAATTATATAGACTTCAGGATGTGTTTGTCTGACTTTATTAATATCTTGAGCCACAAATTTTGACAAATAGTTGGACTATTTTCCATGCCTTGGGGTAAAAACCTTCCAACTAATTCTTTTCACAGGTTCTTGAAAATTCATGGAAGACACACTAAAAGCAAGTCTCTTATAGTCCTTTGGAGCAAGAGGTATAGTGTAAAAACAATCCTTCAAATCCAGGATAATCTTAAAGGTATCTTTGGGTATGGCAGAAGGAGTAGGTAGCCCTGGCTATAGTGTTCCCATTAATTCCATAGTTTCATTAACTCTCTGGAGATCTTGCAGCGATTTCCATTTTCCTGATTTCTTTTTAACCACAGAAACAGGTGAATTCCAAGAACAATCAGGGGGGTTCTATATGTCTGCTATCAAGCTGTTCCTGTACTAACTCCTCTAAGGATTTTTTTTCCCTTTGTAAGAGACCACTGATCCACCCATATAGGCTCCTCACTCTTATAAATAGTAAGGTCAGCATAGAGCACAGGCTGTCTAACCCAGTTCTGTGAGGTTTGTGTGTAGGTGTTACCAGTTCTGGGACTCCCTGACCCTTAATTTCCCTTAGTTTGGCAAAAAAATCTTTGATCAAGAATCTGTCTTGTGGGGTTGGGGATTTGGCTCAGTGGTAGAGCGCTTCCAAGCGCAAGGCCCTGGGTTCGGTCCCCAGCTCTGAAAAAAAAAAAAAAAGAACCAAAAAAAAAAAAAAAAGAATCTGTCTTGTAGGGGTTGGGGATTTAGCTCAGTGGTAGAGTGCTTGCCTAGCAAGCACAAGGCCCTGGGTTCGGTCCTCAGCTCCGAAAAAAAAAATGGGAAGAATCTGTCTTGTAACTTCTTTCTTAGGATTGTTAAGGTAACCCCCATTTTGCTCATCACATCCTGTCCCCATAAATTAACAGGTATATACAATATATGGTTGGAATATACCTTCATGTCCTTATCTTTTCAGATTAAAATATCACTACTCTGTTCTGGATAATAACTTTGACCAATTCCTTGTAATTGTGTAACTGTGGGACGTTTTGGCTCAGCCTGAGGCTGTTGATCTGCCGTGAGCACAAAAACATCAGCCCCTGTGTCCAGTAGTCCCTGAAATTCTTTTCCATTAATTCTTTTTTTTTTTTGTTAGTTTTAGGAATCTTTATTGACAAACACCCAGTGAAGAGCTAAACAGTGTTTCCTTGTTTTCCTTTAAGGGAAACTTCTGTCTACAGTTTCAGTGCCAATTTCTTAAGCCACAATACACACTCATTTCACCCCTACATTAGCCAGCAACACTCACTTCTATCTCAACACAATGGACCAATTGGATATTTCAGTTAGAGTTCCAGAGTGGTAATAAATACCAGCCAATTTCATGAAATAATTTACCTAGGACAGAACAAACCATTTCCAAATGATCCCTTTTGTCAACTTCCAATTAAGCTATACCGTGCCATTGACAAAATATTCATCATACCCAGGAAACAAAGTATTGTCTCAAACCTATTATGTACAAATTATATAATTTTTCAAGGTTAATGAGTCTAATTTACTCATCTCTGGTTAGGAGGGGTGATATATGGTGTTTTCCATTAATTCTTAACATGAGCTCTGGTCTCTGAGACCCTATGGCTTATACCCAATAAGCAACTGAGGATCCCAAACCTGTGTTTTCTCTTTGACCCTTTTTTTGCTATATTCTTAGTTTGAACTTGAGGAAGCTGTGTCAAATGCTGTCCTGACTGTATAACTGTCACAGAAGATAACAGGTAGAAGTCAAAAAGTAGCAGGTGATCTACCTGAGATGGATCCACCTTTGATTAAAATATACAACGGATTTGCTCCGGTTGGCAAGGAAAGGTTCCTGCTATTAATATTCTTTTCCTGTTATTATTAAATATATATGAATATATATATGAAACAATCACTAGGTATTGACCCACCCATTTGAGCAGATTTCTGCAGACCTACAAAGATGTACTATCTGTATGTAATGCTATATAGACAAATAGATAATAATTCATTAGAATTCCTAATTTGATTAAAATAATTTTAGGAGGTTTTTAGAGATGGTCTTAGTTGCTAGAAAGATGTAGTAAAGTTAGAATCAAGACTAGAATGTGCCCACTCCTCAAAATAGTAAGTAAAGGCTGCATAATAAGAAATACAATGAGCTTTCATGGTCACACTAAAAAGAGAAATTGATTTGGGACAATTTTCAAGGAAAAACACTGAGTTCCAAGGATTAAGTCACAGGTATGTACTATAATAAGGCAAGGTGGTGTAAAAACATGTAAAAAGTTGCTTTGAACTTTTAACAAGTATATTATTAGGAAACACTGCTTTGGATTTAATATCAACATTCGTCTGTAATTCGTGTTTTGTGTAACAGTTTATCTCTGAGGCAATTTTCTAAAGTTCTTTTTGTCTAAGAAGGTATAAAAAGACCAGAGAAAAAAAATAAGGTTGTTGGTTGAATGGTTTGGCTCGGGGAGCTTTGCTCCATCCACACATCCGTCTATCCAAACGTTTGTGTCTATTTGTCTATATGTTTGTGTATAGGTATATGTGTATATATGTAATCATGCATGCACACTTGTGAAGATGATCGTGACAGATGATTGGGCCTGGCCAGAGAGTGGGTGTATGAATGTTTGAATGTATATGTGTCTGTGCATATTTGCTTGTATACAGAATCTTAATTCTTTTCCTTTTCCTCCTCTCTGGTTCACAAAGAGTTAACCAGCTTACCCAGAGAGGTGTTTAGCTGATATATCAGAGAAAAGAGCCCCAGCAATAAATCTTTTCACTTAATTCCCTGTTGCTAAACAATATTATTAATTGCCAGATATTAGAGCTTATTAAAGCACAAGTAATAAAGAGTTAAGGTCTTAGTGCTTATGGAAACACAGAACAGTAAGAAAGAGTTAATTTCCTTGGCACTTATTTAAGCATAAAGAGTTAAATGAAGCCCAGAGAGTTATAATGTTTAATAAAACACAGAGTTAAAGAGAGAAGAAGCCAGCATATTTTAACCATTGAATAAGCAAGAAAGGTTTTAGAATCCTTTAGAAGTTATCAACAAACATTCAGTATAGTTAGGGAGCTAGCTGGAAGGCCAGAGACCATCAGTCTTTAAAACAATGTCCAACACTGTGTCCCACTTCAAGCCCATTCTAGGCAGGGCAAGCTCCCGGTAAATAACTGAAATCCCGTTAGGGGGATGTGTCATAATTTTGATCTCTCCAGTATAATCATTGTCAATAACACCTGGCTCCACCTTGATACCATTCAGGGTAACACTACTTTTACCGAGGAGCAGGCCCATGGCATCTGGTGGTAAAGGACTGCACATTCCTGTAGGTAGGGCTTGCGTATCCATTTCAGGGATTAATACTGTAATAGGTGGAGGAACTGCATGGCCTAGCTTTGCTCCGAAGAGGTCCTAAATGGATGTCTTTGCTTGGGAACAAAGTTCTGTAGTATCCTATAACATTGCTGCTGCAGGGCCTAGGGCTGGTCCCTCCTCCCATGTCCCTGAGGAAGAGAATTTTTCTATCTCTCTTGGACCTGCATTCATTAGCCCAATGTCTTTCTTTCTTATACTTGTAGCATAATCCTGACTGCCATCCATCCTGAAAAAAGATTCTAAGGGCTTAGCCTCGTTTTTATTGGGACACTGCCTGATCTGGTCCTATTTGTCCACACCCATAGCAATCTCCCAGAAAGCCAGTTACTTCCCTTTTATTTGGTTTTCTTTACTGAAACAGTACCTCCTTTACTGTCTTGCCTTGCAAAGCAGCTGTCATAGCAACACCCTGGGTGTATGAAAGGCCTATGTCAGAACACAATCTGATACAGTCTGACAAATGTTCCTTTTTTCTCAAAGGTCAAAATACTGCCTGACATGTAGTATTAGCATTCTCATAGGGGAGCTGCTTTACCAGCAACAGACCTGCCTCGGAATCCCCTATAAGTCTGCTTGCTGTCTTCCACAAGCTAGCCACAAAATTTGGTACAATTCATCTGGTCCCTGCCTAATTTGTGATAAATCCTCAGTCTGCCTCCCTATAGAAGGTAGCTTATACCAGGCTTTCTTAGCTGCAGCATTAACCTGTGCATAAACAGCTAGATGAAAATCTAACTGTTGAGTCTCTCTCCTGCTAACATCTCCAATGTAATAGGTATTTGTTGTGTTCGATTGATCTCAGCAGAGTTTTGACACTGCTCAGCAAATTCTGATTTCCATAATAAAAAATGTCCTCCTGACAAGCCTACCCTTGCCAGTAGTTTCCAGTCCCTAGGAAGGAGGGCCTCCGTAGACAAAATAGCCTAAGTAAATGGGGCTGTCCGCCTATACTGTGTGCAAGCAGTTTTCAATTCCTTTAACTATTTAACAGAAGAGACTGATAAACTCTGACTCTATTACCTTGAGGATTGACCTGTTCTATAACTGGAAATGTAAAATGAAATTCCTGAACACCCTCTCCTCTCTTGGTAGCCTCTTTCAAGGTCACTTGTAAGAGAGATAAAAGCCTCTGTGAAGGCCTTCTCCCAGATGGCTTTCTCATTACTGCTACAACTTGTGACTCCGCCTCCGCCTCTGGGCAGGGTCCAATTCAGCTATGACACTTGGGGTTTTATACTAGGTCTCAGCTTAGAAACTCTGGAGGTCCCAAGTTCTCCTCTTGAGACCTTCGAGCCTGTAATTTTTGCACTTGCACAGACAGCAAAATAAAAGCGGTTTGCAGGTTTATAGCTGTTGTATCTTCTCTGTAACTAACTTGTCCTTGGAAGGAACTTTGAGTTCTGCCAAGGGAACAAGAAGCAAAGAATTCTCCTCCCTATGTTATCTAGAGGCTTCCACTTCCAGCTGCTCAGTTTCTCCCAAATCTAGGGTCTCCTCACCATCAAAAATGGCAGCTGCTCAACTGCTGGCTCTATGTACGCAGGCTCGACTGCAAGAGCAGACAGCTTAGTTTCATGTTTTTGCTCCTTTGTCAAAGCCTCTCTGGATTGGGGCTGCTTCCCTGAAACCCATTTCTCTCCCTCCCTCCCTCCCTCCCTCCCTCCCTCCCTCCCTCCCTCCCTCCCTCCCTCCCTCCCTTCCTCTCCCCTCCCCCTCTCTTATCTAGGATCTAAGCTATCTCTAATCAAGGTCCAGAAACTACAGGCATTTTACCTAGTCTATACACATTATAATAGTTTTGAAGCCCTTCCCCCAACCGTTTTCCAGGTTACTAAATTCACTGTGCCTTCTTTAATAAAACAAGGACAAACCTCTACAAAATCTAAGAAGTTATACAATGCTGTTACCCTACTTTAGTCCCAAGGGTACAAAGCAATTTTTTAAGCATATGTACACAAAGTGAAGGGATTAAAGTAGCAGAATAAACTCCATTTTGTTTTTCAGACTCCATTTTAAGTTAACTTGCCCTCAGAATGACTTGGCCCCCACACTTGAGCTCTGAGAAAAACTACGAGATATTCTTGGCCATTGCAAAATAGACATAACAGCTGTGGCCAGCCGATAACAACAGGGTAGGCTAAGAAAACATGAGTCTTTTCCATGTCAAAATGCTCCTTTTAGGTGTGTGGTTCCTCCTATGGTTTGACCAGATGCTGGATCCAATCAGCTTAAAGGCCAACATTTCTTTACCCTCTTACCCAATCATGTAATGCCAGGGCTGGAAAATTCCCATTGCAGGGGGTGGGGGGATGGGGGTGGGGGGGTGGGGGGGATGTTCCTTTATAAACCCCATTTCCTTAGCCCTCAGGGCCACTCTCCTATCCTGCTGCATCAGGAGTGTTTGTGGCCCAGGCTTGAGCCTGAATACTCTCACGTATTTGCATCAGAGTTGTGGTCCCTGCTGTCTCTTTTGGGGGGTCTCACGATCTGGGCATAACAAAAGCATACATTTCCATTTCCCTTTTTTTGTTTCTTTTTTCTTGTGTCTTTTGCTTTTTTCTGAGTTCCCTTACATTTTCCATGACCCTTTACCTTTTTTTGAGCTCCCTTACTTTTTCTGAGCTCTCATATCTATATTTCCCTATGTCTTTACTCCTAAGAGATATTCACTGAACCTTTACCTGTACCACTACTAAGTCTCTATACTCTGAGTGTCACCGGCATGAACGACACACTGCTCTGGTTTGCTGGTGCAAAGTCCAACAGTTCTCTGAGGGGGGAATGAGGATGATTATCGGAAAGATGGAAATGCAGACTCAGAAAGGAGGACCTAGAAATCAGGAGGGCTGCAGGTTTATACCGTAGCATTAAATAATAAAAAAGGACTTTCCTTCCCATGCTAGCACCGACTATTCTCTGGCCTCAGCGGCGGTCTCACCACCTCTCTGGCTAGCACCAGCAGTGACCACCCATCCCACTAAGTTCCCAGGGCAAGTCACTGCCATGCCGGTCCCATGCAATGATTGCTCATCTCGAGGTTAGCTGCCATAAATCCCTGTAACCCGGTAAGATCAAAACTCTAAGGGCTCATAAGTTATCAGTCAAATTTATATCAGTAAATTCCCACCCCCACCAAAACGTCCATACAATAAACTCAGAGTCAATTGATATAAACTGCCCACCTAGATAAGACAAATTGTCCTATAATTATCCATCCCTTATAAGATATTTGTAGCTATCTGTGGCTATTTAAAGCCACACAAATCTGGATCGTCCTTCTCTTTTGCCATCTTCCTTCCTTCTCCTTCTCCATACTTTCTGTCCCGTCGCCAAAATCCTCAGCCCTCCTATCTTTTTCACTGCCTAATCACAGGACTTTCCTTATCTTGTGCCTTTCCTCACCTACATATAAATCAACCCATACCGTAGCGTGCCGGCCCCAGATGTATTTCTCATAGTCTTTATATACTTCACAGTATCATGGGAAACAAAGTCACAAGCTAGCAGAGACAATGGCCAACATACATTGGATATCTACTCCCATCCAGAGGCCTCCCTATTCCTTTCTCCAAGATTAACTGTAGGGAGCCATATTGGATTTGGGCCTGGCCATTTTGTGACTATAGCTCAAAGTGGCTACGTGACTCTTGGCCACACATACTCCTCTAAGAGCCTCTCCCATGAATTTATGGCACAGGAAGATAACATTCATGGGATGCTTCAGCCTAAGCAAAAATCAGTTATCTCCTGAGTCAACACCGGTGTCTCCACCACCTGACCTCATCGTCTACCGCCTGACCTCTCTGCCTCCAGCTATCACTGCCTATACCCTCATCTCCCCCTCCTTCATGTTTCACAAAGGTCACTCCCCCTACCTGAAAGCCTTAAAAGCTGTAACATTCATCCCAATAAACGAGACCTTGACAATAGAATCTTGCTTGGTCTCCTTCTTCTCTCGGCCCCCATAGGCCTAAGGGTAGCACCCCTTCGGAACCCTCAATAACTGGGTCCCCACTGGTGGGGACAATTAACAGAACATTCAGCCCCTCACCTTAAGCTTCAAGTGTATTCCCTCTTATTATTCCATGCATTGGCAGGCCAGGAAATCTGCCAGTAGACCCTGGCCTGCCTTGAGTCTGCCTGATAGGCAGGCTTTCACAGTAGCAGGCCAAATTGCCCCTGACAGTATGCATTCATTTACATATGGATGTCAGCCATTAAATAAATGATTACCAAGCTAAAATCCAAAGACCCAGAGTATAAAAGAAGGGAATGGGGCAATACGAGATCCCCCGGGTATGTAGAGATAGAATAGATTTTTATAGATAGACTGGGAGTAGGGGTAATCAGGAACAGGAGACTCAGATGAGGACAGTGATGGGGGAGTGGGTTGAGGGAGGAAATGTTGGGAGAAACCTTTGGTCCACAGTCTTTCCTGCCTGCAAAATGTTAAGGCAATGGTGTCAATAAGCTTTTGGAGTAACCAATGTTTGATTGAGTTAAGGCCTACAGATAAAACCTGTGTCTGACACTGCTAGAACCTGAGACTTGACAGCCCAGAGACCTGGGGTGAAACCAAATACCGTGGTTTTTAAAAACAACAACAACAACAACAACCAGTAGTGATAAATTTACTCCTAGTGATATTCTGTTTTAATCCTAGTTCAACGACTTGTTCAGCCATCATCGGAGAAGCTTCCTCCTACAGCAAATGGGAACATATGGAGGCCCACAGTCAGACATTACAGAGAGGGAAAGACCTTGGTACACCCAGTTATAAATCGCCATCAAATCCCACCCCTCAGAGCTCAGGGAACCTTGCAGAAGAGAGGGCTGAAAGAGTGTAAGATCCAGAGGTGATGAGCACACTGGGCGAACAATGCCATCTGAAACAACTAACAGACTAAAACAGCATATGCAGGGCTGACTCAGTTCTGCACCAGATCCTCTGCATAGGTATTATAGCTTTCAGTTTAGTGCTTTTATGGGCCTCCTGAGTATGTGAATGAGTGGGTTTCTGATTCTTGTACCTGCTCTTGGGGCTGTTTTTATTCTGTGGGTTGCTTTGTCTAAATTCAATGCAAATTTGCTTTATTTTAATATGTTTTATTTTGTTATGTTTTTATCGTTGCCCCTTAGAAGAACTTAGAAGTACTCTCCTAATGAGAGAGAGAAAAGGAGTAGACCCAGATGGGAGGGGAGGTGGGGAGGAGCTTGGAGGAATAAAGGAAGGTGAAATATTATATGAGATCTGTAACAGGGTATATTGGATGAGGAAAGAATCTATCCTTAATAAAAGGGGGGAAGATAAAATTAGCCACAACTATTACTTCTCAATATAAATGATAATAAATGTAACCAATTATTCTTAGTAGCACATTGTCCTTTAGAATTATTTAGAATTATCAAAAGGATTGTCTTCCTATACAACCTGCTACCATTACTTTTAGAAACCATATAGAATAGCTTAGTCTTATAGTGGATTCCCACAGTTTTCCATCTAGGATTGCCTCAGAATCATTTGTGTAACATTTAAAATAGAAATTTATGGTGGTTTGAATAAAAACGGTCCCAAAGGCCCACAGGGAGTGGCACTGTTAGGAAGTGTGGCCTTGTGGGAGGAGGTGTGGCTGTGTTGAAGGATGTTTGTCACTGAGGTCTCAGATGTTTAAGCCTGGTCAGTGTGTCACTGTCACTTCCTGCTACCTAAGGATCAAGTTGTAAAACTCTTATCTCCTTCTTCAGCATTATGTCTGCCTGGATGCCACCCTCATTCCTGCCATGATGATAATGCACTAAACCTCTAAAACTGTAAACCAGCCCCAATTAAATGGTTTCCTATATAAGAGTTGCCATGGTTATGGTGTCTCTTCACAGCCACAGAAACCCTAACTAAGGCAATATTTCCCTGGGATCCATCCCAAGTTAGGCAGGGCCAAGTAAATACAAAAATAAGTAGTGACTTTGACTCAACCTGAGTTGGGAATCGGGGCCTAAATTTTTATTCTTTTGGTAACCTAATATTTGAGGACATGGACTCAAAATACAATAAAAATACAGTGAGTGTGAATAAACCACAAATCTAACTCCTTTAAAGAACCAAACTCATGGGTGAAAATAAACTTCCCAAAAGTTACTATTCAATATCACAATTCATACCATATATATCTTTACCTTTTTATAAAAAAAAAATTTCCTCTGGGTCACAAGAAAAGATATTTAGAATTTATAATTTTTTTAATTTTAATTTAAACTTGATCCTAAAACTCATTATCAATTAACTTTTGTTTCTGGGTATGCATATATGTATGCGAATGTATCTGTCCTGTGTATCCAGGCATGTGCATACTCAAGTCAGAGGTTAACCACAACAGTAGGTTGTCTCCTGTCACTGTGGGTTACAGGGATTGAACACTTAAGGCCTATGTGAAAGTGGCTTCAATTCTGAGCCATCCCAGACCCACAATTCCAAAAAAATAATTCTTAGTACTATTTGTTATACTTTTCACTGTAGACTTTTTGTAAATATAGCAATTAGTGTGCTTGATATTCACTTAAAATATGAAAACTAACATAAATATATATTCTATGACTTATATTCACTTAAAATATGAAAAATGACATAAATATGATGTATTGCACACATTACTACGACTTAACAATACCATCTAGATATCCAGTTAGAACAAAGGAACACTCATATACAGAATCAACTTGCTCATGGTGTAACTGCTTTCTCCTTCAAAAGGACACCTGAACCATGTGATGTGGGTGCTGGAAACTGAAAACAAGTCTTCTGGAAGAACAGCAAGTGCTCTTTATCACTGAGCCATCTTTTCAGCTCTGTCACTCTGATTTTTTTTCTTCATTAATGTATTACTTTATTTATTAGTTCACTTTACATCCTGATCACAGTCCCCCTTCCTCATCTCCCAGTCCTACCCTCACAAATTCCTCCCCCCACTATCTCCTTCCCTTCTCCTGAGAGAAGTGGAAGTCCCCCCATGGGTACCATCCCACCCTGCCCTAGAACATCCAGTTGTAGCAGAACTAATCACATCCTCTCACACTGAGGCCAATTCAGAGACAGCCCCTGTCCCAATGGTTAGGGATAAACACCAAGCTGCATGTCTGCTACAAATGTGAGGGGCCCTCGGTCCAGCGTGCACTTTGGTTGGTGATTCTGTTTCTGTGAGCCTCCACAGGACCAGGTTATTTGGTTCAGTGTTCTTGTGGTGTCCTTGACTCCACTGTCTCACTCAGTTCTACCCCTCACTCTTCCACAAGACTCCTGAGCTCTGCCTGATGTTTGGCTGTGACCCTCCGCATTTATTTCCATCTGCTACTTGATGAAGCCTCCCAGGAGACAATTATGCTAGGCTCCTGTCTTCAAGCATGGCAGAGTGCCATTAGGTGTCAGGGGATTGGCTCTCTCCCATGGGATGGGTCTCAAGTTGGGCCAGTCATTAGTTGGCCATTCTCTCAATCTATGTTCTGTCTTTACCCCTGCATATTTTGTAGGCAGGACAAATTTTAGGTTGAAGGTATTGTATGTGGGCTGTTGTTCTCCTCACTCTACTGATAGTCTTGCCTGGCTACAGGAGGTTTCCACTTTAGTCTCCAAATGTCCCCGCTGGTAGGAATCTCAAATTCCAGTGAGGTTAAGAACACCTGAGTCAACACCCGGTGTCTCCATCACCTGACCTCATCATCATCTACCGCCTGACGTCTTTGCCTCCAGCTATCACTGTCTATATCCTCATCTCCCCCTCCTCTGTGTTTCACAAAGGACACTCCCCCTACCTGAAAGCATTAAAAGTTGTAACGTTCACTCCAATAAATGAGACCTTGACAACAGAACTTTTGCTTGGTCTCCTTCTTCTCTTCACCCCCATTTTGGCCCACAGGTAGAAAGCCTCTTCGGGACCCTGAATAACTGGGTCCCCGCTGGCAGGGACACCCTCCTTATTATTTATAAGTAATGTTTCTTTGGTTCCATGGATTGTAGCATGGTTATCCTTCGCTATGTGTTTTACTATAAGCATATTTACATATCCTATGCTTTACTCTTAGAAGTGCGTGCATACCATGCTTGTCTTTCTGGGTCTACGTTACCTCATGAAGATGATATTTTCCAGTTCCATCCATTAGCAGGAAAATTACATGATGCCTTTGTTTTTAATGGCTGAATAGTATTCCATTGTGTAGATGTACCACATGTTCTTTATTCATTCTTTTGTTGAGGGACATCTAGGTTTTTTTTCCAATTTGGGGATATTATAAAGCTGCTATGGATGTAGTTGAGCAAATATCCTCATGGTGTATCATTGGGCATCTTTTGGATATAGGCCTAGGAGTGGAATAGCTGGGTCTTGAGGTAGAACTATTCCCAATTTTCTGAGAAACCACCATACTGATTTCCAAAGTGACTGTACAAGTTTGCACTCCTACCAGCAATGAAGAAGTGTCCACCTTGCTCCACATACCCACCAGCATGTGCTATCTCTTGCGTCTTTTTTATCTGAGTGATTCTGATAGTTGTAAGATGGATTTTCAGAGTCTTTTTGATTGCATTTCCCTGATGACTAAGGATGTTAAATATTTCCTTAAGTGCTTCTTAGCCATTAGAGATTCTTCCATTGAAAAGGCTCTGTTTAGCTCTGCGTCCCATTTTTTAATCGGGTTATTTGGTTCATTCGTGTCTAACTTCTTGGGTTCTGTATATATTTTTGAACATTAGTCATATGTCAGATGTAGGGTTGATGAAGATCTTAGCCAGAAGAAGTAGTCACTGTGGACAGGTTCTCAGGGGTATACCAGCTATGTTACACTTGTTCCCTGTTACACTGTCTAATAACTAGTCTGCACCAGGTGAACAAGCTGCTGTCACACGTTTCTGACACCACAGATAAGAGCTTGCATTGCCTCCATGCCATGATGAATTCTGGACTTTGAAATCTTAGTATGACAATAGCATGGGGGGAAAAGTATGAAATATTTCATAGGTAGATAGATAAATATAATCATCTTCTTACACCTATATAACTTGCATTTGTCTGCCTTAAAACACTTAGAACTTCTAATCTTAACTATTTTCTTAGACTCTGCAACATTTTTAACTTGCATTTACCAACTTTAAAAATCCTTTATCTGAAGCATTTTTATTCTTAAATCATTTTCCTATTACCATCCAAGTTTTTTTAATGTCCTCTGACACTAGTCATTTGCATTTATCAATTTTAACCATTTTTCTAGACCAACAAGCATTTTTTCAGACCTTAAATACATTCACATTTTACATTTTTTATTCAATTATTTGTTATGAGACCAGGCGGTTGATTATTGAGAGCAGTTGACCAGTCATTTAATATGAAGCCTGTGAGCAAGGCAAACCTTCTTGCCCTTTTAAATAAGAGACCTAGCAGTTTTAACTAACTAATGAATCGATTAAGGAAGTAGCAATGGTGAATTACCTTGAGGTAAGGAGCAGGTCGGTCGCCTGTTGTTTTTTACCTGTTAAGCTACAATTAGCTTAGCCATCAATCTAATCAGAGCCCTGAGAAGGATAAGTCATGATCTAAATGGCCTACATATATCAATTAAAATGGCAGAAACTAGTCCTGATTTTATTGCCTAGACAATTATCCCAGCCTCCTGTGTCTCTATGGTTTCAAGGGCAGAGACAGTCTTGGCCATCAGGCCCAGAAGATGAAGAGGCTTTGTCTGTGGAGGAGGAACATGGAGAGAGTGACCTCACTTTGTCTTAAGCAGTGTATGGCAATCAATTCTCCGGTTGTCCTCTGTTTGTCCACAGTTCAATCTAGGCCTGGCAGCAGGCTAAGCATTAAGGCAGTTATGTCCAGTGGTTATCATACCACAGTCTTGGTGGTATTCTTTGTTGTAGTGCCCATATTTTCTTGGAGACCTTAGGGGCTCACTGTTAGGATTCGGCAGTCTCTGTCTGTCGCAGTAAGTTTAAACATATTAAATGCCTTATTCAGGAGATCTCTGACTGGTTTGAGGGCTAGCATATCTGAGTTAAACAACCTTTGTCTATTTCTAGCCATTTACTCTAAACTGTACCTCACAAACATAAAACAGAAGACTTAGTGAAGCTTAATCCTATAATTAACAGTACCTAGCATGACTTTACATATAGTTTTGAATATATTAAATGATCACCTTTAAGTTCTCTGACTAACAATCCCTGTAGTTCAAACCTTAAAAAAAATTACAGTTTTGAATTGAAGCTCTTCTAGTATCAAAACAAAGTTTTTTAAACCCATAAACACACTCCATAAAGAGACTAGAAACTTCTGACTTTTACATGGAATATCAGTATAGAACATAATCGTCTGTCTGGTTAGGTTTAAGCTAAAGCCAGGGTCAGGACAGGAAAAGGCTAACACGTAGGGGAAACAGCAAGGGAAGTGAAAGGTAGGAGTTGCTGGAGCTCAAGCAAACTGAAAGGAAGGGGGGTGATTTCAAGAGCCACTGATTTCTAACCTCTAATAAAAAACTTAACAAACTCTTCAAATTTTATTCCTGGTATCATTACTATAATTTACAGAGCAATATACCTGATGTAGTGAAAGAAAGAGAAAAAGCTGTAAAAAAATTTTTAAAAAGCCCTCAGAAATGCTTAATTAAGAAATGTTTAACAAATAGATGAAAACTTATCATATTCTTTATTTTCATCATCACATCCATAGTTATCATAATTGGGATTGCCTAAGCTTTATTTTTTTTTCTTAATTGTTCCCTCATTTTTTCTTTTTTCTTTTCCTTTTTTTTATTCCTTAATTCTTTTTTACAGTCTAGTCTTCATCCTCCTGGTCTGCCTCCCTGACCATTCCCTGTCCCATACCTACTTTCCCCATCTCCAAGAGGATGTCCCAACCCCCACCTCACCAGACCTCCCCACTCCCTGGGGCTTCGAGTCTCTCTGGGGTTAGGTGCATCTTCTCTCACTGAGGCCAGACCAGCAGTCCTCTGCTGTTATGTGTTGGAGGCCTCATATCCATTGGTTGGGTGCTACTATCTGCATCTGACTCTTTCAGCTGCTGGTTAAGCCTCTTGGCACACCATAGTATCTGTAACAGTGTGAGGCCCCAGGGCCTCTCCTTGAGCTGGATCCCAATTTGGGTCTGTCACTGGAATTCTTTTTCCTCAGGCACTTCTCTATGTTTGTCCCTGTAGTTCTTCTAGACAGGAACAAAGCTGGATCAGAGTTTTTGGCTGTGGGGTGGCAGCCCCATCCCTCCACTTGATGTCCTGTTCCTTCACTGGAGGTGGACTCTACAAGTTCCCCTCCCCACTGCAGAGCACTTCACCCAAGGTTCCTTCCCTTTGAGTCCTCAGAGTCTCTTACCTCCCAAGTCTCTGGTACATTCTAGAAGGTCCCCCTACCTCCTTCCTCCCAAGGTTGCCTGTTTCCATTCTTTCTGCTGGCCCTCAGGGCTTCAATCCTGTCCCCCCATAATTATCCCCTTTTATTGGGTCCACAGTTTGATTGCTGTTGTCTATTATAATTTCTCCAGTCATTATAGTTTCCATCACCATCACAGTTATTTTCATTAAAGTTTCCTCCATTATTGTAACTCTCATATATTAATAAAGACATTATAGTAAAATATTTAATAAATTTTAAAATGTCCCATAGCTTTATAGATTAAATATTTTTAAAAGTTGTTTTCTCAATATCAAGATAAAGTATCTTTTTAAAAAGGGAAGATTAAAACCAAGTTCTAACAGTGTGACCATAGTTTTTAAAAGGCAAAAACCAATATTTTAGCAGTTTAAACAATCCAGTGTTTCTATAATCAATATCAAGTACATTATTTTTTGTTACAAAGTTTGACTGCCAGCAAGGAAAGTTCTTGAATACAAGCACATGAAGGTGCAGCTTTAATTCCTCATTAAAGAAGCATTGTTTTAAAACCTATCTTTTACAAGTCTGATTTTTAGGACAAGAATTACATTAAAATATTATTCCAATTTAAACGCATCTTTAGGACCTGTTTCCCTGGATTGGCTCACGCCGTGTATTGTTGCCCATAATGGCTCCAACCCTATGAATTTTAAGCTAACTTTTTGTTACAGATGTTACAGATTTTTAACCATACCCAATAATTTATAAGCCAACAATCTATAACCAAGACATACAGAACATAGTAAACTTATACATTTAAGACCAGTCAGAAACAAAGATGTAGTAGCCACATACACTTATATATTTAGAATAGACAAATTTTTTTCTTACTTTTTCTAGCTGCAGTTTCAAGGAAAGAGTACCTTGCCACCTACTGAATCCAAGTCTCACGGGCATAGAGATTTTGTAGCAGGACTAGCCATCAGCTTCCTTACCAGAGAAGCTGAGAACATGCTGTTGCCCCTTTAAGAGCGGCTAGTGCAGATCACTAGCCCCTGGCAGGGCTTCTCTAGCCATATTAGACTCCCACAGGCAGGTGCAGGGCTTCAAGGGCCTTTTATAAGTTTTTGTTGTCCCAATTCAACTGCTTGATTTTTTAAAAATCCTTGAAATTAGTTGAAACTAAGTCAAGGGATAAACGGCCCGCAGATGAAGCTCTAGCCATTTTTCCTCTGAATATAAAACACAGAACAAAAACCACCAAACGAAACTACAGGTATGAAGTGACAGACATGAGCAGATCTGCACACCAAGAACAACCAATAGAGTTGGAGAGGGGAGGACGAGACCCAGATATCCCACCAAAAGGACCCAGATATCCCACCAAAGGGACTCAGATATCCCATAGTGAAGGAGTTAAAGACAGAAGAGAGAGAGGTGCAAAAACAAAACAAAAAACTGAAGTGGGAGACCGAAAACAAAAACATATTTCCAAGCTAGCGCCGCATGTTGTAGCTCTGAGACAAGAGTCCTGACCAAGAACAACTCCTAAAGAGTGGGTTGTACTCCAACCCTTTAGCTAAGAGAAGAATCGGAGCAGAGCTCTCTGTCCTCCCAGCCCAAGTGCATCACTGTGTCAAGCTAACTTCACTTGAGTCACCAAAAGGTACCAGAAACAAGGCCAAACTAAGATTGCGCTGGTACACAAAACTCGCCTCCTCACGGAGGGACCAGTTGCCTTTGTGGCATTCACTGTCAGTAACTGAGGGGTGCTTGAGGTTAGGCGACTTCCCGGCCAACGTACCAAATGTTGAGATCCAAGAGTCACCCACAAACCATACAAACACCGATCTCAGTCACACAGGGATGGTTTATTGACACCCAAGACAGATTGGTCAGGGCTGGAGCTCAGAATTCGGGGCTGATGCTACAACTTTGTAACATCTTTCTCTATCAGTTTATAAAGGCTAAAACCACAAAAAAAAAAAAAAAAAAAAAAAAAAAAAACCGCAGTGAGCTCATACGCAGGTGCACTACCCGGGTGACAATGACAGTCACGCCACAAAACAGGTTAGTGGAGTGGCAGTCACTTATCATCCCAGCACTCCTAGTAGAGGAAGAAGGATGAAAAGTTCAAAGCTAGTTTCAGATATATATGAATTAGAGTCTAGCCTATACTACATGAAACCCTGCCTCAAAATATGAGAGACTTAGAGAGATGGCTCAGTGTTTGGGTGCTCTTCCAAAGACCCGGGTTTCGGTCTCAGTAACCACAACCATCTGCAACAAGAATGGAATACACCACCCTCCTCAGACACCGGGCATGCACGTGATGCACAGACAGGCATGCAATCAAAACACCCACACATACAAACCTTAGTAAGTTTTTAAAAAACTAGATTTTTGGTGAGAGATAGACCCAACCGCCTGGTCAGGTGGGCACTCCTGAGGCTGCAGAGCGGAAGAGACCACCAACACTGCCCACTCCTGCCCACATCCCTGGCCCAAGAGGAAACTGTATAAGGCCTCTGGGCTCCCGTGGGGGAGGGCCCAGGAGCGGAAGGACCCCTGCCTGAAACACCGCCAGAACCTGAAGGAAACAGACCGGATAAACAGTTCTCTGCACCCAAATCCCGTGGGAGGGAGAGCTAAACCTTCAGAGAGGCAGACAAGCCTGGGAAACCAGAAGAGACTGCTCTCTGCACACACATCTCGGACGCCAGAGGAAAACACCAAAGGCCATCTGGAACCCTGATGCACTGAAGCTCCCGGAAGGGGCAGCGCAGATCTTTCTGGTTGCTGCCCTCACAGAGAGCCCGAGGGCAGCACCCCGCGAGCGACCTTGAGCCTCAGGACCACAGGTAAGACCAACTTTTCTGCTGCAAGTGACCTGCCTGGTGAACTCAAGACACAGGCCCACAGGAACAGCTGAAGACCTGTAGAGAGGAAAAACTACACTCCCGAAAGCAGAACACTCTGTCCCCATAACTGACTGAAAGAGAGGAAAACAGGTCTACAGCACTCCTGACACACAGGTTTATAGGACAGTCTAGCCACTGTCAGAAATAGCAGAACAAAGTAACACTAGAGATAATCTGATGGCGAGAGGCAAGCGCAGGAACCCAAGCAACAGAAACCAAGACTACATGGCATCATCGGAGCCCAATTCTCCCACCAAAACAAACATGGAATATCCAAACACACCAGAAAAGCAAGATCTAGTTTCAAAATCATATTTGATCATGATGCTGGAGGACTTCAAGAAACACGTGAAGAACTCCCTTAGAGAACAAGTAGAAGCCTACACAGAGGAATCGCAAAAATCCCTAAAAGAATTCCAGGAAATCATAAATAAACAAGTAGAAGCCCATAGAGAGGAGTCACAAAAATCCCTGAAAGAATTCCAGGAAAACACAAACAAACAGTTGAAGGAATTAAAAATGGAAATAGAAGCAATCAAGAAAGAACACATGGAAACAACCCTGGATATAGAAAATCAAAAGAAAAGACAAGGAGCTGTAGATACAAGCTTCACCAACAGAATACAAGAGATGGAAGAGAGAATCTCAGGAGCAGAAGATTCCATAGAAATCATTGACTCAACTGTCAAAGATAATGTAAAGCGGAAAAAGCTACTGGTCCAAAACATACAGGAAATCCAGGACTCAATGAGAAGATCAAACCTAAGGATAATAGGTATAGAAGAGAGTGAAGACTCCCAGCTCAAAGGACCAGTAAATATCTTCAACAAAACCATAGAAGAAAACTTCCCTAGCCTAAAAAAAGAGATACCCATAGACATACAAGAAGCCTACAGAACTCCAAATAGATTGGACCAGAAAAGAAACACCTCCCATCACATAATTGTCAAAACACCAAACGCACAAAATAAAGAAAGAATATTAAAAGCAGTAAGGGAAAAAGGTCAAGTAACATATAAAGGCAGACCTATCAGAATCACACCAGACTTCTCGCCAGAAACTATGAAGGCCAGAAGATCCTGGACTGATGTCATACAGACCCTAAGAGAACACAAATACCAGCCCAGGTTACTGTATCCTGCAAAACTCTCAATTAACATAGATGGAGAAAACAAGATATTCCATGACAAAACCAAATTTACACAATATCTTTCTACAAATCCAGCACTACAAAGGATAATAAATGGTAAAGCCCAACATAAGGAGGCAAGCTATACCCTAGAAGAAACAAGAAACTAATCGTCTTGACAACAAAACAAAGAGAATGAAAGCACACAAACATAACCTCACATCCAAATATGAATATAACGGGAAGCAATAATCACTATTCCTTAATATCTCTCAACATCAATGGCATCAACTCCCCAATAAAAAGAAATAGATTAACAAACTGGATACGCAACGAGGACCCTGCATTCTGCTGCCTACAGGAAACACACCTCAGAGACAAAGACAGACACTACCTCAGAGTGAAAGGCTGGAAAACAACTTTCCAAGCAAATGGTCAGAAGAAGCAAGCTGGAGTAGCCATTCTAATATCAAAAAAAATCAATTTTCAACTAAAGTCATCAAAAAAGATAAGGAAGGACACTTCATATTCATCAAAGGAAAAATCCACCAAGATGAACTCTCAATCCTAAATATCTATGCCCCAAATACAAGGGCACCTACATATGTAAAAGAAACCTTACTAAAGCTCAAAACACACATTGCACCTCACACAATAATAGTGAGAGATTTCAACACCCCACTCTCATCAATGGACAGATCATGGAAACAGAAATTAAACAGAGATGTAGACAGACTAAGAGAAGTCATGAGCCAAATGGACTTAACGGATATTTATAGAACATTCTATCCTAAAGCAAAAGGATATACCTTCTTCTCAGCTCCTCATGGTACTTTCTCCAAAATTGACCATATAATTGGTCAAAAAACGGGCCTCAACAGGTACAGAAAGATAGAAATAATCCCATGCGTGCTATCGGACCACCATGGCCTAAAACTGGTCTTCAATAACAATAAGGGAAGAATGCCCACATATACGTGGAAATTGAACAATGCTCTACTCAATGATAACCTGGTCAAGGAAGAAATAAAGAAAGAAATTAAAAACTTTTTAGAATTTAATGAAAATGAAGGTACAACATACCCAAACTTATGGGACACAATGAAAGCTGTGCTAAGAGGAAAACTCATACCGCTGAGTGCCTGCAGAAAGAAACAGGAAAGAGCATATGTCAGCAGCTTGACAGCACACCTAAAAGCTCTAGAACAAAAAGAAGCAAATACACCCAGGAGGAGTAGAAGGCAGGAAATAATCAAACTCAGAGCTGAAATCAACCAAGTAGAAACAAAAAGGACCATAGAAAGAATCAACAGAACCAAAAGTTGGTTCTTTGAGAAAATCAGTAAGATAGATAAACCCTTAGCCAGACTAACGAGAGGACACAGACAGTGCGACCAAATTAACAAAATCAGAAATGAAAAGGGAGACATAACTACAGATTCAGAGGAAATTCAAAAAATCATCAGATCTTACTATAAAAACCTATATTCAACAAAACTTGAAAATCTTCAGGAAATGGACAATTTCCTACACAGATACCAGGTATCGAAGTTAAATCAGGAACAGATAAACCAGTTAAACAACCCCATAACTCCTAAGGAAATAGAAGCAGTCATTAAAGGTCTCCCAACCAAAAAGAGCCCAGGTCCAGACGGGTTTAGTGCAGAATTCTATCAAACCTTCATAGAAGACCTCATACCAATATTATCCAAACTATTCCACAAAATTGAAACAGATGGATCACTACCGAATACCCTCTACAAAGCCATAATTACTCTTATATCTAAACCACACAAAGACACAACAAAGAAAGAGAACTTCAGACCAATTTCCCTTATGAATATCGACGCAAAAATACTCAATAAAATTCTGGCAAACCGAATTCAAGAGCACATCAAAACAATCATCCACCATGATCAAGTAGGCTTCATCCCAGGCATGCAGGGATGGTTTAATATACGGAAAACCATCAACGTGATTCATTATATAAACAAACTGAAAGAACAGAACCACATGATCATTTCATTAGATGCTGAGAAAGCATTTGACAAAATTCAACACCCCTTCATGATAAAAGTCCTGGAAAGAATAGGAACTCAAGGCCCATACCTAAACATAGTAAAAGCCATATACAGCAAACCAGTTGCTAACATTAAACTAAATGGAGAGAAACTTGAAGCAATCCCACTAAAATCAGGGACTAGACAAGGCTGCCCACTCTCTCCCTACTTATTCAATATAGTTCTTGAAGTTCTAGCCAGAGCAATCAGACAACAAAAGATCAAGGGGATACAGATCGGAAAAGAAGAGGTCAAAATATCACTATTTGCAGATGATATGATAGTATATTTAAGTGATCCCAAAAGTTCCACCAGAGAACTACTAAAGCTGATAAACAACTTCAGCAAAGTGGCTGGGTATAAAATTAACTCAAATAAATCAGTTGCCTTCCTCTATACAAAAGAGAAACAAGCCGAGAAAGAAATTAGGGAAACGACACCCTTCATAATAGACCCAAATAATATAAAGTACCTCGGTGTGACTTTAACCAAGCAAGTAAAAGATCTGTACAATAAGAACTTCAAGACACTGAGGAAAGAAATTGAAGAAGACCTCAGAAGATGGAAAGATCTCCCATGCTCATGGATTGGCAGGATTAATATAGTAAAAATGGCCATTTTACCAAAAGCGATCTACAGATTCAATGCAATCCCCATCAAAATACCAATCCAATTCTTCAAAGAGTTAGACAGAACAATTTGCAAATTCATCTGGAATAACAAAAAACCCAGGATAGCTAAAGCTATCCTCAACAATAAAAGGACTTCAGGGGGAATCACTATCCCTGAACTCAAGCAGTATTACAGAGCAATAGTGATAAAAACTGCATGGTATTGGTACAGAGACAGACAGATAGACCAATGGAATAGAATTGAAGACCCAGAAATGAACCCACACACCTATGGTCACTTGATTTTTGACAAAGGAGCCAAAACCATCCAATGGAAAAAAGATAACATTTTCAGCAAATGGTGCTGGTTCAACTGGAAGTCAACATGTAGAAGAATGCAGATCGATCCATCCTCATCACCCTGTACAAAGCTTAAGTCCAAGTGGATCAAGGACCTCCATATCAAACCTGATACACTCAACCTAATAGAAGAAAAACTAGGGAAGCATCTGGAACACATGGGCACTGGAAAAAATTTCCTGAACAAAACACCAATGGCTTACGCTCTAAGATCAAGAATCGACAAATGGGATCTCATAAAACTGCAAAGCTTCTGTAAGGCAAAGGACACTGTGGTTAGGACAAAACGGCAACCAACAGATTGGGAAAAGATCTTTACCAATCCTACAACAGATAGTGGCCTTATATCCAAAATATACAAAGAACTCAAGAAGTTAGACCGCAGGGAAACAAATAACCCTATTAAAAAATGGGGTTCAGAGCTAAACAAAGAATTCACAGCTGAGGAATGCCGAATGGCTAAGAAACACCTAAATGTTCAACATCTTTAGTCATAAGGGAAATGCAAATCAAAACAACCCTGAGATTTCACCTCACACCAGTGAGAATGGCTAAGATCAAAAACTCAGGTGACAGCAGATGCTGGCAAGGATGTGGAGAAAGAGGAACACTCCTCCATTGTTGGTGGGATTGCAGACTGGTAAAACCATTCTGGAAATCAGTCTGGAGGTTCCTCAGAAAATTGGACATTGAACTGCCTGAGGATCCAGCTATACCTCTCTTGGGCATATACCCAAAAGATGCCTCAACATATAAAAGAGACACGTGCTCCACTATGTTCATCGCAGCCTTATTTATAATAGCCAGAAAATGGAAAGAACCCAGGTGCCCTTCAACAGAGGAATGGATACAGAAAATGTGGTACATTTACACAATGGAATATTACTCAGCTATCAAAAACAACGAGTTTATGAAATTCGTAGGCAAATGGTTGGAACTGGAAAATATCATCCTGAGTGAGCTAACCCAATCACAGAAAGACATACATGGTATGCACTCATTGATAAGTGGCTATTAGCCCAAATGCTTGAATTACCCTAGATCCCTAGAACAAACGAAACTCAAGACGGACAATCAAAATGTGAATGCTTCACTCCTTCTTTAAATGAGGAAAAAGAATACCCTTGGCAGGGAAGGGAGAGGCAAAGATTAAAACAGAGACTGAAGGAACACCCATTCAGAGCCTGCCCCACATGTGGCCCATACATATACAGCCACCCAATTAGACAAGATGGATGAAGCAAAGAAGTGCAGACTGACAGGAGCAGATGTAGATCGCTCCTGAGAGACATAGCCAGAATACAGCAAATACAGAGGCAAATGCCAGCAGCAAACCACTGAACTGAGAATAGGACCCCCGTTGAAGGAATCAGAGAAAGAACTGGAAGAGCTTGAAGGGGCTGGAGACCCCATATGTACAACAATGCCAAGCCACCAGAGCTTCCAGGGACTAAGCCACTACCTAAAGACTATACATGGACTGACCCTGGACTCTGACCTCTTAGGTAGCAATGAATATCCTAATAAGAGCACCAGTGGAAGGGGAAGCCCTGGGTCCTGCTAAGACTGAACCCCCAGTGAACTAGACTGTGGGGGGGAGGGCGGCAATGGGGGGAGGGTTGGGAGGGGAACACCCATAAGGAAGGGGAGGGGGGAGGGGGATGTTTGCCCGGAAACCGGGAAAGGGAATAACACTCGAAATGTATATAAGAAATACTCAAGTTAATAAAAAAAATAGATTTTTATTCCCCAAATCCCCTCCTGCCCTTTGCAGAAACCAAGAGCCTTTCTTCTTCCAGTTCCTTTGGCTATGACAACCACAGATGTGTTCTTCTCTGCCACACAATCTTGACCTGAATGCATGCCGCAATGTGCCCTCCCAGGACTCACCTTTCCCACCCAGCACAACCCCCAGTCATTATCCAAGAATGTTTATCAAAGCGTTATATTCATTCCTTGCTGTGGAACATGCAGCAGTGAGTTGGATACATGTTGAAGAACATCTGATGTCCGCTGAAGGACAGCTGGTTGTTACCAGATTGGAACCATGATGCTTTATTGCTGCTGTTTGTTTTGTTTTGAGCAGGGGGTCTCAGAAAGCCGTGTGTGTGTGTGTGTGTGTGTGTGTGTGTGTGTGTGTGTGTGTGTGTGTGTGTTTTAAGCTGTTTATACATGTTATTGTGAGTGTGTATGTCTTTGTTGTGTGTATGAGAGGGAGTGTACACACATACATAGGACATACACATATGTACATATATATACATATACAGAGGACAACCGATAGGCATTAGCTCTATTTTTTCTATTTACAACTTATCTATTATGGAAGGATTTATAGATTGAGAACATCCAGCAGGACTTGGTTCTCTTCCTCCGTCACAAAAATCAAACTCAGGTTGTCAGACTTGGCAAGAGGCACTGTTACCCCTCCAGGGCCATTTCTGAGCACCTCAGGTAGCCTACAGTGGCCTCAAGTAGCAGAGGTTAGCCTTGAACACATAATCCTCTTTCCTCCACATTCTACATGTTGGAGTGAAAAGCATATCTCTGGCTTAGACCCTGCTTTTTATTCTCTGACAGGCTTAGGAGTCTAAGACACAGAAGCAAGTCTAGGGTGATGCTCTCTGGTCAGATTTTACTTGAATGTGCTCTGTGGCTGTGCTGGCCATCTTATTTGCACACATGGCTTCGGGACACTTAAAGATTGTTTACTAGAACCTCAGAACACATTTCCTATTTATTTCACATTTTTATGTTCATTTATTGTGGTCTTGCTTTGTAGTCAACATGATTGAGATTGCAGACAGGATCCACCGTACTTGGGTGTTTTTACTTCTGTGCTCTTCAACAGCCATATATGGTAATAGTTGCACACTAGAAAATACAAATACATATCACCAAACTAAAATGGGAGGTGCTGTAAAATATTTCTAAAATATGGTCAAACAATCATCTCTTCTTGAATCTAAACTTTGAATCCCTCTCTCCTTCTGTCCCTCAATAGTCTATGGAGCATAAATCAGATGCTTTGATATCCCTCTAGAATGATTATCAGTGGTGCTAGTACAAAGCCCTTCAGTGGTTATGGTTTGTCAGGCCCAGTGATACAATTTTATATAGACTGACTGATAGAACCCCACAACTATGATTTCCTTACATTTTACCAAGGAGGAAACTAAAATAAAAAAAATTAATGGATATTTCAAGGTTAACACAGTAAACAAATCTTCAAAGGCAAGGATAGGACCTTGGCTAGGCTGTGTTCTTAAATTCTTTTTGCATTGTTTTACTTTACCTACACAGTCTCACTATGCAGTCCTAGCTAACCCAGAATTCACTTGAAATGTACATTGGCTGATAAGCAACTGTTACCCAAGATGAATTATAAGTCAGGTGTCAGGCTATCAAATGCACCAAAGGAGGTCTCATCATCTACCTTTGTACAGTACAGACATTGGTCCGGCTTCTCTCCAGAGTGTACCAGCATGTGCTACAACTGCAAGAAACACTTCCCACATACTGAATACTACAGAGGAAACAAAAAATAGAGTTGATATTTTATCTTTCCCCAGAAATTCTGTCCCAATGTTATTCTCCTGGGAATGAGAAACATTTTAAATCTATTTTTATTTAATTATTTATTTAAAGAAATGATCATTCAATATACCACTGACTGTCTTGGAACTTGCCATATAGACCATGCATGCCTCAAATTCAGAGAAATCTGCATGCCTCTGACTCCAAAGTTCATGCTTGGCTAAAATTTATTATTATTACATTATTATTAATGTGTGTATGTATAGGCATGTGACATGGCATGCATGTGGATATCAGAGAACCAGTTTAGAGTCCATCCTCTCTTCTAACCATTGGTTCAGAAAAGCAAACTCAAGAGTGTTAGGCTTTCAAGGAAAGCATTTTAACAATGAGTTATATTGACAGCCTGAGGATTCTTTTCATCTTTACATCTGTGGATCACCAAAACCCTGACTGAGTATTCTAGGCTTGCCTGAGACTACATAACTCAAGCCAGCCTAGAAACTGCTGAAGGCCTTCCTAAGTGCACAGACCACAGAACTACCAAACCTGAAAGGACAGAGTTTTGTCAAATGTTATACCCAGCATCTTTTGATGTTAGTGAGTGGCTGTTGCTCTGAAATAGCATGTGTTCAAACAGTGTTCAACCCCTAGACCTCAAACTGAAACCAAACCAAATATCCAGAGTTCTATGTCTGTTTCTCTTGGGTGCTCTTGTGAAATCAGGTGTTGATGTTGACTTTCAAAAACAAAACAAGCTAACAAAAGTCACATCAATCCCTGGCACATGACTGTCCAGGAAAACCATATAAGTTCTGGGGGAAGCATTCTTTGAGTAACTTAGGTGGCTATATGTCTCTTCCATTGAGGACAGAATTCTTGGATAGAGATTTTAAGCCCACTGTTAAACAGTGTTTTTTATTGTAAAAGATGAAATTCCTGCAAAGAGTAGGAACCCACTGAGGCTTGGTAGATGGCTCAATGGGTGCTCAAATTGAGTTCAGGATTGTTGGGCTTTGCTGGCTGGAAGCTTAACTGAAAGACCCTATTATCTCAAAAGACTAAGGCAAAAATTGATAAAGAAGAAATAGACTCTGAATAAGTGCACAGAGACATGCACACACACAAACACACACACACACACACACACACACACACACACACACACACACAAAATAACTCAGAATTTATAGAACAGACAGCTGGATTTGTGTCTCTGGTAAAGATCACTTGCTATTCTTGCTGAGGACCTAGGTTACAGCATTCACATGGTAGGTCACAACTGGATGTCAGCTGTAACTCTAGGGGATTAGATGCCCTCTTTTAAACTCTGAGAGCTCCTGTCCATATAAGATGTACATACATGTATGCAAGCAAAACACTGACATTAAATAAAAATAAGGAATTCTTTTTTAATTTTTTATTAGATATATTTCTTTACTTACATTTCAAATGGTATTCCCTTTCCCAGGTTCCTGTCCACAAGCCCATATACCCAACCCCTCCCCCATATGAGTGTTTCTCTCATCCACCTTTCTTACCCCCAACTCCGACAACATTCCCCTGCCCTGGGGATCCAACCTTGGCAAGACCAAGGGCTTCCTCTTCCACTGGTGTCCAAACAAGGCTATTCTCTGCTACATACGCAGTTGGAGCCCTGGGTCAGTTCATGTATAGTCTTTCGGTAGTGGTTTAGTCCCTGGAAGCTCTGGTTGGTTGGCACTGTTATTCTTATGAGGTTGCAAGCCCCTTCAGCTCTTTCAATCTTTCCTCTAATTCCCCCAAAGGGGGTCCTGTTCTCAGTTCAGTGATGTGCTGCTAGCATTGGCCTCTGTATTGGACATGCTCTGGATGTGTCTCTCAGGAGAGATCTATATCTGGTCCCTTTCAGCATGCGTTTTTTTTAGCTTCATCAATCTTATCTAGTTTTGGTGGCTGTATATATACAGGCCACATGTGGGTCAGGCTCTGAATGGCCATTCCTTCAGTCGCTGCTCTAAATTTTGCTTCCATATCCCCTCCTATGGATATTTTTGCCCCTTTCAAGAAGGAGTGGGAGCATCCGCATTTTGGTCACCCTTCTAGAGCTTCCTGTGATCTGTGGATTGCATCTTGGGTAATTCAAGCTTTTGGGCTAATATCCACTTATCAATGAGTGCATACCAAGTATATTTTTCTCTGACTGGGTTACTTCACTCAGGATGATATTTTCTAGTTCATTCCATTTGCTTATGAATTTCATGAAGTCATTGTTTTTGATAGCTGAGTAGTACTCCATTATGTAGATGTACCATATTTTTTTAAACTATTCCTCTGATGAAGGGCATCTGAGTTCTTTTCAGCTTCTAGCTATTATAAATAAGGCTGCTATGAACATAGTGGCACATGTGTCTTTGTTGTATGTTGGAGCATCTTTGGGGTATATGCCAGGATATATAGCTGGGTCCTCAGGTAGTGGAATGTCCAATTTTCTGAGGAACCTCCAGACTGATTTCCAGAGTGGTTGTACCAGTTTGCAATCCCACCAACAGTGGAAGAGTGTTCCTCTTTCTCCACATCCTCACCAGCATCTGCTGTTGCCAGAGTTTTTGAACTTCGCCATTCTGACTGGTTTGAGGTGAAATCTCAGGGTCGTTTTGATTTGCATTTCCCTGATGACTAAAGATGTTGAACATTTCTTTAGGTGCTTTTTGGCCATTTGATAATCCTCAGCTGAGAATGTTTTGTTTACCTCTGTACCCCATTTTTAATGGGGTTATGTGGTTCTCTGGAGTCTAACTTTTTGAGTTTTTGTCTATTTTGGATATGAGCCCTCTATCAGATGTAGGATTGGTAAAGATCTTTTCCCAATCTGTTGCTTGCCGTTTTGTCCTAACAACAGTGTCCTTTGCCTTACAGAAACTTTGCAGTTTTATGAGATCCCATTTGTCGATTCTTGATCTTAGAGCATAAGCCATTGGTGTTTTGTTCAGGAAATTTTCCCCAGTGCCCATGTGTTCGAGACTCTTTCCCACTCTTTCTTCTATTAGTTTGAGTGTATCTGATGTGGAGGTCGTTGATCCACTTGGACTTAAGCGTTGTACATGGTGATAAGAGTGGGCCAATTTGCATTCTTCTACATGCTGACGTCCAGTTGAACCACCACCATTTGTTGAAAATGCTATGTTTCTTCCATTGGATGGTTTTAGCTCCTTTGTCAAAGATCAAGTGACCATAGGTGTATGGGTTCATTTCTGGGTCTTCAATTCTGTTCCACTGATCTATCTGCCTGTCTCTGTACCAATACCATACAGTATTTTGCTCTGTAATACTGCTTGAAGTCAGGGATGGTGATTCCCCAGAAGTTCTTTTATTGTTGAGTATAGTTTTCACTATCCTGGGTTCTTTGTTATTACAAATGAATTTGCAAATTGCTCTTTCTATCTCTATTAAGAATTGAGTAAGAATTTTGATGGGGATTGCATTGAATTTGTAGATTGCTTTTGGCAAAATGGTCATTTTTACTATATTAATCCTGCCAATCCATGAGCATGGGCGATCTTTCCATCTTCTGAGATCTTCCTCAATTTCTTTCTTTAGAGACTTGAAGTTCTTGTCATACAGATCTTTCACTTGCTTGGTTAAAGTCACACCAAGATATTTTATATTATTTGGGACTATTGTGAAGGGTGTCATTTCCCTAATTTCTTTCTCAGCCTGTTTATCCTTGAGTAGAGGAAGGCTACTGATTTGTTTGAATTAATTTTATACCCCAACACTTTGCTGAAGTTGTTTCTCAGGTTAAGTAGTTTTCTGGTGGAACTTTTGGTGTCACTTAAGTAGTAATTCTTATAGAGGAATTTTAATCTAGCAACATGGCTGCTCTGGCAAGGAATAACATCCAAAAACCTTCTAGTGTGTGATCAAGCTAGAATAAAACACTTTTAAGCCCTATGGATTACAGGTATACCCTAATCCCAAACTAGATAGATAGATAGATAGATAGATAGATAGATAGATAGATAGATAGATAGTCAGTTTTTAGAAAGAAACAGCCATGTTTGAAATGAAATGATGCCTAATTGAGGGGCAGACAAAGTGATGATTCAGAGAAAGATTGGACATAATGAGTCAGAGATGGGATATACCCAAGTGTCACTAGAAAAAACGAGGAAGAAAAGCTGTTCAAGAGCAGCATAGGGAGAGGGTCAGTCAGTTGGGACTCAATGCAGTTAGTACAACGCAGTAGAGTTGTGTTTGTCTCTGAGTTCATGCAGTTCAGAACAGGTCAGGAGAGGCAGGTGAAGCCAGAGAATAAGAAGGAGCCAGAAGATTAGAACAAATTGCTAGAGTTAGTTTGAGTCCAAGCAAACCCATTAGGTGAGAAGCTGAAAGAAGTCAGATTGAATCAGTTAGGTTGGAGAGGAGTTTCAACCAGAACAGCTAAGTTGAACCACCATTGAGAGGTCAGAAAAACTAGAAAGAGTGAGCTTATTCAGCAGTAAGCCTCTGAGATGATAATTACATCTGGTGAATAAAAGTTACTTTTACAATGAATTGTCTTCTGCCTAGTGTACAGACACTGGGACAGAGCTGTTGTTTAATCTTCCCAGTGCAGTAGCTTCAGTGTCCCTCATATTTTATTACAAGCAACTGTCTGATTCAAGTCTTCCACACTGCCTGAATTTCAGATTATTTCCCTACACAATACTTCTAGAAATTCAGGTTCAAGGTACTTAGAAGGTTTTAAGTTATCTGGTACAGTCTGAGAAATGGTTTCTATAAATTAATAGCTATTATCTCAGCAACTTCCTTTGTATACTCACTAACCTGAAGATTGTTTTGCTAGTCCCTGGCTATTTTTCTAAGAGACTCTAAAGTTTATTTTCCTTTTCTATAGCATATGTTTAGCACTCCACTACTATTTAAAGTGTTGGGGTCTTGGAATACTGTTCCCATTGATTGGGATATTCAACCATGACAGGAGACTTGCCTTGCCTAACATTCATATCTTAACTTGCCAACCAAGATTTCAGTTACCTATGCACATGTCTCTTTCTGCCAAGTAGGCTGTCGGTTCCCAGGGAGGTCTTGGGAATTTAAACTTTATTCAAACCCTATTCAAAATGAAAGTCTTCTTTTAAATAGATGCAGGTGTCTGTCTTATGTTGGGGTCCACCCCAGGGACAGCTTATAAAATCAAATACTATAAGGTCTTATATGTGGATTCAGGATGTGCTGATGCATGGTTGGTTCATGTTCAAGCTTATTGTGCATAATTATACAAAGCAGTTCTACTGACTTCTATCATGATTGGTTTCCAAGAGCACAGAATATAACTGTTATTATATTATAACTGGAATTAACTTGGGCATGAGAAAGTTTTGTTGTAACAGCAGAAACAACATATGAGAAAGTTTCCTTATAATATTAGTAACAGCACAAAATGGCAAGCTAGCTAGGTAACAGTTAACCTTAACTGTTTTAGTTTTAGGTCTTAATATTTTACCTAGGTCTTAACATAAAGCATTGTTATATAAATATAACACAGTGTAGTAATTCTTTAAGTGTGCATTCCATAGCTGACCAGTACAGACTAAAATTACTTCAGACACTACAAAACAGATTCAGTGTAGAGTGGTGTCCTGCTGGAGTGAAAAATCCTCTGTCTTTCTCAGCAGAGGGCAAAGGCCTTCAAGAGGATCCCTCCCAACCTCAGGCCACCCTCCCCAATTTCAGCATTCCCACTAGAACACACTTTCCTCCTACACCTGAGAATTGTCCCTGTGTTCCTTAAGTTCTCTGGCATTACCATTTTACCTTGACAAGGTCCAAATCTCACTCCTTTGGCAAGAAGTTGCTACAGAACACACCAAAGTGTGGGCCATCACCAAATGCTGTCTTCGTGAAGCTGAAACCTATGCAAATCCAAGGCAGGGAGGAAAAGACAATGAGCAGAGGGATTCAGTTCTGGGAAATAAATCCCGGCAGAGGGCAGTGCACCTTCCAGAAGCTGACAGCATCTTTGTCCAGACTTTTAGGAAGAGGATTGGACCCTAGAAAAAGACAGCCTTAAATTATTGTAATTAAAACAAATGTATGAAGAGTTGCTTTCCTGAGGAGGTTCTCTCATTCCCTAAATGTTGTTTTGGATTTGATGTACATCTTATCCTTAAATGTTGTTCTTGCTCTTTTGACACAGGCTTTTGTACACAATTGTTCATTTGAGACTTTTGGCCCAGGTTTGGCAGGTAATGAACCCCATTTTGAAAATTTAGGAGACACAGTATTTTTCTGACATGAAGAGCAGCTATAGGTATGAATTCCTATAGGTCATTATATAGATATTTGTACATCCCCCAAAACATTGAGTGAAACCACTTCGCTGCTAGTCCTTAGAGCTCACTAAAAGAAACCTCAAGAATCATGAATCTACATCTCTTGCTGGCATCCAGGGTCAAAGCTACTAAGCAAACTTCCTAATTCCCTACTTCGAGGAAAGTATCCAAAAGGCACACACACGCGCACATGCACACACATGCACACACATGCACGCACATACACACACATGCACACACATGCACGCACATGCACACACATGCACACAACCCCTCCAACTTCTAAAGTAAATCTGCTCCCATGTCACTGAATATACTGGTTCCAGTGGCCTTCACCTCTGCTCCCCAGTCCAAGTTGGTGTTCACCACCTGCTGTCCACACCCATCCCCTCTCACTCCTTTCCCTGCCCCCACACACCCCCTTTCACACCTGCAGAAACACATGAAGCAGAAAGTACACAGCAAGGGGTAAAGAAGGGAGAACAAACTACCACCAGCCACCAGGATCCAAGGACATTGAGCCCAGAAGGTGGAGCCAAAACCCAATTATCAAGTTATACAACTCGGAAAAACTGCAAAGCAAAGAGCTTCCTTCGTGCTGGCAATCCTCCTTTGAAGCTGCAGTGGAAGGATGAAACCCGGAAAGCCCTTACCACCAGCAATGACCTCCCTGCACCCCACTCTGCAGGTCCCCTTGGACTCTGAACTCTAGGCTTCCAAAAACTATGAGATCCTGCCTTCAGTAAAAGGAAGGGGACATACAGAGACTCTGGGCACTTGGACAGTGAGGTCAGTGAAAGCAGCCAAATCATCAGACCCAACCAGATCTTTGTGATCACTGCAGTCATTGGTAAGCACCCCACTACAACCTAGGTAGGTCCTCAGAGACCATGCACTTAACTCATTGATTCTCTAGAAAGTTCTATGAATCTTGCCCTGAAATGGCAATAACAAATCTTTGTGAGCCAGTTATGCTGGTTCCAGAAGTTAAATCCTGGTCCTCAGAAGTAACAGCAAGTACTCCTAATCCTAGGTCTTCTATCCCAGCTTCTGGTTTTTATCTTGCTACAGTTTTACTTAATGTGTAGTTGTTGATATTCCTTATTATTATGTGTGCTGTGACTGTGCAGTATACATGAGCATGTGTGGTGTGCATGTACATGTCTGATGTGCATATATGTATGTGTGCATGTGTATACATGGTGTACAGTGGGAGTATGAAATGTGTATATAGTGTTTTGTGTGTGATGTGCATATTGAGTGCACATGTGTAGTGTGCATGTCTGCATACACAGCTTCATGGTGCATGTGCTGTGTTGGGCTCATGCCTATAACCCAGAACTCTTGGTGCATGTACTAGAAGAGGCTGACCCATGTATCTCACCAATCAATGCATGTACTATGGGAGGCTTATACCTATAACCCAGAACTCAAGTGCTATAGGAATATCATGCCTAAAACCCAGCACTAATTGTGAATGTACTGTGAGAAAGTCACATCGGTAAGTCAGCATTCATTATACATATGCTATCAGAGGCTCGTGTTTCATGTTGCATGCACTGTGGTGGGCTCACTCTTTGCAACCCAGCACTGACAGACCATGTAATATGGGACACTGACTTTGTTTCCAGCAAACATGGTAGATGTCCTTTAGTAGGCTCATGTATATAACCAAGAACTCATTGTGAATGCACTGTGTGAGAATCAAACCTGTAACCAACGTACATGAGGGTAAGGTACCAAGGGAGGACCATGCCTATAACCCAACATTCATGGTATATGTTCTGTAAGGGACTCAAAGTAGTAACACAGCATTATTGGTACATGTATTGTGGTTGGCTCATGAATGTAATGTAGCAATCGTATTGTGTATACTGTGTGATATATCACCCTTCTGTCCTATCACTCTTGGTGCATGTAATGTGGGAGGCTCATTTCTGTACACCAACAATCACTGTGAATGTGCTGTGTAAGACTCAACCCAGTACCCCAGAACACAGGAATGATATACTCTTGGAGAGTCTTGCTCACAAGCCAGGATTCCTGTTGCATGAACTGCTGTGGGCTCATGGTTGTAACCAAGCACTGATGATGCATTTACTGTGGGAAGCTGACATATATTTTCCAAGACTCATGGTGCATGTACTGTTGGATGCACACACCTATATCCCAGGACTCATTTTGAATGAATGCGAAGATTCAAACCAGTAACTTAGCACCCTTGGTCCGTGTACTAAGAGAAGCTGATATTTTCACTCCAGCATTCATGACACACGTACTTTGGTGGCCCACAGCTGTAGTCCAGAACTCATGGTTCATGTACTCTAGGAGGTGCATGTTCACAAACCAGCAGTCATTGTGAATATACTAAGCGAAACACAAAGCAGTAACCCAGAAATCATGATGCATGTACTGTGGGAGGCTCATGCCTTATCCCTGCCTTCAAGGTGCATTTATTGTGGGAAGCTGACACCTGTATACCAGAACTCATTTTAAATGATTTCTGTGAAACTTAAACCAGTAATGCAGCCCCCACAATATATGTAAAGCAGGAAGATCATTCCTATAAGCCAGCATTCATGGCACATTTACTATGGAAGGACAATGCCTATAACACAGCAATCATACTGTGGTGGGATCATGGCTGATTCCAGCAATCATGGTGATGTATTGTCAGAGACTCCTGCTTATAGCCAACAATTCATCATTCACGTATTGTGGGTTTATGGTTGTAACCCAGCACTGATGGTGAATGTACTTACATATGTTTCACAATACTCATAGTGCATATACTGTGAGAGGATCGTGTTTATAACCAAGTGTGCATGGTACATGGACTATGGTTGGACCACAGCTCTAACCCAGCACTTATTGTGTATATTCTGTGAAGCACTGTGCCTATAACCTAGCACTCATGTTTCATGTACTGTGGGATGCGTAGGCCTACAAGGCACATTCACTGTGAATGTACTATGTTAGATTCAATACAGTAATGAAGAATTCATGCTGCATGTACTGTGAAAAGCTCATAGCTAGAACTCAGTAGTGATTGGGAATGTAGTGTTAATATTCAAAACAGTAACCCAGGCCATATAGGACATGGTTTGAAGGACTCTAACGTCCTTAAACCTGCTTTCACTGTATATTTACTGTGAACACTATATCCTATCACCCATGGTGTATGCACTGGGAGGCTCCTGCCTATAACCCAATACTCATTGTGAATGTATTGTGTGACACTCATCTCAGTAACACGTAACTCATGGTATATGTACTGTGGTAGATCATTGGCAATAACCCAGCATTCATGATGCAAATAGTGTGGAGGCCCAGGCCCATATCCCAGCATTCATGGGAATATACTGTTCAAAACTAAAGCACTAGAGATTTATATATGGTAGGAGACTAATACCATTACCACAGTTCTCATGGTGAATGCACTGTGGGAGGCCCTTGCCTGTATCCCAGCACTCATTGTGAGTGTACTTGGTGATGACAAACCCAGCACTCAGAGTGCATATACTGTGGGAGGCTGACACCTGTGTGTTGGCATTCATGTTGCAATTACTCTGGGAGCCTGAAGTGTATATATCACCACTTATGGTGCAGTACTGTGGTGGGATTATACCTATAACCCAGAACTCATGGTGCATGATAAGTTTCTAAATTACATATGCGTATAACTCCATTAAATACAAAATGATAGCAGCAATACCAAATAAAACAATTCGGAACGTGATAGCTTTGTATTTATTTGTTTTGCCACTCTGGATACATTTACTTTACCCAGATTTTAAAAAACTATATGTGACAATCTATCTTCCAGAAAGTACTTACTGAGTTCTTAAATGCCATGAATCCAAGAGCAGAATCTGCTATAAAATTAAGAGCATCCAAATAGTAATGAGAGATGCATGCTATGCTTCTCACATGAGGTATTTATCATGCAAAACCGAGGTAGAAGAACAGAACACAAGTATGTGAGTATAATAGTTTCTTAAGCAACAATTTAAATATGCAACTGAGGGAGCGCCAGAGCAGCCACACTCTATAGTGTATTCATATTTATGTGAAGAAAACTAAAGAAGAGTGATCACTCTGTGGAAAAGAGGGATGTCTGTTGTGTAAGGCAGTTGTTATACTAAAATAAAGTGAAAAGACTCCCGCCTGCCCTTAGGCCATCTCCACATCACTGTCCCATCTCCAGAGATGTGGCTCAGGCATTGTCTTTGTCCGCTAACTTTCTCTGGCCCCGCACTCACTCCTGCACATTTTTTACAGATCCCTTTGAGGAAAAATAGACCTGCCCCTAAGCAAGCAGCTCTTGGACCAGCTGTCTGTGGCTTTCTCTGACTACACAGCTTCTGTGGGGGGGGGGGGGGCCAAGCTAAAATCTCACACCTGACAAATAACTCAAAAAGAAGTTTTTTGAAAACCACATTACTGTCATGGAGGCAAAGCCATCAATTAACCGGGGATCTTGTAGGTCTGAGCTGCAGAGATCTCCGAGAACTTACAACAGTTTAGTGCTCCTCCTTAGCTCCACATCTGGTGGGGAACCCTCTATGGCTTCAAGTTCTTCAGTCAGGTGGGATATTTCTACTACCCTGCCTGGGCTTCCTTGCCTGGATATGTGCCATTTTCAGGTTAACAGCCTTTGCTCCATCTGTATTATGTAGTGAGCATTTCCAGTCATTCTGACCCAAAATAACAGTGGCGTATAGCATTATATATTTATCGTTTTGTCCAAGAGCAGCAGGTTGATATCTTACATATATCCAACGATTTTTTTCTTTTTTTTTTTACTGTATTTTATTTTTAAATGTCTAGTTTAAATTTATATATACTTTTTAAAAAAAAACTTTTTTATTGATTCCCTGTGAGTTTCACATCATGCACCCCAGTCCTGCTTATATCCCGGTCCCTTCATATCTTCCCTTTGCCCTTCCAACCTCCCCCACAAAATAAAAAACACATAAACAACAAAAATAAACAAAAAACAAAACATAGAAAAACATGTCACCACGGAATCTGTAGCATGTGACAGTGTATCCCTCTGTCCACATATTCTTCACTTGCAAATGCGTCTTTGGTCTGGTTCAAGACCTCTGGCTTCTGTGACACCATCAGTACTGGATCCTCATTGGCAGTTATCCTAGTTATCCTCCTGTTGCCCTGTGTCATGGAGATCCTGCAACTTTGAAACAGTAAGATTGGCCCTTTCACGCCTCCCAACCATTTTCAGTTGCCATAGATTTTGGAGTGGGCCATCTCAGCCCTGGATCTGGGCCTGGATGGTATCAGAGCTGGTCATCCCACCAGCACTGCTCTGGATTAGGCCAAGCAATGCTCCCATCAGCAGAAGGCAGAGGGCAGGGTCAGCGTTCCTGCTCTTAAGCCCTCAGGACCTGCTCACCAACACCCTCTCCTCCAGAGCCAGCTCCATTGCCCTGCTCAGTCAAGGTGTGACTCAAGCCCACTCAAGTCAAGAGTGGCTCATAAGTGCTGCTGCAGCTTTTGAAGAGCTGAGACAGTTCTGCTCTCACACCCTCTGGAATGGCTCACCCATGCCTTCCTCATTAGGGCCAGCTCCACTATGTTGCCCAGGCAAGTTGCAGCACCTGTTGTCCTAAGAGCTATATAGCCAGTGAGCAGGCAGGGATAGCTCTCCCACCTCTCCCACTCTCACCTCTCCAGACTAACACAAGTAGCAAGGGGGGTGGGAAAGACATCACCCCTACACCCACGCCACCTCACTGCAGAGGAGCAACTGGGCCAGCTCTCCAGTACTCTTGCCCTCAGGGCTGGATCACTTCTGCCCACTCCACCAGAGCCAGTTCTTCCATGCTGCCCAAGCAAGGCATAGAGTCTACTCTCTGAAGTACTGCAGCTGGTGAGGGACAGGGACAGCTAACCTGCTCTCATGACCTCAGGGTCAGCTCCCCTGATTGCTGCAGGTGGTAAAGGGGAAGAAGGGAGAGGACATCGCCTCAGCACCAATGCCACCTCATGACAGACAAATGGCAGGGCCAACTCTCCCTCCCTCTCACCCTCAGGGATGGCTCATTCACGGGCGCTCTACCAAAGCTATCTCTACTGTACTGCCCAGGTGAAGCAGAGGACTCCTTGTCCCAAATGCTGCAGCCAGCAAGGGGCAGCAACAACTCTCCTTCTTTTACAACAACGCTGCAGCCAGCATTCCTAACCGCTGCAGGTGGCAAGGAGTAAGGAGGGAAGGCATCATCCCCACATCCAAAGCACCTCATGGCAGGCAAATGGTGGGGTTAGCTCTCCCATACTCTTACCCTCCTCACCTGTGTCACCACCACCATGGTTGGCTCTGCTGCGCCACCCAGGCAAGGTTCAGGGCCTGCTCTCCTGAATGCTGCAGTTGGTGAGGGACAAGGCTAGCTGCCCCAAGCTCATGACCCTGTGGGCAGCTTTCACAACCACTGGAGGTGGCAAGGGGCTGAAGGGGGTCATCACCTCTGCACCCATGCTACCCCATAGCAGACAAGTAGCAGAGTCAGCTCTCTCCCATACTAGCACCTGCAAGGCAAGCTTACCCACACCCGTGCGACCATGGACAGCTCTACTGTGCTGCCTGGGTGAAGTTTAGGGCTTATTCTCCCAAGTGCTGTCAGTAGTGAGGATGGGACCATCTCCCGAGACTGCCACATCCAGTAAGGGGCAAGGCCACTTCTGCACAGCCCCTGAACATCCAGGTCATCCCCAGCAGCTGCTCTGACTAGGGCTATCCTATATTTTCTACTGGTAATATCAGCCATGGACATTGACACTGACCCTACCATTGCAGAGGCAGAGACTCAGACATTGCTCTCAGTATCAGCTTGGACTGGAGCCTCACCATGGACACAGGTAGCAGGGCTATCCACTCACAACAGGCTGCTCCTCTCTACCCTTGAGTATCCAGTTCCATCTCTCTACATGATGCTCAAGCTGCTCTACTTCTCTTTCTCGCCCACCTGATCCACACACACGTGCACATTGTGGTGGCTTCAGCTGGAGGCTGGTCACAGGGTTGGCAAGCCCCTGAGTGACATCCTCCAACCATGCTGCGTGGTGTGGTGTGTTGGCCAGCACATGTCTATGGCTCACCTGTGCCTTGCACTGAAGGAGAGGTCTGTGGGTCACCGGGTGGCATGGCAGTACACAGGTCCCTGACTGTCTTCTTCCTTCTGCACTGAGCTGAATGGATTTGATTTGATTATTTAATTTTTATGAGTCCTAGGCATAAAGCAGCTTTGGCCACCCAGCCAAGCATCAAGCTAGGAAGAACAAAAGACTGCCATCTGTTCTGTCCCTGATATAAGAACACCACTACCAACAAGGCGTCTCTTTGCCCATTGCCAGAAAGTCAATATAAATATATTTTGATCATATTCTTCCTCTCCCCAAGTCCTTCCATATCCTCTCTCCCTCCTTACTACCCAATTTTAAGTTTTTTTCTTATAAAAGGTAATACAACAAGAAAACAAAATAAACTACATCTTTTTAAAAAAAACAGAAAACAAACAGAAGAACCTGTAGCCAAATACAAGCACTCAAAGTAAGTGTGGAGTCCATTACTTGTTGGTCAACTCCTCCAGAACATGAGGCCTGCCATGGACTAGTTGATATACTCAATGTCACTCCATTTAAAATAAAAAAACTGATTTCTCCTCTCCCAGCAGGTATAAATGATAGTTCAGTCGTTTAATCTTACCATAGTAGCTAGTTTTCATTCATTCATTCATCCATTGGTTCATTCATTTATATATATATATATATATATATATATATATATATCATATATATAAAACATATATATATAACAAAATAAAATGTAGTGAGATAAAACAAAAAAAACTATCACATTGAAGTTGAACAAGACAAACACACAGAAGAAAGGAGCCCAAGAGAAAGAATTAAAATCAGAGGCTCACACATTTTCACTCAGGAATCTCATAAAAACACTAAACTAGAACCCATGATGCTCATGCAGAAGGCCTGGAGCAGCCTGTTCAGGCCTCCTCTTCTGCCAATTTCCCTGAGCTTTGAGGGGAGGGACTTAGGGCAGACAGACACCCCATTTATAACTAAGGTCTCACTATCTATGAAGTGTCTGGCTGTGGGCTTCTGTAAGTGTTCCCATCTGCCATAGGAGCTTCTCTAACGATAGGCAGATAAGGCTCTGATCTGTGAATATAGCAGAATATCATTAGAGATAGATAGATAGATAGATAGAGAGAGAGAGAGAGAGAGAGAGAGAGAGATTTGCTTTTTAGACCAGTATCATTTAGCTCTACACTAGGTCCTCTGGCCAAGCAAGATTCCCATAGATCTCCACAGATAGCATTCCATCCACAGAGTAGCACATGGAGATGTTGAGCTGGTGTCTACATAAAGCCTTCATCCAGTGTCTTTGGTACAGAAAGTACTTTGTACACACTCAAAAGAGAAATGTAAACACCAAGTCAGCCACAAACCCTTTATCTACAATACACTGCCTGCAAGTTATGCTCGGGGAATGGTAGAACAAACCTTGTGGGAATAGCCAATCAATAATTGATCAAGGTTCAGGAGAGGAGATGGAACCCATACCTGGCTTGAGTGACCCAGAATCTGAAACTAGATAGCCCAAATAAAAGACAGAGCCCTCTGACCTTCTCCATCTTTCCTCATTCTTTTTTATCATCCCCCACCCCTTGGCCCCTCCCCTCCCCCAAATAAATCTCTCTCCCGTGGAACCCTGTTGGCCAGGTGTGATCTGTCTGGATGAGCTGTGATTCTAACATAACAACTGTGCCCTGGTTTTTTCCCCCTGAAATAAATTATTTAACTTATTTTTTATTTTATAGAAATCTACAGTTGAGAAATTTTTAATTTTAAAATAGATGTAGTATTTTAAAAAGAATGAACTTTTAACATGTTTGAACTAGTAAAAGTAAGGGACTTTAGGTTTGTAAATGTTTTATATAGTAATGTTGAAATTAATATGAGATCCAGGAGACACTAGAAAAGTCAAAGTTATACTTAACAGTAATGTGTTTATGTGTCAGGTTAACAAGGGATCAGTTGTTCTGGCTAACTTTATGTCACCTTGAAATAAACAACAGTAATCAGAGAGAAGGAAGCCTCAGTTAATAAAATGCCTTTTGTAGCTAGGCAATGGAGGCACATGTCTTTAATACCAGCATTTGGTAGGCAGAGACAGGAAGATCTCTGTGAGATTTCAGGCCAGCCTGGTCTACAGAGTGAGTTCCAGGATAGCCAGGGCTACACAGAGAAACCTGACCTCGAAAAACTATAAACAAGAAAAAAGACAGACAGAGAAAGGAAGAAAGGAAGGGAGAGAGGGGGAGAAGGGAGGGAGGGAAAGGAAGGAGGGAGGGAGAAAAGAATGCCTTTCTAAAATTGACTGTAGGTAATTATGTAGTTATGAGGACTTAGCTATAAATCAAGTCTGTGTTTGTTGAACTAACACAGAGGAAAAACATCACAGAACTAGTAAATATGTCCATCTTTCTTTCTTTTTAGCAAATTTCAGCAGAGCAGTTCAGAATGTGATATGTAATTTATGGCTAAACTACAAGACAACCGGAGGAAAACTCTACCGAAACTGATCCCAGGAACATGCTTATGAAGATTCTGCTTTTGATAATGCCAGTTCAAAGGTTTATAAGCCTGATATGAGCTGCAGGGGATGGTTGGAAGATTATATCAGAGTCAGCACAGATGTGAGCTTCCACAATTTTAATGTTAATGTTCTAGCTGCTGGGAAACCAAAACAGGCACAAATATCTCAAACGTTAATGGGGGACCAAAACAGGACACTGTGACTTGCAAGGTAAGAGCTCTGTTTGAAGTTAAAACAGCAAAAAAGAAGTTTCTCTTTGTCCTGTATTAAGTCCTAGATAAAAAATAAGTTCTTGTCTGTCCTATGTTAAGTCCTCCCTAAACAAGACTTCTATTTGTAATTAAGAGTAAGCTCCTATTTCTTGGGTCTGATGTAAGCTCCTTGCAACCCCATTCACTCAATGAATATCCTTCCCTTTGTTCCCCTCTTTTCTTTGCATTCTTTTAACAATGTATAACTGCCAACCCTTTCCCTCTTGTGAACACCTGATCTCTCCGACAAGAGGGTCTTCAAGAGTCCAGTGGGGGCTGCTCTCTCAAATACCAATTTGGGATGAGGCAGCCAACTGCCAGTCCTGGGTGCATCCCCAAATACAGTTTGCCTTAATAGGACAGTTTTAGACTTGGTCTTTTCTCCTCAAGATATATGCTCCACTATGTTCATCACAGCCTTATTTATAATAGCCAGAAGCTGGAAAGAACCCAGATGCCCTTCAACAGAGGAATGGATACAGAAAGTGTGGTACATCTACACAATAGAATATTACTCAGCTATCAAAAACAATGACTTTATGAAATTCATAGGCAAATGGATGGAACTGGAAAATATCATTCTGCGTAAGGTAACAATCACAGTAAAACACACATGGTATGCACTCATTGATAAGTGATTAGCCCAAATGCTCAAATTACCCTAGATGCACAGAACACATGAAACTCAAGAAGGATGACCAAAACACGAAAGATTCACTCCTTCTTTAAAAGGGGAACAAGAATACCCTTGGGAGGGAATAGGAAGGCAAAGTTTAGAACAGAGGCAGAAGGAACACCCATTCAGAGCCTGCCCCACATGTGGCCCATACATATACAGCCACCAAACTAGATAAGATGGATGAAGCAAAGAAGTGCAGGCCGACAGGAACCAGATGTAGATCTCACCTGAGAGACACAGCCAGAATACAGCAAATACGTAGGCAAATGCCAGCAGCAAACCACTGAACTGAGAACGGGACCCCCGTTGAAGGAATCTTAGAAAGGACTGAAAGAGCTTGAAGGGGCTCGAGACCCCATATGAACAACAATGCCAACCAAGCAGAGCTTCCAGGGACTAAGCCACTACCCAAAGACTATATATTAACTGACCCTGGGCTCCAAGTGCGTAGGTAGAAATGAATAGCCTAGTAAGAGCACCAGTGGAAGGGGAAGCCCTTGGTCCTGCCAAGGCTGGACCCCCAGCAAACGGGATTCTTGTGGGAGGGCAGTAATGGGGGGAGGAAGTGAAGGGGAACACCTATATAGAAGGGGAAGAGGAGGAGTTAGGTGGATGTTTGCCTGGAAACTGGGAAAGGGAAGAACGTTTGAAATGTAAATAAGAAATACCCAAGTTAATAAAGATGGAGGGGAAAAAAACAAACTGTCACCCTCGAACCAAAAGTAAAACCACTGAAATGCATTCATTGTGGCACAATAAGTCACAGGGAATGGAACTTTAGGAAAAGCAAAGCATGTAAAAGGAGAGGATCAGTATTAAGTCCTAATGTAACAAAAGGAAGGCATTGGGCTGATCAGTGTCCTTGTATTGATCCCAAATATCCCAGGAGAAAGACCAAACTCATGATTAAGAAAACTTTATTTTAGAGGTATGACCAGGACTGACTAGAGTGACAATTCAGGGTTTGAGAGAGCAGCTCCTTACTGACTTTTCAAAGTCCCTTTTATAGAGAAGAGCCATAAGGTTAATAGAAACAGCTATATGTTTGCTGTTTCTTTGTTTAAAGAAACTAGAGTGAAAAGTAAGAATAAAAGCACAAATACACAACACATAGGAGAGGAATCATACATCCTGGGTTAGGTGGTCAAGGGTGTGGATCAAGGTATCCTGAAAACATATTCGGCAAGGTGAAAGGCAGCCATGCATCATGAGGTCATGAGTTAAGCAATGTAAGGGGTAGTCATACATCATGGGGTCACAAGTTCAGCAAGGTTTAAAAACATTTTTTGCCAGGTACACCAAATTTAGGAAATGGAAACTTATTCTTATCTAGAAATAATCCCTGGACTCAGTGTAGTTCTGTGTTTTGCCTGCCACTGGGGTGACAAAAAACTGCAGGGAATTCAAGAAGCTAGACTGCATTTACCCTACGCTGCTGCTGTCAGGTGCAGGACTTTAGGGAAGAACTGAGACACCACTCATGGGTGAGAAAATACAGTCTGAGATCTGGGAAGCTGAAGTCAAGGTTCCCAAGCTCCCAGGAACCCAGTCACTACTGGAAAACTGCACAAAGGAGTCAGGAATGTAGGGTCGGGTACCCATGGGTCCGCAAGGGACTCCCAACTCCTGGACATCCAGGTGTCACTGGGTCATGGGGAGTTGTGAATAGAGTTAGGGCTGAGAATGATGATAACCCAAGGTCAGGGGAATGGGAACTCTGGCTTAACTGAGTGCTGGTTGTCTGGGAGTCCAGAGGGGCCTTGTGTAGGAGACTAGGGCTGCAACTCTATAGTCAAAGGCTTTCTCCATGGAGATTCTCCATGAAAAAGAGACAATCCGTGTTTATCCACATTGTTTATTGACTGTTCATCATGGAAAATGGGTGCATACTACCTTCCCATGGTGGACCAGAGATTAAGTACCTTTTACAGGGAGTAATGTCCAGGAAGAGAAGCTTATTGGCTAAACCCTGAGGTCCTCTAGATACCTCATTAGCATGGAGAACTTGATCTGGGCTATGAGACCACAGGTCATGTTTTCTATGTGGGAAGTATGTAATGTGTTCCAGGCCAGGAATCTAGTAGGGAGCATAGAGGCGCCTACCATCTCAGGTGGGTACTGAGTGCCGCGGTCTCAGACCCACTCAACCTTAAACCATGTTTCCTGGCTCGGTCCACTGTCCCACAACTCAGGAAGCAGAGTCGGGTCGATCTCTGTGAGTTTGAGGCCATTCTGGTCTAAAGAGTGAGTTCCAGAACAGCCAAGGCTACATATAGAAGCCTTGTGTTAAACAACAGAGAGAGAGAGAGAGAGAGAGAGAGAGAGAGAGAGAGAGAGAGAGAGAGAGAGAGCGCTATTCTTATATCATATTGAGATTTAACAACAATTTGGTTCCTTAACAGTATACCTCCTGTTCTGGCTGCACACTTGTATATTTGATACATGAGGCAACCCTCCAATTCTGGAAACTCGGTGGTGGCCCCATCCTTGGTCCTTGGGCAACAATAGCGGGAAAATTGATGAAAATGGAGATCTTATGGCTACTCTTGTCATTGAAGTTGGTGATTTGAAAATAAAACAACCTTCTTTTTTAATTCCCAATCTAAGTGTGCCCATTTTACAAATCGGGATGTTTAGCTCTATCCTAGCAGGATCTATAGAGCTCTTATTGCCTGTTTTAAAGCCTTTGATATTTGACGTGGCCAAAAACCTTTGAGGACAGCATTTGATGGACCAACGAAGAACTATTCTCACAGAAACTAGTATGGAAGCATCTCGTAAATGGGCCACTGATCCAGGACTGCCAACTCCCGCATGCAACAAACTCTGGAATCACTGTCAAATGACCTGAGGCAGCTCCTCAGAGTCTCCAGTGGCTTCTCCTACTCTCACACCAAGCAGCCACTGTATTGGTCTACTGTATCCATTTCATGATCTTGACCCTCACCCTCATCCCCCCGTCTTGTCAACCTTGACAATGCATCACAACATGCACACATGATAAAGGTCCTTTGGGTGGACTTTATTCCTCGTGGGAAAAGTTCTGTGCTCAGATGATTGATGCAGTTGCATTTTCATTATATACTTAGCTCATTGTAAAAAATCACATCTAGTAAGAATTCCAGGTATTTGAAATAATTGAATAATTTCAAGTTAAAATGCAGAAAAATAAGGCAATGTCTATGTATGAGTCTAAAAATGCCTCAGGAATATTTCCAATGTCTTTAAAATGGAAAAAGGGTGACATCTGGTGGCAGTCATCATGACCTGATTTCCTATGTCAGAAGGTTTTAAACATAAATCTAACACTATAATTGGAGGCTATTACACAAACAATCTGATCAAATGATCTGACCAAGTGTTTTCATTTTAAAATGCAAATCATTTGGAATGCCTTAAAGAAAAACAGAATATCGATAGATAAAGCAACTTTTTGACAATTATTTGATATTCCAACTCTGCATATGTAAACTTTGGATTACTTATATATAATCTTCTGATTTACTCCAAACTACTTGTCAATATAAAAAAAAACATTTCTTTTCTCCCTAGATCACGTAGAATTGGGATTTAATTTTCTAAGTTATTAGAATAAGATTTCTTGAAGCAGGGTGTTGCTAGTGTCAGGGAAATTATGATTACTTGCCTAGGGCAATTCAAAGCAAAGTTTTCAGGTCATGGCACTCATGGCTCATTGATGAGGAATTGCTGGACTATCTTACAGCATTGCCTAACATGCTGTCTACTTTTAATGACACAAGAACAATGAATAATGACTACTTTCCTGTGTTCTAATGCTGTTGTAAAAATATAAAAAGTAGGTGTTTACCGGAAGTCCCACACCCGCGAATCCCGGCCCGCAGCAGCTCTCTGCTCCCAGACCCGGTGAGAGAGAGACCCAACCGCCTGGTCAGGTGGGCACTCCTGAGGCTGCAGAGCGGAAGAGACCACCAACACTGCTCACCCCTGCCCACATCCCTGGCCCAAGAGGAAACTGTATAAGGCCTCTGGGCTCCCGTGGGGGAGGGCCCAGGAGCGGCAGGACTTCTGCGCCTGAGACACCGCCTGAACCTGAAAGAAACAGACCGGATAAACAGTTCTCTGCACCCAAATCCCGTGGGAGGGAGAGCTAAACCTTCAGAGAGGCAGACAAGCCTGGGAAACCAGAAGAGACTGCTCCCTGCACACACATCTCGGACGCCAGAGGAAAAAGCCAAAGACCATCTGGAACCCTGGTGCACTGAAGCTCCCGGAAGGGGCGGCACAGGTCTTCCTGGTTGCTGCCGCTGCAGAGAGCCCCTGGGCAGCACCCCACGAGCGAACCTGAGCCTCGGGACCACAGGTAAGACCAAATTTTCTGCTGCAAGAAAGCTGCCTGGTGAACTCAAGACACAGGCCCACAGGAACAGCTGAAGACCTGTAGAGAGGAAAAACTACACGCCGGAAAGCAGAACACACTGTCCCCATAACTGACTGAAAGAGAGGAAAACAGGTCTACAGCACTCCTGACACACAGGCTTATAGGTCAGTCTAGCCACTGTCAGAAATAGCAGAACAAAGTAACACTAGAGATAATCTGATGGCGAGAGGCAAGCACAGGAACCCAAGCAACAGAAACCAAGACTGCATGCCATCATCGGAGCCCAATTCTCCCGCCAAAACAAACATGGAATATCCAAACACACCAAAAAAGCAAGATCTAGTTTCAAAATCATATTTGATCATGATGCTGGAGGACTTCAAGAAAGACATGAACACACTTAGGGAAACACAGGAAATCATTAATAAACAAGTAGAGGCCTACAGAGAGGAATGGCAAAAATCCCTGAAAGAATTCCAGGAAAACACAATCAAACAGATGAAGGAATTAAAAATGGAAATAGAAGCAATCAAGAAAGAACACATGGAAACAACCCTGGATATAGAAAACCAAAAGAAGAGACAAGGAGCTGTAGATACAAGCTTCACCAACAGAATACAAGAGATGGAAGAGAGAATCTCAGGAGCAGAAGATTCCATAGAAATCATTGACTCAACTGTCAAAGATAATGTAAAGCGGAAAAAGCTACTGGTCCAAAACATACAGGAAACCCAGGACTCAATGAGAAGATCAAACCTAAGGATAATAGGTATAGAAGAGAGTGAAGACTCCCAGCTCAAAGGACCAGTAAATATCTTCAACAAAATCATAGAAGAAAACTTCCCTAACCTAAAAAAAGAGATACCCATAGGCATACAAGAAGCCTACAGAACTCCAAATAGATTGGACCAGAAAAGAAACACCTCCCGTCACATAATTGTCAAAACACCAAACGCACAAAATAAAGAAAGAATATTAAAAGCAGTAAGGGAAAAAGGTCAAGTAACATATAAAGGGAGACCTATCAGAATCACACCAGACTTCTCGCCAGAAACTATGAAGGCCAGAAGATCCTGGACTGATGTCATACAGACCCTAAGAGAACACAAATGCCAGCCCAGGTTACTGTATCCAGCAAAACTCTCAATTAACATTGATGGAGAAACCAAGATATTCCATGACAAAACCAAATTTACACAATATCTTTCTACAAATCCAGCACTACAAAGGATAATAAATGGTAAAGCCCAACATAAGGAGGCAAGCTATACCCTAGAAGAAGCAAGAAACTAATCGTCTTGGCAACAAAACAAAGAGAATGAAAGCACACAAACATAAACTCACATCCAAATATGAATATAAAGGGAAACAATAATCACTATTCCTTAATATCTCTCAATATCAATGGCCTCAACTCCCCAATAAAAAGACATAGATTAACAAACTGGATACGCAACGAGGACCCTGCATTCTGCTGCCTACAGGAAACACACCTCAGAGACAAAGACAGACACTACCTCAGAGTGAAAGGCTGGAAAACAACTTTCCAAGCAAATGGTCAGAAGAAGCAAGCTGGAGTAGCCATTCTAATATCAAATAAAATCAATTTCCAACTAAAAGTCATCAAAAAAGATAAGGAAGGACACTTCATATTCATCAAAGGAAAAATCCACCAAGATGAACTCTCAATCCTAAATATCTATGCCCCAAATACGAGGGCACCTACATATGTAAAAGAAACCTTACTAAAGCTCAAAACACACATTGCACCTCACACAATAATAGTGGGAGATTTCAACACCCCACTCTCATCAATGGACAGATCATGGAAACAGAAATTAAACAGTGATGTCGACAGACTAAGAGAAGTCATGAGCCAAATGGACTTAACGGATATTTATAGAACATTCTATCCTAAAGCAAAAGGATATACCTTCTTCTCAGCTCCTCATGGTACTTTCTCCAAAATTGACCATATAATTGGTCAAAAAACGGGCCTCAACAGGTACAGAAAGATAGAAATAATCCCATGCGTGCTATCGGACCACCACGACCTAAAACTGGTCTTCAATAACAATAAGGGAAGAATGCCCACATATACGTGGAAATTGAACAATGCTCTACTCAATGATAACCTGGTCAAGGAAGAAATAAAGAAAGAAATTAAAAACTTTTTAGAATTTAATGAAAATGAAGATACAACATACTCAAACTTATGGGACACAATGAAAGCTGTGCTAAGAGGAAAACTCATAGCGCTGAGTGCCTGCAGAAAGAAACAGGAAAGAGCATATGTCAGCAGCTTGACAGCACACCTAAAAGCTCTAGAACAAAAAGAAGCAAATACACCCAGGAGGAGTAGAAGGCAGGAAATAATCAAACTCAGAGCTGAAATCAACCAAGTAGAAACAAAAAGGACCATAGAAAGAATCAACAGGACCAAAAGTTGGTTCTTTGAGAAAATCAACAAGATAGATAAACCCTTAGCCAGACTAACGAGAGGACACAGAGAGTGCGTCCAAATTAACAAAATCAGAAATGAAAAGGGAGACATAACTACAGATTCAGAGGAAATTCAAAAAATCATCAGATCTTACTATAAAAACCTATATTCAACAAAATTTGAAAATCTTCAGGAAATGGACAATTTCCTAGACAGATACCAGGTATCAAAGTTAAATCAGGAACAGATAAACCAGTTAAACAACCCCATAACTCCTAAGGAAATAGAAGCAGTCATTAAAGGTCTCCCAACCAAAAAGAGCCCAGGTCCAGATGGGTTTAGTGCAGAATTCTATCAAACCTTCATAGAAGACCTCATACCAATATTATCCAAACTATTCCACAAAATTGAAACAGATGGAGCCCTACCGAATTCCTTCTACGAATCTACAATTACTCTTATACCTAAACCACACAAAGACACAACAAAGAAAGAGAACTTCAGACCAATTTCCCTTATGAATATCGACGCAAAAATACTCAATAAAATTCTGGCAAACCGAATTCAAGAGCACATCAAAACAATCATCCACCATGATCAAGTAGGCTTCATCCCAGGCATGCAGGGATGGTTTAATATACGGAAAACCATCAACGTGATCCATTATATAAACAAACTGAAAGAACAGAACCACATGATCATTTCATTAGATGCTGAGAAAGCATTTGACAAAATTCAACACCCCTTCATGATAAAAGTCCTGGAAAGAATAGGAATTCAAGGCCCATACCTAAACATAGTAAAAGCCATATACAGCAAACTAGTTGCTAACATTAAACTAAATGGAGAGAAACTTGAAGCAATCCCACTAAAATCAGGGACTAGACAAGGCTGCCCACTCTCTCCCTACTTATTCAATATAGTTCTTGAAGTTCTAGCCAGAGCAATCAGACAACAAAAGGAGATCAAAGGGATACAGATCGGAAAAGAAGAGGTCAAAATATCACTATTTGCAGATGATATGATAGTATATTTAAGTGATCCCAAAAGTTCCACCAGAGAACTACTAAAGCTGATAAACAACTTCAGCAAAGTGGCTGGGTATAAAATTAACTCAAATAAATCAGTTGCCTTCCTCTATACAAAAGAGAAACAAGCCGAGAAAGAAATTAGGGAAACGACACCCTTCATAATAGACCCAAATAATATAAAGTACCTCGGTGTGACTTTAACCAAGCAAGTAAAAGATCTGTACAATAAGAACTTCAAGACACTGAAGAAAGAAATTGAAGAAGACCTCAGAAGATGGAAAGATCTCCCATGCTCATGGATTGGCAGGATTAATATAGTAAAAATGGCCATTTTACCAAAAGCAATCTACAGATTCAATGCAATCCCCATCAAAATACCAATCCAATTCTTCAAAGAGTTAGACAGAACAATTTGCAAATTCATCTGGAATAACAAAAAAACCCAGGATAGCTAAAGCTATCCTCAACAATAAAAGGACTTCAGGGGGAATCACTATCCCTGAACTCAAGCAGTATTACAGAGCAATAGTGATAAAAAACTGCATGGTATTGGTACAGAGACAGACAGATAGACCAATGGAATAGAATTGAAGACCCAGAAATGAACCCACACACCTATGGTCACTTGATTTTTGACAAAGGAGCCAAAACCATCCAATGGAAAAAAGATAGCATTTTCAGCAAATGGTGCTGGTTCAACTGGAGGGCAACATGTAGAAGAATGCAGATCGATCCATGCTTATCACCCTGTACAAAGCTTAAGTCCAAGTGGATCAAGGACCTCCACATCAAACCAGACACACTCAAACTAATAGAAGAAAAACTAGGGAAGCATCTGGAACACATGGGCACTGGAAAAAATTTCCTGAACAAAACACCAATGGCTTATGCTCTAAGATCAAGAATTGACAAATGGGATCTCATAAAACTGCAAAGCTTCTGTAAGGCAAAGGACACTGTGGTTAGGACAAAACGGCAACCAACAGATTGGGAAAAGATCTTTACCAACCCTACAACAGATAGAGGCCTTATATCCAAAATATACAAAGAACTCAAGAAGTTAGACCGCAGGGAAACAAATAACCCTATTAAAAAATGGGGTTCAGAGCTAAACAAAGAATTCACAGCTGAGGAATGCCGAATGGCTGAGAAACACCTAAAGAAATGTTCAACATCTTTAGTCATAAGGGAAATGCAAATCAAAACAACCCTGAGATTTCACCTCACACCAGTGCGATTGGCTAAGATCAAAAACTCAGGTGACAGCAGATGCTGGCGAGGTTGTGGAGAAAGAGGAACACTCCTCCATTGTTGGTGGGATTGCAGACTGGTAAAACCATTCTGGAAATCAGTCTGGAGGTTCCTCAGAAAATTGGACATTGAACTGCCTGAGGATCCAGCTATACCTCTCTTGGGCATATACCCAAAAGATGCCTCAACATATAAAAGAGACACGTGCTCCACTATGTTCATCGCAGCCTTATTTATAATAGCCAGAAAATGGAAAGAACCCAGATGCCCTTCAACAGAGGAATGGATACAGAAAATGTGGTACATCTACACAATGGAATACTACTCAGCTATCAAAAACAACGAGTTTATGAAATTCGTAGGCAAATGGTTGGAACTGGAAAATATCATCCTGAGTGAACTAACCCAATCACAGAAAGACATACATGGTATGCACTCATTGATAAGTGGCTATTAGCCCAAATGCTTGAATTACCCTAGATCCCTAGAACAAACGAAACTCAAGACGGATGATCAAAATGTGAATGCTTCACTCCTTCTTTAAATGAGGAAAAAGAATACCCTTGGCAGGGAAGGGAGAGGCAAAGATTAAAACAGAGACTGAAGGAACACCCATTCAGAGCCTGTCCCACATTTGGCCCATACATATACAGCCACCCAATTGGACTAGATGGATGAAGCAAAGAAGTGCAGACCGACAGGAGCCGGATGTAGATCGCTCCTGAGAGACACAGCCAGAATACAGCAAATACAGAGGCGAATGCCAGCAGCAAACCACTGAACTGAGAATAGGTCCCCTATTGAAGGAATCAGAGAAAGAACTGGAAGAGCTTGAAGGGGCTCGAGACCCCAAAAGTACAACAATGCCAAGCAACCAGAGCTTCCAGGGACTAAGCCACTACCTAAAGACTATACATGGACTGACCCTGGACTCTGACCCCATAGGTAGCAATGAATATCCTAGTAAGAGCACCAGTGGAAGGGGAAGCCCTGGGTCCTGCTAAGACTGAACCCCCAGTGAACTAGTCTATGGGGGGAGGGCGGCAATGGTGGGAGGGTTGGGAGGGGAACACCTATAAGGAAGGGGAGGGGGGAGGGGGATGTTTGCCCGGAAACCGGGAAAGGGAATAACACTCGAAATGTATATAAGAAATACTCAAGTTAATAAAAAAAAAAAAAAAAAAGAAAGAAAGAAAGACTGAGAATAGGAAAATAAGTCCCTGTTCATTGATTTGCTAGGTGGATTCCACTATCTTGCTTGCCTGAAGCACCACAGTTTTAATTTTAAAACACACATCACCGTCTTTACTCTCCTAATCATTATTCAAGTGTTTTTTTTTCTTTTTTCTTTTTTTCGGAGCTGGGGACCGAACCCAGGGCCTTGCACTTGCTAGGCAAGCGCTCTACCACTGAGCTAAATCCCTAACCCCTCAAGTGTTTTAGCATAGATATAACATCGTTTCTCTCGTTAACCACGAGGGCAAAAAAAAAAAAAAAATATAAAAAGTAAAAAGCTGTCTTTTATCACCCACTAGATCCGGCACCCCAGTGCCCCATGATATCTGATAGATATCTTAAAACTCAGTCAGCAAAGCATCTCACCCGCTTCACTCCATCCCATATCACACCACCGAAGGCCTCTCTCTGAGCCTGGCAGCAATCTCTCTACCTATCTAGTTCCCAAGGCAGGTTTCCATGCCAGAAACACACATTCCAACTCCATGGTAGCCCAGACCAGCCACCCTACACCCCATTACACTTAAATCTACACATAAAAGAACACACAACACAATAACCTTTGACTCAATTGATAAGGTATAATTGCCCACCTAAACACACAAAGCCCAATACACATCCATCCCTTAAAAACATTCATAACAACATGTAAAGGAACAGCATGGAATCTTAACATCACCCGCCATATTGTTCTGCCATGGCTTCTCTCCCTCTCCCTCCTGTCTCTTCCTCCTTTCCATTCCAGTCTCCTCCTCTTCCTTCAAACTTTTTTCCCACCCATCCTTCCTTCTCATCCAATGACAGGCCTCCTTCTATCTTGAACCTGCCTCACCTGTGACATCATCCCACATTTCACCCTTTCTGTCTAATTAAAAAATGTTTCTCTCAAATATAAGTTAAGCACAACTATTATCATTTTGCAATTAAAAGCATAAAATATATCTAACACCCAGCCCAACACTATATCAGTTAAACATAACATTTAGTTATCCATTCTAGGTTAAGAAAGGCTTAAAATCTATATTATATCTTGGCTAGCTTGTATACTATCTGATAACTATCCAATAAAATATGTATTTTCAGAGGTAAACAGTCTGATAGGCTATGAGTCTATAATCAGTCTTCAACCCCGTCAGAAATCTGAGAATGGCCAAATATCTATATACATAGGAAGCCTAACACGGTTTCCAGAACTGGGAGGTTGTAGAGACAAATCTCCTCTAGCACAGTCACCTGTTAGCAACATGTGAGCGCAACACAACATGTGAGCGCAAGTCTTCAGCCTTCTGGCCCAAAATCAACTGTCAGACTGTTGAAATGCAGATTTTGAAGGGCTGATCACCCTGTCTTGGCAGGGCTTATCAGTCAACTAGTCTGCATAATTTGTCCTTTTCTGGACAGTATTAGTCTGCAGATGAAACAGGCAGTTTTGTCCAGTGGCTGCCTAGCCACAAAGTATTGCCTCACCTGGAGGTAGAGATGTTCACATTCTTCATTAAATCTGCCAAAGGGGATCTGATAGGAGCAGATATGTCTCAACAAAAGATAAATAACTTTAAATCTCAAATTTTGTGGATTTCTGACATTTTTGAAAACCATCTATTTATATAAGACAATCTGGACTATTGTCTTTATATCTTAATATTATCTTGAAAGTACTCTCACAAAGTCAGAGCCATGAATTTGTTTATTGGCCCTTAACTCACAATGTGTAATCAACTCAGAAGTTTGTAATGACATCAATAGAAGGACTGGCTCTGAACTTTGTACTTTTAAACTTTTTTGACAAAGAAATTCTATACCAAAGCAAAGATATGATTTTAGGTTAGTTACCAAATGAGATTATGACTATATAACTCAATCTAGCTAATTTCTCCCTGTAAATTACAACCATTCCTAAATTCCTTATAAAAACAACTTTAGAATAATCACTTTCAGCCCCCCAAAAGTCCAGGGAATTGGGGCAACCACCTCTCCATAACTTCTTCAAGCTGTACATGGGCACTGAGATATCCTTGGGGGTAGGGGGTAGGAAGAATGAAGCAAATGCTGTAGCAGGATGTGTCCTGACTGGACCCAGCTGAAAGTCCTTGAGACCAGGATTCCAAGTAGGCACACTCTGTAAAATACAACTCTGAAGACAAAAGTTTAGAATCGAGATATCTTTTTGTTTGGTTCTCCTGAATCAACTTTTTCAGGCTGTCTACCTCTATCAAATCTTATCAGTATGACTCTGTGAGGTTTCCAGAGCCTAATCACACTTTTTAAAAACACAAAGACAAAATCTTTCTCCCAAAATACTGTGTTCCTTAGTCTGTAACCAGAAAGCTTGTATCCTGCACTCTCTCCCAGAGTAATAATATAACCATAAAACTCAAAGTCACACCCATTATGAAGATTAAACAATTTTTAAAAAAGAAAGTAAGCTAAACAATGAGCCTGATAGGCTTTTGTACTGTGTGATATCAGGAAATAAACCCAAAATTCCCGTGGAGCCCACATTAAGAGAATCTGAGCTTCCTGTTGTGGTAAATATCAAAAGTAACCACAAACCCTCACTAGCCGGCATCAACAAGCCATATGGCCTTTAGCAGGGTAATTCATAAAACAAACTAAACACCTTCTATCATTTCTAACACCAATAAGCAACTTATCAAACCAGGACTTTAGCCCAAAATATATCCATCTGTTAAGCTCTCTACCCGGAGCCACAGATTTTTATTTAACTTTAGTATCTTGTAAATGTCACAATACCCTACTTGGAGTCAGTGACTAATTTTTCCCTAAGTTCCAAACTGTGGATGAAAATCCCCACGTGATTCAGGTAATCTCTGTACTCTCCTTAAAACAAACTTAAACACCTTCTTTCAATTCTAATACCAAGAAGCAACTTAAAAATCAGGACTTTAGTCCAAAATATATTCATCTGTTAAGCTCTCTACCTGGAGCCACAGATTTTTATTTAACCTTAATAACTGTAATGTATGTCTGTATTCACTCTGCCTGGTGTTACAGACATTTATCACAACTCTCTACTTGGAATTAGTGACTAATTTTTCCATATCTAAGCTTTGACCATGGATGAAAATCCCCACGTAATTCAGGTAATCTTTTTACTCTCTTCTTTCTAAAAATAAACTTAATCACCTTTTTAATAAACCCATCATTAAGAAGTAGCTTGTCTAACTAGGATTTCAACCCAAAATTCCCGTGAAACCCGCATTTGAAGGAATATGAGTGTTCTGAAAGACTTTCTAAACAACTTTCTTTAAAAAGCAGCTTTTAATCTCTAACTCTCTAATCTGCCATTACTTATCACACAGCAGGGGACCTACAGCCTGCCAGTCCAGGCTACTTCCCTGTTTCTTTGTTTGAATTGCCATGCTTGAGATATCACATGATTTAACATGGTGCTGTCCTCCTCTTACTTAGAAAATAAAAATTTTCTCTCAACTCTTAGGATTACTAGTGGATTCTTGCCCATCATGTTGGTTTGTCGTCTGTTGTTGTAAAATTATAAAAAAATAAAAAAATTGTCTTTTATCACCCACTAGATCTGGCACCCCAGTGCCCCATGATATCTGATAGATATCTTAAAACTCAGTCAGCAAAGCATCTCACCTGCTTCACTCCATCCCATATCACACTGCCGAAGGCCTCTCTCTGAGCTGGCAGCAATCTCTCTACCTATCTAGTTCCCAAGGCAGGTTTCCATGCCAGAAACACACATCCCAACTCCGTGGTAGCCCAGACCAGCCACCCTACACCCCATTACACTTAAATCTACACATGAAAGAACACACAACACAATAACCTTTGACTCAATTGATAAGGTATAATTGCCCACCTGAACACACAAAGCCCAATACACATCCATTCCTTAAAAACATTCATAACAACATGTAAAGGAACAGCATGGAATCTTAACATCACCCGCCATATTGTTCTGCCATGGCTTCTCTCCCTCTCCCTCCTGTCTCTTCCTCCTTTCCATTCCAGTCTCCTCCTCTTCCTTCAAACTTTTTTCCCACCCATCCTTCCTTCTCATCCAATGACAGGCCTCCCTCTATCTTGTACCTGTCTCACCTGTGACATCATTCTACATTCTAAGACTACATAGGTTCTCATACACAGGTTAAAAAATTCCAGTGCACAAGATGCATAATGGAATATTCTTAAGTATTGACATGCTTTCTACAGCATATTGGCAAATGTCACGAAGCTGACTGATTAAAAAAAATATGTACTATACATATATATATGGGGATATCATAATGAAAACTATTATTTTGTACATTTCATATATGCTAATGAAAAATAAAATTGCCTAATGAAAAATATATTCCATGGAAACTCACTTCTAGATCATCTTAAACTTAATTGTCATTATTCTTCTGGAAAATTGTTTACATTTTGAAGCATACTCAATGGAGTACCCTTTCCAAACTTGTTGCTTTCCCTATCATTAAGGCTTCTGCTTATTTCACATTGCAAGAGTATGTACACGGGATCTGATCAACCTGCTTTTCATACTACTCATTGCTCAGCCCAACAGAATAATGTATACACAATCTAAAGGTCCTACAGCAGTACCCGTTTCCAGGTAAGATTCTCACTGATTCTGCCTTTATATCCATTACCTTCATTGTGTTGGAACACAGGGTACATTTCTAAATAAAGTTATCCACAAGGTTTGTTTTCTAAGCTGTACAAATAATTCATTCTTCACAATCTTCATCATCAATATGTGTGTTCATCTAGGATTTCGTGAGCCCTTGGCACACATGCCCAGGGATACACTTTGCCTCCGCTCTGTCATACACTTGTCCAAAAGTCCACTAACTGGCACATCTAACTCACAGTCCCACTCAATTTCTGCAAGCAAAATTTCACCTCAGAGTAAGACTAAAAACATACAATGTTCCAGTTGTTCTGAATTGAATACTAGACCATTTCTCTTGGGGACTAATCTGTAAGGGACGGCACCAAATTACCCTTGTCAAATGACTACTATTATAGTTCCAGAATTTGACAAAATAAAACTATACCCATGTCTCTGGAGATACTTCTTCAAATATGTCATACACAATAATTCATCTAAAAAGAAACTGTGCTATTCATGTCACATCACTCTTACAGGCTTGCTTCGCCTCTATGGTAATTTCTAAAATAACCAAAACCAAAACCAAAACCAAAATAATGGCCCTCCCTGCCTTTCTCATAAGACCCAACAATTTTTTTTTTAGCAATTCTTTAAATGTTTCATTGATTCTTTGAGTTTCAAATCATGTACCCCAGTCCTGTTCATTTCTCTATCCCCTCATAACCACCCTTTACTGCTGACCTGAAATGGCTGATTTTAATCTGACATTGGGGCCTGCAACAGGCTGCCCTAGGTTTTTCCCAACAAGGAGTTACCCTGTCTGTCTCTTGCTGATCTACATTCATTAGTCCAGTGCCAGCCTTTGTCTCATCTTCTGCATATCCCCAAAGGCACAGGCCTTCTTTTGGAGTTAGGTTGGTTCTACCTACATTTTTTTAAATGACTCACCAAGATATAATAAGTAATAGAGTACTTTTTCCAACATTGCCAAACACGAATGGACTGGATATTGTGAGTGTAATTTTTACCTGATAGTTTTCACAATTATTATTATTGTATATAGTTCATTAATATAAAAGAAAGAGCCCTTATTGGACTAAAAGGGGAATAACAACCTTACTCCACAGAGATTCACTATTCTAATAACTCAAAGGACCCAATAACTAATCACTAATTCTTGTTTGGTGGTCTGCATTTGGATCTCAAGATTTGGAAAAGGGACCTTTAAGGTATGGGGTAAAGGTTTTCTTTGGGGTATTTCAGAATCAGGGAACACCTTTTGGCTTCCTCTGCATAGTGTGGAGCTTGAAATATTGATTCTGATGTAAGTGAACCAATCATCACCAGCCGATACAGGGAGTATCAGTTTGGAAGCAGGATTAAAGGCCAAGTGTGCAAGAGGGAAGCTATGTCCTCTATAAATGAGCTGCTACTAGAAGATTTCACCCATGTTTGGGCTGGATCTTCCACATCAATGAAGGGAATTCTGACAGTTCTTCAGATGAAGCTTCTTACTCAAGTGATCCAAATTTGAGGATGTTGACACGAAAACCATCCATCACAGAAGACTTATGCTAAGTAGGAGAAAGTGACAGGATTAATATTAATAATAATTTGCACTCTGCTACATTAATATTATTTGAGAAAGATAACAGAGATTTATTTGTGGAGATAGCATATAGTATCTGCCAGTTACGATGGTACAATTTTATCACAGGCAACGCAGCAACTTAGCAAATGACTTACATTTTTAGAAAATCAAGGGTTCATAAACTTTTCTTATCCTCAAAAACTTTATTTAATAAGACCTTCATGTATGCACGCAATGTATTTGATCATGTCCGATCTCATTTCCTTCAACCCAATTCTTCAAGCACTCGCTGCTATATAGATAAACCTGAAAGTTTTTTTTTCAGATTTGATGTGAGATTTATTATTGAACATGATTTGATAGGGTATAGGAGAGCACTGTGGAAGCCTTCAGGAGTGTAGGGCTCTCCACTTGTCCAGAGGACCCTGATTGGGGATATTTGACACCACAGCTATCAGGAATGAGCCACTTCTCGGCAACCATGTCTTCAGATTCATCTGCATTGAACTTGATGAAACCCCATTTCTTCAAGATGTGGATCTTCTGGCGGCCAGGGAACTTGAACTTGGGCCTACGCAGAGCCTCAATCACATGTTCCTTATTCTGCAGCTTGGTTCGGATAGACATGATGGCTTGGCCAATGTGAACCCTGTGTGCCCTGGGGCTTCCCAAAGGCACCACACATACCTGTCTGGAGCCTGTCAGCCCCAGCACAGGACAACATCTTGTTGATACGGATGGTATGGAAAGGGTGGAGCCTCACCTGGATATGAAAGCCATCCGTGCCACAACTTTTTACCATGTATTTGTTGGCACAAACACGGGCAGCCTCCAGTGCTTCAGAAGAGAGCTGTTCATATTCATCTGACACCCTGTGGCCACAAAGTGGGAATTCATCCACTTTTGCTTTCTTCCCAAGTCAAAAATGCGGATCTTAGCATCAGGGACACCACAGCATATGGTTTGTTCTTACAATAGCGATTACACCGGACGTGGCGGCGGCCCATGATGACAACTAGAATTGTCGATGGCACGCCAGAGGAAAAGAACCTGAAAGTTTTAAAATAAGTTTTATCAGGTATGAGCAAATTAATGCAGCATTTTGGAAAAAAAAAGATGATGTCAGCAGGCCTGCATCACGGCTATTATGACTTGCCCCTGGGTACTGAGGTAGACAGGAGAAAAGTCACTCTGGCACTAACAGCAACATACTGAAGGTCAGGAACTTGGCTTCATTGAAGTGTCGGGTAATTTTCTGACACTTCACAAAACCACAGTGCAGCTCCTAAGAGCTGGAGAGCCCAGATCTCAAGAAGACAGTGGAAGGCAGTGGCTGAGACCTTCTTCCATACAATGATGATGTAGCCATGGTCAGTGTGTACATTTGTGTGAACAAAAGGAGGAGATGCTTCTAACCATATTCCAGAGAATAAGTAGAATAAACATAGAAGGATTAATGAATTCAGGTGCTCTGACATCATCAGAGCACTTGTGGGCCAGGAGAATTCCAGAACCATATCAATGGTTTCAGCCAACTCAGTGGAAAACAGCCATAGTGGACAGAACTCCAAATGTGCTCTGCTACAAGGCACGGGTGACTTCTTGGGGATGTCTAGTGTGGAGCAAGGGACAGAGAAAACAAAATGTGAAAGTGATGTGCAGAATCTAGCTGAGAGTCCAGTTATTGGCTTTCACAATTGGAGTCTCTTGGTGTTTCACAAACACTCTAAGAGCTGTGAGTACAGAGAACAGGGACATACAGGCTAGAGTATCCCAAAGGGGTCTTCATAAGCCCGAAATGTCACAGCTGTCTGCAGGCACTGCTTATGCACTATGTCAGCATACTGATCATCTGACATTTCACACACTGACCATATCTGACATCTGTGTTATTGTTATAAATGCAGTTTGTGCATTTTTCTCTGATTTCAGAGGGCAGTTCAAATACTCGGTAATTCTTTCTTTGATTTTAAAATCAATTTTTAGACTGCTCTATAGCAATTATTCCAGTTTATAAAGCCTGTCATTTTTGTAGTAATGTAAATACAGTGGCAATTCTCTTTTTCTATTTATTTGGCATATTATGAAACTTTTCTTTATCTTGTAAAAAAGGTAAAATACTTTGTTTCTTATAACATGCAGAGACTCTATTAAAATAACATTGATTCTGATAGTCGTACAAGCCTAAGTTTACTTCTGACAGCTCCATAGAAGGTATTTGCACAGTGCCCCTATCTGTGGCCTCACAGTCAAAGTGAGCAAGCAAATTCCCCTACTAAACCTGATTGATAAAAGCAACAATTTTACTGAGGAAGAGAAACAAATTATTCCATAGTAGTGAAAAGTGCATTTTAATGCTAATACATTTAGGAATGATGTTTTAAGCTACTAATTTGGAGAACATTCAATGCCTATGCTCTTAAATTGTATATATGTCAGCCATGATCTAGATTGTCACTTAATGGTCAACAACTTATTTAGAAAGCAGTGTGAGCAAGATATTTTGCTAACAGACCAGGAAAAAGGTTTGACACATAAAGAGTGAAATGGAGAAGACTCATTCTACTTTTGAAAGGAGTTTTCTACTGATGTGTACCTTAATAATTTTATTTCAATTGCAACATATCATTAGATAAAATTAGAAAGTGAGGAAGTATTTCCTTCTTTTTTTAAAATAAACCTTTCACCATTTTATGTAAATACAATTTTGAAATTTTAATATCTAAAATTATGGGTACACTTAAACAAAGATACTTAAAAGTTCTGTCTAAATATAACTCATATGTTGTCTTATCTATTTCCTCTTAGCCTGATCAATCAACCATAGAAATACAAAACATAAATCTGTTGGTTATCATTCTCACTAGTGTAAATTCCTTATTTATTTTAATATTAAGCTCATTAATTTGTGTTTTATATTTATGTTACGGTTATCACCTGAAACACCAGATTGTACAAGTTTCTTTGCAATACAATGTTATCTTAATCATTTTTGTTTGGTTGTAACTTATTATTAACAATACTTTAACATTGGTTCCATGCACTTTTTCATGTATTATTGTACATAATACACCCACTTTGATGCCCAATTCCTTAAATTTCAAACAAATCAAACTTATGGGGCACAACAAAAGTAGTGTTAAGAGGAAAAATCATACCACTGAGTAGTTTCATAAAGAAATTGGAGGGATCCTACACTAGAAACTTAACAGCACATCTGGAAGCTCTAGAACAAAAGAAGCAAGCACACTCAATAGGAGTAGATGGCAGGAAATAGTCAAAGTCAGCTGATATCGACCAATTAGAAACAAAGATAACTATTCAAAGAATCAACAAAACCAGGGGCTGGTTCTTTGCAAAAATAAACAAGATAGATAAACCCTTAGCCACACTAACTAAAGGGCACAGAGACAGCATGCAAATTAACAAAATCAGAAACAGAAAGGAACACATAACAACAGAAACTTTAAAAAATTATCAGCTCCTGCTACAAATGCCTATACTCCAAAAAACTGGAAAAATCTAGATGAAATGGATGATTTGCTAGACAGATACCAGATTCCAAAGTTAAATCAGGACCAGATAAACTATCTAAACAGTCCCATAACCCCTAAGGAAATAGAAGCAATCATTAAAATTTTCCCAAACAAAACAAAAAATAGTGGGGAAAAGAGCTGACCACCCAGAAGTGCAGACATCCTGAGACCGCAGGACAGACTGCCACCTCTGCATACCTCTGCTCACATCCCTGGTCCAAGGGGAAACTGCACAGTGCCTCTGGACACAGGGATATAGGAACAGACAGCTGCCAGTACCCGCAGTTCTGGTCTGCACCCAGGACTGAACTGAACCGGCCAAACAGCTTCCTGCACCCAAATCCCCTGGGGGAGAAAATTGGACCCTCAGAAGTGTGGATACTCCTGAGAAGTTCAGAGGAGACTACCCTCTGCCCACAGTCCAGGCCCAAGAGGGAATAACATAGTGCCAACTGTGTCCACTGGGTGCAAGGACCTAGGAGCAATCAGGAGCAGGACCCTTTGATTCCTGCCCACGCCTAGAGCTGGAAGACAGTCTCCAGGAATGAGACACACCTGAAATCAGAGCACCTGCTCTCAGAAAAGACCGAAAGAAAGCAGGAAAACAGTTCTACAGGAGTGCTGACACAGAGGCCTATAGCAGGGTCAAGTAACACTCAGAAATAACAAGACAAGCAAACACGAGAAACAACCCAATGGTTAAAGGCAAGTGCAAGAACTTAAGCAACAGAAAACAAGACTACTTGGCATCATCAGAGGCCAGTTCTCCCACCAAAGAAAATACTGGATATCCAAACACACCAAAAAAGGAGGATTTAGATTTAAAATGTTTTTAATAATGATGGAGGACTTCAAGAAAGACATAAAGAACTCCCTTAAAGAAATGTGGGAAAACACAAGTAAACAAGTAGAAGCCCTTAGAGAGGAAACCCAAAAATCCCTGAAAGAATTACAGGAAAAAAAACCAAACAGGTGAATGAGTTGAAAATGGAAATAGAAAGAATAAAGAAAGCACAAGGGGAGACAACCCTGGATATAGAAAACCTAAGGAAAAGACAAGGATACATAGATACAAGCATCAACAACAGAATACAAGAGATAGAAGAGAGAATCTCAGGGGCAGAAGATACCATAGAAAACATCAACAAAACCGTGAAAGATGATGTAAAACACAAAAAACTCCTAATCCAAAACATACAGGAAATCCAGGACACAATGAGAAGATCAAACCTAAGGATAATAGGTATAGAACAAAGTGAAGACTCCCAAATTAAAGGGCCAGTAAATATATTCAACAAAATTATAGAGGAAAACTTCCCTAACCTAAAGAAAGAGATGCCCAGTAACATAAAAGAAGTGACAAAACTCCAAATAGATTGGACCAGAAGAGAAATTCCTCCTGTCACATAATAGTTAAAACACCAAACACACAAAACAAAGAAAGAATATTAAAAGCAGTAAGGGAAAAAGGTCAAGTGACATATAAAGGCAGACCTATAAGAATTACACTAGATTTCTCACCAGAGACTATGAAAACCAGAAGATCATGGACAGATGTCATACAGACCCTAAGAGAACACAAATGCCAGCCCAAGTTACTGTATGCAGCAATACTCTCAATTAACATAGAAGGGGAAAACAAGATATTCCATGACAAAATCCAAATTTACACAATATCTTTCTACAAATCCAGTCCTACAAAGGATAATAGATGGAAAACTCCAACACAAGGAGAGAAACTACACCATGCATAAAACAAGAATATAATTTCCTTGCAATAAAACCAAAAGAGAGACAAACAAACATAATTCCACCTCTAACAATGAAAATAATGGGAAGCGACAATCACTGTTCCTTAAAATCTCTCAACATCAACAGATTCAATTCCCCAATAAAAAGACATAGACTAAAAGGATGGATGCGTAAAGAGGACCCAGCATTTTACTGCATGAAGGAAACACACCTCAGAGACAAAGACAGACACTACCTCAGAGTAAACGACTGGAAAATAATTTTCCAAACAAATGGCCCGAAGAAACAAGCTAGAGTTGCCATTCTAATATCAAATAAAATTGACTTTCAACCAAAAGTCATTAAAAAACATAAGAAGGACATTTCATATGCATCAAAGAAAAAATCCAGCTTCCTGGTTGCTGCCGCCGCGGAGAGCTCGTAGGCAGCACCCCACGAGCAAACTTGAGCCTCGGGACCACAGGTAAGACCAACTTTTCTGCTGCAAGTGACTTGCCTGGTGAACTCAAGGCACAGGCCCACAGGAACAGCTGAAGACCTGTAGATAGGAAAAACTACACGCCCGAAAGCAGAACACTCTGTCCCCATAACTGGCTGAAAGAAAACAGGAAAACAGGTCTACAGCACTCCTGACACACAGGCTTATAGGACAGTCTAGCCACTGTCAGAAATAGCAGAACAAAGTAACACTAGAGATAATCTGATGGCGAGAGGCAAGCGCAGGAACCCAAGCAATAGAAACCAAGACTACACGGCATCATCGGAGCCCCATTCTCCCACCAAAGCAAACATGGAATATCCAAACACACCAGAAAAGCAAGATCTAGTTTCAAAATCATATTTGATCATGATGCTGGAGGACTTCAAGAAAGATGTGAAGAACTCCCTTAGAGAACAAGTAGAAGCCTACAGAGAGGAATGGCAAAAATCCCTGAAAGAATACCAGGAAAACATAAATAAACAAGTAGAAGCCCATAGAGAGGAGTCACAAAAATCCCTGAAAGAATTCCAGGAAAACACAACCAAACAGTTGAAGGAATTAAAAATGGAGATAGAAGCAATCTAAAAAGAACACATGGAAACAACCCTGGATATAGAAAACCAAAAGAAGAGACAAGGAGCTGTAGATATGAGCTTCACCAACAGAATACAAAATTGGAAGAGAGAATCTCAGGAGCAGAAGATTCCATAGAAATCATTGACTCAACTGTCAAAGATAATGTAAAGCGAAAAAAGCTACTGGTCCAAAACATACAGGAAATCCAAGACTCAATGAGAAGATCAAACCTAAGAATAATAGGTATAGAAGAGAGTGAAGACTCCCAGCTCAAAGGACCAGTAAATATCTTCAACAAAATCATAGAAGAAATCTTCGCTTACCTAAAGAAAGAGATACCCCTAGGCATACAAGAAGCCTACAGAATTCCAAATAAATTGGACCAGAAAAGAAACACCTCCCGTCACATAATAGTCAAAACACCAAACGCACAAAATAAAGAAAGAATATTAAAAGCAGTAAGGGAAAAAGGTCAAGTAACAAATAAAGGCAGACCTATCAGAATCACACCAGAATTTTCGCCAGAAACTATGAAAGCCAGAAGATCCTGGACAGATGTCATACAGACACTAAGAGAACACAAATGCCAGCCCAGGTTACTGTATCCTGCAAAACTCTCAATTAACATAGATGGAGAAACCAAGATATTCCATGACAAAACCAAATTTACACAATATCTTTCTACAAACCCAGCACTACAAAGGATAATAAATGGTAAAGCCCAACATAAGGAGGCAAGCTATACCCTAGAAGAAACAAGAAACTAATCGTCTTGACAACAAAACAAAGAGAATGAAAGCACACAAACATAACCTCACATCCAAATATGAATATAACAGGAAGCAATAATCACTATTCCTTAATACCTCTCAACATCAATAGCCCCAACTCCCCAATAAAAACACATAGATTAACAAACTGGATACGCAACGAGGACCCTGCATTCTGCTGCCTACAGGAAACACACCTCAGAGACAAAGACAGACACTACCTCAGAGTGAAAGGCTGGAAAACAACTTTCCAAGCAAATGGTCAGAAGAAGCAAGCTGGAGTAGCCATTCTAATATCAAATAAAATCAATTTTCAACTAAAATTCATCAAAAAAGATAAGGAAGGACACTTCATATTCATCAAAGGAAAAATCCACCAAGATGAACCCTAAATCCTAAATATCTATGCCCCAAATACAAGGGCACCTACATACGCAAAAGAAACCTTACTAAAGCTCAAAACACACATTGCACCTCACACAATAATAGTAGGAGATTTCAACACCCCACTCTCACAAATGGACAGATCATGGAAACAGAAATTAAACAAAGACGTAGACAGACTAAGAGAAGTGATGAGCCAAATGGACTTAAAGATATTTATAGAACATTCTATCCTAAAGCAAAAGGATATACCTTCTTCTCAGCTCCTCATGGTACTTTCTCCAAAATTGACCATATAATTGGTCAAAAAACGGGCCTCAACAGGTACAGAAAGATAAAAATAATCGCATGCGTGCTATCGGACCACCACAGCCTAAAACTGGTCTTCAATAACAATAAGAAAAGAACGCCCACATATACGTGGAAATTGAACAATGCTCTACTCAATGATAACCTGGTCAAGGAAGAAATAAAGAAAGAAATTAAAGACTTCTTAGAATTTAATGAAAATGAAGGTACAACATACCCAAACTTATGGGACACAATGAAAGCTGTGCTAAGAGGAAAACTCATAGCGCTGAGTGCCTGCAGAAAGAAACAGGAAACAGCATATGTCAGCAGCTTGACAGCACACCTAAAAGCTCTAGAACAAAAAGGAGCAAATACACCCAGGAGGAGTAGAAGGCAGGAAATAATCAAACTCAGAGCAGAAATCAACCAAGTAGAAACAAAAAGGACCATAGAAAGAATCAACAGAACCAAAAGTTGGTTCTTTGAGAAAATCAACAAGATAGATAAACCCTAAGCCAGACTAACGAGAGGACACAGAGAGTGTGTCCAAATTAACAAAATCAGAAATGAAAAGGGAGACATAACTACAAATTCAGAGGAAATTCAAAAAATCATCAGATCTTACTATAAAAGCCTATATTCAACAAAACTTGAAAATCTTCAAGAAATGGACAATTTCCTAGACAGATACCAGGTACTGAAGTTAAATCAGGAACAGATAAACCAGTTAAATAACCCCATAACTCCTAAGGAAATAGAAGCAGTCATTAAAGGTCTCCCAACCAAAAAGAGCCCAGGTCCAGACGGGTTTAGTGCAGAATTCTATCAAACCTTCATAGAAGACCTCATACCAATATTATCCAAACTATTCCACAAAATTGAAACAGATGGAGCACTACCGAATTCCTTCTATGAAGCCACAATTACTCTTATACCTAAACCACACAAAGACCCAACAAAGAAAGAGAACTTCAGACCAATTTCCCTTATGAATATCGACGCAAAAATACTCAATAAAATTCTGGCAAACCGAATCCAAGAGCACATCAAAACAATCATCCACCATGATCAACTAGGCTTCATCCCAGGCATGCAGGGATGGTTTAATATACGGAAAACCATCAACGTGATCCATTATATAAACAAACTGAAAGAACAGAACCACATGATCATTTCATTAGATGCTGAGAAAGCATTTGACAAAATTCAACACCCCTTCATGATAAAAGTCCTGGAAAGAATAGGAATTCAAGGCCCATACCTAAACATAGTAAAAGCCATATACAGCAAACCAGTTGCTAACATTAAACTAAATGGAGAGAAACTTGAAGCAATCCCACTAAAATCAGGGACTAGACAAGGCTGCCCACTCTCTCCCTACTTATTCAATATAGTTCTTGAAGTTCTAGCCAGAGCAATCAGACAACAAAAGGAGGTCACGGGGATACAGATTGGAAAAGAAGAAGTCAAAATATCACTATTTGCAGATGATATGATAGTATATTTAAGTGATCCCAAAAGTTCCACCAGAGAACTACTAAAGCTGATAGACAACTTCAGCAAAGTGGCTGGGTATAAAATTAACTCAAATAAATCAGTAGCCTTCCTCTACACAAAAGAGAAACAAGCCGAGAAAGAAATTAGGGAAACGACACCCTTCATAATAGACCCAAATAATATAAAGTACCTCGGTGTGACTTTAACCAAGCAAGTAAAAGATTTGTACAATAAGAACTTCAAGACTCTGAAGAAAGAAATTGAAGAAGACCTCAGAAGATGGAAAGATCTCCCATGCTCATGGATTGGCAGGATTAATATAGTAAAAATGGCCATTTTACCAGAAGCGATCTACAGATTCAATGCAATCCCCATCAAAATACCAATCCAATTCTTCAAAGAGCTAGACAGAACAATTTGCATATTTATCTGGAATAACAAAAAACCCAGGATAGCTAAAACTATCCTCAACAATAAAAGGACTTCAGGGGGAATCACTATCCCTGAACTCAAGCAGTATTACAGAGCAATAGTGATAAAAACTGCATGGTATTGGTACAGAGACAGACAGATAGACCAATGGAATAGAATTGAAGACCCAGAAATGAACCCACACACCTATGGTCACTTGATTTTTGACAAAGGAGCCAAAACCATCCAATGGAAAAAAGATAGCATTTTCAGCAAATGGTGCTGGTTCAACTGGAGGGCAACATGTAGAAGAATGCAGATCGATCCATCCTTATCACCCTGTACAAAGCTTAAGTCCAAGTGGATCAAGGACCTCCACATCAAACCAGACACACTCAAACTAATAGAAGAAAAACTAGGGAAGCATCTGGAACACATGGGCACTGGAAAAAATTTCCTGAACAAAACACCAATGGTCTAAGATCAAGAATCGACAAATGGGATCTCATAAAACTGCAAAGCTTCTGTAAGGCAAAGGACACTGTGGTTAGGACAAAACGGCAACCAACAGATTGGGAAAAGATCTTTACCAATCCTACAACAGATAGAGGCTTTATATCCAAAATATACAAAGAACTCAAGAAGTTAGACCGCAGGGAGACAAATAACCCTATTAAAAAAATGGGGTTCAGAGCTAAACAAAGAATTCAGAGCTGAGGAATGCCGAATGGCTGAGAAACACCTAAAGAAATGTTCAACATCTTTAGTCATAAGGGAAATGCAAATCAAAACAACCCTGAGATTTCACCTCACACCAGTGAGAATGGCTAAGATCAAAAACTCAGATGACAGCAGATGCTGGCGAGGATGTGGAGAAAGAGGAACACTCCTCCATTGTTGGTGGGATTGCAGACTGGTACAACCATTCTGGAAATCAGTCTGGAGTTCCTCAGAAAATTGGATATTGAACTCCCTGAGGATCCAGCTATACCTCTCTTGGGCATATACCCAAAAGATGCCCCAACATATAAAAAAGACACGTGCTCCACTATGTTCATCGCAGCCTTATTTACAATACCCAGAAGCTGGAAAGAACCCAGATGCCCTTCAACAGAGGAATGGATACAGAAAATGTGGTACATCTACACAATGGAATATTACTCAGCTATCACAAACAATGACTTTATGAAATTCGTAGGCAAATGGTTGGAACTGGAAAATATCATCCTAAGTGAGGTAACCCAATCACAGAAAAACACACATGGTATGCACTCATTGATAAGTGGCTATTAGCCCAAATGCTTGAATTACCCTAGATGCCTAGAACAAATGAAACTCAAGACGGATGATCCAAATGTGAATGCTTCACTCCTTCTTTAAAAGGGGAATAAGAATACCCGTGGCAGGGAATAGAGAGGCAAAGATTAAAACAGACACAGAAGGAACACCCCTTCAGAGCCTGCCCCACATGTGGCCCACACATATACAGCCATCCAATTAGACAAGATAGATGAAGCAAAGAAGTGCAGGCCGACAGGAGACGGATGTAGAGCGCTCCTGAGAGACACAGCCAGAATACAGCAAATACAGAGGTGAATGCCAGCAGCAAACCACTGAACTGAGAATAGGACCCCTGTTGAAGGAATCAGAGAAAGAACTGGAAGAGCTTGAAGGGGCTCGAGACCCCAAAAGTACAACAATGCCAAGCAACCAGAGCTTCCAGGGACTAAGCCACTACCTAAAGACCTATACATGGAATGACCCTGGACTCTGACCTCATAGGTAGCAATGAATATCCTAGTAAGATCACCAGTGGAAGGGGAAGCCCTGGGTCCTGCTAAGACTGAACCCCCAGTGAACTAGATTGTTGGGGGGAGGGCGGCAATGGGGGGAGGATGGGGAGGGGAACACCCATAAAGAAGGGGAAGGGGAGGGATTAGGGGGATGTTTGCCCGGAAACCGGGAAAGGGAATAACACTCGAAATGTATATAAAAAATACTCAAGTTAATAAAAAAAAAAAAGAAAGAAAAAAGAAAAAATCCACCAAGATGAAATTTCAATCCTAAATATGCTCAAAATGCAAGGGCACCTATATTCATAAAAGCTGAAAGCACACATTGCACCTCACACGATAGTAGTAGATTTCAACACCCCACTGTCAGCAATGGACTGACCGTGGAAACAGAAATTAAACAGAGACATAAAGAAACTAACAGAAGTTATGAACCAAATGGATTTAACAGATATTTATAGAACATCCAATCCTAAATCAAAAGGATACACCTTCTTCTCAGCACCACATGGAACCTTCTCCGAAATTAACCATATACTTGGTCACAAAACAGACCTCAACAGAAACAGGAAGAAAGAAATAATCCCATGCATCCTATCAGGTCACCACACACTAAGATTTGGTCTTCAATAACAATAATGACAGAAAGCACACATATACATGGAAGTTGAACAATGCTCTACTCAATGACAACTTGGTCAAGGAAGAAATTAAAGACGTCTTAGAATTTAATGAAAATTAAGATTCAAATTCCCAAACTTCTGGGATGCAATGAAAGCGGTACTAAGAGGAAAACTCATAGCTCTGAGTGCCTGCAAAAAAAAAAAAAAAAAAAAAAAAAAAACTGGAGAGAGCATATGTCAGCATCTTCACATCACACCTAAAAGTTCTAGAACAAAAAGAAATAAATAAACCCAAGAGGAGTAGAAGGCAGGAAATAATCAAACTCAGGGTTGAAATCAAACAAGTAGAAACGAAGAGGATCATACAAAGAGTCAACAAAACCAGGAGGTGGTTCTTTGAGGAAATCAACAAGATAGATAAACCCTTAGCCAGACTAACCAGAGGTCAAAGAGAATGTATCCAGATTAACAAAGTCAGAAATGAGGGGAGAAACAATGACAGAATCTGAAGAAATTTAAAAAATCATCAGATCCTACTACAAAAGCCTATGTTCAACAAAACTGGAAAATTTGAAGGAAATGGACAATTTTCTAGACAGATACCAGGTACCAAAGTTAAATCAGGAACAAATAAAACATCTAAACAACCCCATAACTCCTAAAGAAATAGAAGCAGTTATTAAAAGTCTCCCAACTTAAAAGACCAGGACCAGATGGGTGTAGTGCAGAATTCTACCAGACCTTCAAAGAAGAGCTCATACCAATACTGTCCAAACTATTCCACAAAATAGAAACAGAAGAAGCACTACCAATTTCCTTCTATGAAGCCACAATTACTTTTATACCAAAACCACACAAAGACCCAACAAAGAAAGAACTTCAGAACAGTTTCCCTTATGAATATTGACAAAAAAATACTCAATAAAATTCTTGCAAATCAAATCCAAGAACACATCAAAACAATCATCCATCATGATCAAGTAGGCTTCATCCCAGGGAGGCAGGGATGGTTTAATATACAAAAATCCATCAATTTAATCCACTATATAAACGAACTCAAAGATAAGAACCATGTGATCATTTCATTAGATGCTGAGAAAGAATTTGACAAAATTCAACACCGCTTTATGGTAAAAGTCCTAGAAAGAGAAGGAATTCAAGGCCCATGTCTAAACATAGTGAAAGCAATATACGGCAAACCAGTAGCTAACATCAAACTAAATGGAGAGAAACTTGAAGCAATCCCACTAAAATCAGGGACTAGACAAGGCTGCCCACTCTCTCCCTACTTATTCAATATAGTACTTCTCCAATATAGTACTTATTCAATATAGTCCTATGCAGAGCAATCAGACAGTGAAAGAAGGTCAAAGGGATACAAATTGGAAGGGAAGAAATCAAAATATCACTATTTGCAGATAGTATGATAGTGTATTTAAGTGACCCCAAAAGTTCCACCAGAGAACTTACTTAACCTCATAAACAACTTCAGCAATGTGTCGGGGTATAAAATTAACTCAAAAAAATCAGTAGCCTTCCTCTACTCAAAGGATAAACAGGCTGAGAAAGAAATTAGGGAAATGGCACCCTTGACAATAGTCCCAAATAATATAAAATATCTTGGTGTGACTTTAACAAAGCAAGTGGAAGATATGTATGACAAGAACTTCAAGTCTTTGGAGAAAGAAATTGAGGAAGATCTCAGAAGATGGAAAGACCTTCCATGCACATAGATTGGCAGGATTAATATACTAAAGATGACCATTTTGCCAAAAGCAATCTACAGATTCAATGCAATCCCCATCAAAATTCTTACTCAATTCTTTATAAAGATAGAAAAAGCAATTTGCAAATTCATTTGGAATAACAAAAAACCCAGGATAGCGACAATACTCAACAATAAATGAACTTCTGGGGGAATCACTATCCCAGACTTCAAGCAGTATTACAGAGCAATACTCATAAAAGTGTATAGTATTGGTACAGAGACAGGCAGATAGACCAGTGAAATAGAATTGAAGACCTAGAAATGGACCCACACACCTATGGTCACTTGATTTTTGACAAAGGAGCCAAAACTATCCAATGGAAAAAAGATAGCATTTTTTTTTTACAGTCTCTGTCTTTTTTTTTTTTTATTAACTTGAGTATTTCTTATATACATTTCGAGTGTTATTCCCTTTCCCAGTTTCCGGGCAAACATCCCCCTCCCCCCTCCCCTTCCTTATGGGTGTTCCCCTCCCAACCCTCCCCCCTCCCCTTCCTTATGGGTGTTCCCCTCCCAACCCTCCCCCCATTACCGCCCTCCCCCCCACAGTCTAGTTCACTGGGGATTCAGTCTTAGCAGGACCCAGGGCTTCCCCTTCCACTGGTGCTCTTACTAGGATATTCATTGCTACCTATGAGGTCAGAGTCCAGGGTCAGTCCATGTATAGTAAAAGATAGCATTTTCAACAAATGGTGCTGGTTCAACTGGAGGTCAGCATGTAGAAGAATGCAGATTGATCCATTCTTATCACCTTGTACAAAGCTTAAGTCCAAGTGGATCAAGGACCTCCACATCAAACCAGATACCCCCAAACTAATAGAAGAAAGAGTGGGGAAGAGTCTCGAACACATGGGCACTGGGGAAAATTTCCTGAACAAAACACCAATGGCTTATGCTCTAAGATCAAGAATCAACAAATGAGACCTCATAAAATAGCAAAGCTTTTGTAAAGCAAAAGACACTGTCATTAGGGGAAAAAGGCAACTAAAAGACTGGGAAAATATCTTTACCAATCCTACAACTGATAGAGGGCTAATATCCAAAATATACAAAGAACTCATGGTGTTAGACTCCAGAGAGCCAAATAACCTTATTAAAAAATGCAGTATAAGGTTTGGGGATTTAGCTCAGTGGTACAGCGCTTGACTAGCAAGCGCAAGGCCCTGGGTTCAGTCCCCAGCTCCAGGAAAAAAAAAAAAAAAAGCAGTATAGAGCTAAACTAAACATTCTCAGCTGAGGAATATCGAGTGGCCAAGAAACACCTAAAGAAATGTTCAACATCCTTAGTCATCAGGAAAATGCAAATCAAAACAACCCTGAGATTTCACCTCACACCACACAGAATGGCTAAGATCAAAAACCCAGGTGACAGCAGATGCTGGCGAGGATGTCCAGAAAGAGGAACACTCCTCCATTGTTGGTGGGATTGCAAACTGGTATACCACTCTGGAAATCAGTCTGGAGGTTCCTCAGAAAATTGGACATTCCACTACCTGAGGACCCAGCTATTCCTCTCCTGGGCATATACTCAAAAGATGCTCCAACATATAACACAGACACATGCTCCACTATGTTCATAGCAGAGCAGAAATCAACCAAGTAGAAACAAAAAGGACCATAGAAAGAATCAACAGAACCAAAAGCTGGTTCTTTGAGAAAATCAACAAGATAGATAAACCCTTAGCCAGACTAACGAGAGGACACAGAGAGTGCGTCCAAATTAACAAAATCAGAAATGAAAAGGGAGACATAACTAAAGATTCAGAGGAAATTCAAAAAATCATCAGATCTTACTATAAAAACCTATATTCAACAAAACTTGAAAATCTTCAGGAAATGGACAATTTCCTAGACAGATACCAGGTATCGAAGTTAAATCAGGAACAGATAAACCAGTTAAACAACCCCATAACTCCTAAGGAAATAGAAGCAGTCATTAAAGGTCTCACAACCAAAAAGAGCCCACGTCCAGACGGGTTTAATGCAGAATTCTATCAAACCTTCATAGAAGACCTCATACCAATATTAACCAAACTATTCCACAAAATTGAAACAGATGGATCACTACCGAATACCTTCTACGAAGCCACAATTACTCTTATACCTAAACCACACAAAGACACAACAAAGGAAGAGTACTTCAGACCAATTTCCCTTATGAATATCGACGCAAAAATACTCAATAAAATTCTGGCAAACCGAATTCAAGAGCACATCAAAACAATCATCCACCATGATCAAGTAGGCTTCATCCCAGGCATGCAGGGATGGTTTAATATACGGAAAACCATCAACGTGATCCATTAAATAAACAAACTGAAAGAACAGAACCACATGATCATTTCATTAGATGCTGAGAAAGCATTTGACAAAATTCAACACCCCTTCATGATAAAAGTCCTGGAAAGAATAGGAATTCAAGGCCCATACCTAAACATAGTAAAAGCCATATACAGCAAACCAGTTGCTAACATTAAACTAAATGGAGAGAAACTTGAAGCAATCCCACTAAAATCAGGGACTAGACAAGGCTGCCCACTCTCTCCCTACTTATTCAATATAGTTCTTGAAGTTCTAGCCAGAGCAATCAGACAACAAAAGGAGATCAAGGGGATACAGATCGGAAAAGAAGAGGTCAAAATATCACTATTTGCAGATGATATGATAGTATATTTAAGTGATCCCAAAAGTTCCACCAGAGAACTACTAAAGCTGATAAACAACTTCAGCAAAGTGGCTGGGTATAAAATTAACTCAAATAAATCAGTTGCCTTCCTCTATACAAAAGAGAAACAAGCCGAGAAAGAAATTAGGGAAATGACACCCTTCATAATAGACCCAAATAATATAAAGTACCTCGGTGTGACTTTAACCAAGCAAGTAAAAGATCTGTACAATAAGAACTTCAAGACACTGAGGAAAGAAATTGAAGAAGACCTCAGAAGATGGAAAGATCTCCCATGCTCATGGATTGGCAGGATTAATTTAGTAAAAATGGCCATTTTACCAAAAGCAATCTACAGATTCAATGCAATCCCCATCAAAATACCAATCCAATTCTTCAAAGAGTTAGACAGAACAATTTGCAAATTCATCTGGAATAACAAAAAACCCAGGATAGCTAAAACTATCCTCAACAATAAAAGGACTTCAGGGGGAATCACTATCCCTGAACTCAAGCAGTATTACAGAGCAATAGTGATAAAAACTGCATGGTATTGGTACAGAGACAGACAGATAGACCAATGGAATAGAATTGAAGACCCAGAAATGAACCCACACACCTATGGTCACTTGATTTTTGACAAAGGAGCCAAAACCATCCAATGGAAAAAAGATAGCATTTTCAGCAAATGGTGCTGGTTCAACTGGAGGGCAACATGTAGAAGAATGCAGATCGATCCATCCTTATCACCCTGTACAAAGCTTAAGTCCAAGTGGATCAAGGACCTCCACATCAAACCAGACACACTCAAACTAATAGAAGAAAAACTAGGGAAGCATCTGGAACACATGGGCACTGGAAAAAATTTCCTGAACAAAACACCAATGGCTTACGCTCTAAGATCAAGAATCGACAAATGGGATCTCATAAAACTGCAAAGCTTCTGTAAGGCAAAGGACACTGTGGTTAGGACAAAACGGCAACCAACAGATTGGGAAAAGATCTTTACCAATACTACAACAGATAGAGGCCTTATATCCAAAATATACAAAGAACTCAAGAAGTTAGACCGCAGGGAAACAAATAACCCTATTAAAAAATGGGGTTCAGAGCTAAACAAAGAATTCAGAGCTGAGGAATGCCGAATGGCTGAGAAACACCTAAAGAAATGTTCAACATCTTTAGTCATAAGGGAAATGCAAATCAAAACAACCCTGAGATTTCACCTCACACCAGTGCGATTGGCTAAGATCAAAAACTCAGGTGACAGCAGATGCTGGCGAGGATGTGGAGAAAGAGGAACACTCCTCCATTGTTGGTGGGATTGCAGACTGGTAAAACCATTCTGGAAATCAGTCTGGAGGTTCCTCAGAAAATTGGACATTGAACTGCCTGAGGATCCAGCTATACCTCTCTTGGGCATATACCCAAAAGATTCCTCAACATACAAAAGAGACACGTGCTCCACTATGTTCATCGCAGCCTTATTTATAATAGCCAGAAAATGGAAAGAACCCAGATGCCCTTCAACAGAGGAATGGTTACAGAAAATGTGGTACATCTACACAATGGAATATTACTCAGCTATCAAAAACAACGAGTTTATGAAATTCGTAGGCAAATGGTTGGAACTGGAAAATATCATCCTGAGTGAGCTAACCCAATCACAGAAAGACATACATGGTATGCACTCATTGATAAGTGGCTATTAGCCCAAATGCTTGAATTACCCTAGATCCCTAGAACAAACGAAACTCAAGACGGATGATCAAAATGTGAATGCTTCACTCCTTCTTTAAATGAGGAAAAAGAATACCCTTGGCAGGGAAGGGAGAGGCAAAGATTAAAACAGAGAATGAAGGAACACCCATTCAGAGCCTGCCCCACATGTGGCCCATACATATACAGCCACCCAATTAGACAAGATGGATGAAGCAAAGAAGTGCAGGCCGACAGGAGCCGGATGTAGATCGCTCCTGAGAGACACAGCCAGAATACAGCAAATACAGAGGCGATTGCCAGCAGCAAACCACTGAACTGAGAATAGGTCCCCCGTTGAAGGAATCAGAGAAAGAACTGGAAGAGCTTGAAGGGGCTCGAGACCCCAAAAGTACAACAATGTCAAGCAACCAGAGCTTCCAGGGACTAAGCCACTACTTAAAGACTATACATGGACTGACCCTGCACTCTGACCTCATAGGTAGCAATTAATATCCTAGTAAGAGCACCAGTGGAAGGGGAAGCCCTGGGTCCTGCTAAGACTGAACCCCCAGTGAACTAGACTATGGGGGGAGGGCGGCAATGGGGGGAGGGTTGGGAGGGGGACACCCATAAGGAAGGGGGGGGGAGGGGGATGTTTGCCCGGATACCAGGAAAGGGAATAACACTTGAAATGTATATAAGAAATACTCAAGTTAATAAAAATAAATAAATAAATAAATAAATGCCAAGCCCAAATATCTGGCAAAAAAAAGGGGGGGGAACAAGAATACCCTTGGCAGGGAAGAGAGAGGCAAAGATTAAAACAGAGACTGAAGTAACTCCCATTCAGAGCCTGCCCCACATGTGGCCCATACATATACAGCCACCCTATTAGACAAGATGGATGAAGCAAAGAAGTGCAGGCCGACAGGAGCCGGATGTAGATCGCTCCTGAGAGACACAGCCAGAATACAGCAAATACAGAGGCGAATGCCAGCAGCAAACCACTGAACTGAGAATAGGACCCCCGTTGAAGGAATCAGAGAAAGAACTGGAAGAGCTTGAAGGGGCTCGAGACCCCATATTAACAACAATGTCAAGCAACCAGAGCTTCCAGGGAACTAAGCCACTACCTAAAGACTATACATGGACTGACCCTGGGCTCTGACCTCATAGGTAGTAATGAATATCCTAGTAAGAGCACCAGTGGAAGGGGAAGCCCTGGGTCCTGCTAAGACTGAACCCCCAGTGAACTAGACTATGGGGGGGAGGGCGGCAATGGGGGGAGGGTTGGGAGGGGGACACCCATAAGGAAGGGGAGGGGGGAGGGGGATGTTTGCCCGGAAACCGGGAAAGGGAATAACACTCGAAATGTATATAAAAAATACTCAAGTTAATAAAAAAAATATTTTAAAAAAATATTAAAAAAAATAAAAGCAGAATTATCAGACATTTAAAGAAAACAAAGCTTCTTATATGTATCCCCAACTAAAGCAATAGGCAATAATCTATGAAATCACCAGCTTATTGTATGATGTGGTTGATAAGCTGTGAGAGAGGGGTTGGGGATTTAGCTCAGTGGAAGAGCCCTTGCCTAGCAAACGCAAGGCCCTGGGTTCGGTCCCCAGCTCCGATAAAAAAGAAAAAGAAAAAAAAAAAAGCTGTGAGAGAAATCCCATCAGCAATGGTACCATCTAGGTGATTGCTACAAAAAGTCTCCTTAAACCAGAAATGTGTATTTGTAAGCAGACATTAGGGTATTATCCAATTAGGTAGTGTCCAAGTGCTGAATAGTTCAGAAGACAGCTAAAAACCAGATTTCTGGGGAACTCTATTACCTGTTCCTGAGTCTGGGCCAAGCATTTCATTAACTACTAACAAGGAGGCTCCATTCAGCAAGGAAATGAGTTGACCGGACAAGAACTGACTGGTCTCAGCGGCAGCTTGCAAAATGTTCCACCACTAACTCATTCATGGGAAAAAAAATCTTTTTCTCTGTCCCATAAATGTCAAAAAATGACCAGAAAAGATGAAATCGGTAGGTAGTAAAACCTATTGTAGTATAATGAATTAGTAATATAAGAGAAATTACTTCAAATTGAGGAAACTATAAACCTAGAAAACAAAAGTATTTATTTTTAATGGAACATTTTAATAAAATTATTTTAATCATTTTCTTCTCCCTAAACTACTCACAAATCCTTCCTTACATCCCAACCTACCCAGTTTTACATTATCTCTCTTCAAAAATACAACATGCACACACAAGGCAAAAATGAACATCAAAAGAAGCAAAAACAATAATGTAAAAATGTTAAAATGAAATTAAATAAGATATCCCTATCCAAAAAAAAAAAATCGTGGAATTTATTTTCTGTTGTCCAATTACTTCTGGGTGTGTGGCCCGCTCTAAAGTGTAGATGACGTACTAACTGAAACTCCACTGGCAAAAAATGATGTCTCCTCAGAAGGAACACTCATTCAGAGCCTGCCCCACATGTGGTCCATACATATACAGCCATCCAATTAGACAAGATGGATGAAGCAAAAAAGTGCAGACCGACAGGAGCCAGATGTAGATCGCTCCTGAGAGACACAGCCAGAATACAGCAAATACAGAGGCGAATGCCAGCAGCAAACCACTGAACTGAGAATAGGACCCCCGTTGAAGGAATCAGAGAAAGAACTGGAAGAGCTTGAAAGGGCTCGAGACCCCATATGTACAACAATGCCAAGCAACCAGAGCTTCCAGGGACTAAGCCACTACCTAAAGACTATACATGGACTGACCCTGGACTCTGACCCCATAGGTAGCAATGAATATCCTAGTAAGAGCACCAGTGGAAGGGGAAGCCCTGGGTCCTGCTAAGACTGAACCACCAGTGAACTAGACTGGTGGGGGGAGGGTGGCAATGGGGGGAGGGTTGGGAGGGGAACACCCATGAGGAAGGGGAGGGGGGAGGGGGATGTTTGCCCGGATACCGGCAAAGGGAATAACACTCGAAATGTATATAAGAAATACTCAAGTTAATAAAAAAAAAAAAAAAAGAGTGTTACCCTAGGTAGTTTGTCCATACTCCAGGGCAAACCCCACTCCCAACAGTATCTGGGAATTCCAACTTAAACTTCGTATGTTACAAAGAGAAGTAGATAGGTAGGGAAGTGAAGGTTGATCTGGAAGAACTCAGAGGAAGTCGGTAAATATGATCAAAATACACTGTTTGAAATTCTTAGGTAAAGAATAAAATATTATTTAAAAAAAAAAATGATGTCTCCTTTGCTAGTCTGTATCAATAGCGTGTAGCTTCTTAGTTAGGGATGGGACTACCCCAGGTCTACATCCCTGTTGTTGGGATGCCTGTGCAGGGCATGTGCACACTGCTACAGTCTCTCTGGTTTCATATGTACATTGTAACTAGAAGTCACTGTTCCCTTGGAATCCTCAGTGACCTATGACTCCTAACATCTTTCCATCTCTTCCACACAGAACCCTGTGCCTTGAGTATTCGGCGGGGTTCATAGAAATCTAATTTAGTACTGAGTGCTCCAGTCTCTCTCACAGCACATTACCAGTTGTGTTTCTCTCTGCTAATTCCAGCGTCTCTGATGTGGGTTGAGCAAGGAACTGATCTACGATTAGAGCAATATGTCATTCAGAATCATTGTATTTCCTTAGCAGATTAATAGTAGTTTTCCCAAGGCACGTGACCTATCTAGTCTGGGGCTCCTGCCCATGTTTGCAGTGTCAAGAATGGCATCCGTCTCATGGAAAAGTCTTTGTTGAGGTGACAGAAAACCACATATATGGTACCAAATGTCTATGTAGGTGTGTGCCCCTGTATTTTCAATTTCTAATTGCTGTGCCAGCTACACCAGCTGCTGTCAGGATATGTAAATTTTGCCACTTCCTCACCTGCCCAAAAAGAGGGTTCTCTGAGATTATCATATTTAAAAGCTAGCTGCCATGGGGGAGGATACAGATAAGGAGTCCCAAATGAGAGAATACAGGCACAAAATCACCTCAGATACAGGAACGTGGAGCACAGGCATTGGCCAAAGACCGAAGGTGAAATCCCAGACCTCAGAGTTGGTAATGTGTGCTTAGAGTGGGTCATCCTTAGAAGAAAGATGCTTACAGTCAAAATAGATAATAAGTTTGGAAGCAGTAAAAGAGAAATAAGTAGGAACGTTTTGTAAATGTGCATTTACATTTACATGGACAGGAAAGAAACTGAGCATAGGCAGCCATAGAAAGAAAAAGGTTGAACACGAGAACATAAAGGGAGAAGAGAGCTAAGCAAGATTTAAAAAGAAAGTATTTTCTGTGTTCTAAACCGGAAAGCACTGTAGCAGAGGGCACCTGGACCCCATTTAGTTTTGTTTTAGCTATTATCGTAGAGCTAGGGACAACATGTTCAGTAGTGGTCACAGTTTTCTATGCCTTCTCTAAGAAAGATCAAAATAAAACAGACTCAGAGAGAGAGAGAAGAGGTGGGATGCTAAGTTGCAAGCTATGGAACAGAAATTAGACGCTCCTTTAGATCAGAACAAGTTTCTCAAGCAAGGTCAAAGGAATTCAATCTAAAGCCTACAGTGCCACCTAGTGAGCACACTGCAGAATGGCAGTTCGGACCTATTAGAAAACCTACTGAAGCTCTCCCAGCTACCCCGAGATGAGAGAAAGTCATAAGATTATGATGAATTTGGACCGCTACCCACAGAGATGCTAGATCTAAGGGGATTTCTAGAGGCAGCGGTAGAATATGGGATGCACTCACCCTATGGGAAACAAGTACTAAGTAACTGAGCTGCACCAAATCATGAAATTCCAAAAGGTTGGAAAGATTTAATGGCAGCTGTGTTTGAAGCTGGCCCCCAGCTGCAGTGGTGGACCAGGTGGAAGGAAGAGGCTTCAGCTATGAAACGGGATTAGAGGCATTAATATTATCAAGGGTCAGTGGCGAGGTGAAGGTCAGTGTGCTGTTACAAATACAGATTCTGATGATGCCACTCTAGAGCAATGTTGTACAATAGATTTAAATGCTTGGGACAAGGTTGAACAACAAGGAAGATAATCTGAATCATTTTTTCAGGATAAATCTTTTACTGATTTTTTTTACAAAGATTAACTTCATCTGTAAATAGAGCAGTATCAGAGCTAGATGCAAGAGGTATTAATTGAGTCTTCAGCTTTTGAGAATGCTAACGCTGAACGGGAAAAAAGCTACTAGCCCCCCCTTAGGAAATTTAATTCAACACAAATAAAGTATAACCTTTACAAGCTTAAAGAAGGGAGCTTAACATCACCAGAATGTTCATATATAAAGAAACAAAACTCCCCTAATGTATTCATTCTCTTTTGTTTTTATATTTTTTTGTATTCACTTTACATCTAGATCACAGCCCCGTCCCTCCTCTCTCCCACTGCCACCCTTACAAATCCCATTCCCCATTTCACCCCTCTGACTTAGAGAAAGGGAGCACCCCTTGGGTGCTACCCCATCCTCAGACATCTAGTCCCAGCAGAACTAGGCACATTCTCTCCCACTGAGGCCCAACCAGGCAGTCCGTATAGAGGAATGTCATTGTCATTGTCCCTGTCATTCCAATGACAATGACAGGGAACACAGACTGAGACAGACCCGGCTTCACTTGTTAGGGCAGCCACAAAGAGACTAAGCTGCACATTTGCTACAAATACATAGGGAGTCTAGGTCCAGCTCCTGCATGTTCCCCGGTTGGTTGCTCAGGCTCTGTGGAGCCTGGTGGTCCCAGGTTAGTTAACTCTGTGAGTCTTCTTGTGACTTCCTTGAGCCCTCTGACTTTCTCATTCCTGTCCTCCCCTCTTCCCCAGGTTCCACCTGATGTTTGGATGTGGGTCTCTGCATCTGCCTCCATCTGCTGCCGGAAGACGTCTCTCAGGAGACAGTTACATTAGGTCCCTGTCTGCAAGCATAGCAGAGTATCATTAATAGTGTCGGGGGGTGGTGTCTCTCACATGGTATGGGTCTCCAGTTGGGTCTGTCATTGGTTGGCTGTTCCCTAGGCCTCTGCTCCATCTTTATTCCTGCATGTCTTGTAGGCAGGAAATTTTTTGTATCAAAGGTTTTGTGGAATGGATTGATGTCCCCCTCCCTCCTCTGGAAGTCCTGCCTGGCTACAGGAGGTGGCCACTTCAGTCTATATACCCTCCCTCTGGTAGAATCTCAGCTAGAATCACCCCCCATAAACTCCCCATATCCTCTCCAGCCCCCAGCCTCCAGCTAGTCACCAGCGATATCCCCTGCTGATTTCCATTCTCACCCCAGCCCTCTCTCACATCCCTCTCCCCATACCTGGTCACCATCCCATTTGCACCCTCCTCCCCTCTCTTACCAAGTTCCCTCACTCCATCCATATCTAAAAGCTACTTAGTTTCCCCTTCTGAGTGAGATGCACCCACCCTTCCCTGAGACCTCTTTATTACCCAGGACTGTATTTATTACCCAGGACTGTATTTATTACCCAGGACTGTAGCACGGTTATCCTACTGTGGATAATGTCCACTTACAAATGAGTATGCACTGTTCAAATCTTTCTGTCACTGAGTTACCTCACTCAGGATAATATCCTCAAGTTCCATCAATGTGCCTACAGAATTTATGATGTCTTTGTTTTTAACAGTGGAACAGTATTCCACTGTGTACCTGTACCATATTTTCTTCATTCATCCTTCAGTTGAGGGACATCTAGGTTGTTTCCAGCTTCTGGCTATTATGAATAAAGCTGCTATGAGCATAGCTGAGCAGGTGTCTTTGTGGGATGTTGGAGCATCTTTTGGATATATGTCCAGGAGTGGTATAGATGGGTCTTGAAACTATTCCCAATTTTCTAAGAAACCATCAAATTGATTTCCAAAGCAGTTGTGCAAGTTTGCACTCCCACCAGCAAAAAGGACTGTTCCCCTTGCTCCACGTCTTTACCAGCACGCGTTATCTCTTGAGTTATTTCTATCTTAGTCACTGGGATAGGTGTCAAGATGGAACCCCAGAATTGTTTTCATTTGCATTTCCCTGGTGACTAAAAACTTTGAATGTATTCTTTAGAATTGCTTTTTGCTCATTTGAGATTCCTCTGTTGAGATTCCTCTGTTGAAAATTCTGGGGAAGTCCCACACCCTCGGATCCCGGCCCGCAGCAGCTCTCTGCTCCCAGACCCCGTGAGAGAGAGACCTCACCGCCTGGTCAGGTGGGCACTCCTGAGGCTGCAGAGCGGAAGAGACCACCAACACTGCCCACCCCTGCCCACATCCCTGGCCCAAGAGGAAACTGTAAAAGGCCTCTGGGCTCCTGTGGGGGAGGGCCCAGGAGCGGCAGGACCCCTGCCTAAGACACCGCCGGAACCTGAAGGAAACAGACCGGATAAACAGTTCTCTGCACCCAAATCCCGTGGAAGGGAGAGCTAAACCTTCAGAGAGGCAGACAAGCCTGGGAAACCAGAAGAGACTGCTCTCTGTACATACATCTCGGACGTCAGAGGAAAACACCAAAGGCCACCTGGAACCCTGGTGCACTGAAGCTCCCGGAAGGGGCGGCACAGGTCTTCCTGGTTGCTGCTGCCGCAAAGAGCCCGTGGGCAGCACCCCGAGAGCGAACTTGAGCCTCGGGACCACAGGTAAGACCAACTTGTATGCTGCAAGTGACCTGCCTGGTGAACTCAAGACACAGGCCCACAGGAACAGCTGAAGACCTGTACAGAGGAAAAACTACACGCACGAAAGCAGAACACTCTGTCCCCATAACTGGCTGAAAGAAAACACTAAAACAGGTCTACAGCACTCCTGACACACAGGCTTATAGGGACAGTCTAGGCACTGTCAGAAATAGCAGAACAAAGTAACACTAGAGATAATCTGATGGCGAGAGGCAAGCGCAGGAACCCAAGCAACAGAAACCAAGACTACATGGCATCATCGGAGCCCAATTCTCCCACCAAAACAAACATGGAATGTCCAAACACACCAGAAAAGCAAGATCTAGTTTCAAAATCATATTTGATCATGCTGCTGGAGGACTTCAAGAAAGACGTGAAGAACTCCCTTAGAGAAACACAGGAAAACATTAATAAACAAGTAGAAGCCTACAGAGAGGAATCGCAAAAATGCCTGAAAGAATTCCAGGAAAACATAAATAAACAAGTAGAAGCCCATAGAGAGGAGTCACAAAAATCCCTGAAAGAATTCCAGGAAAACACAATCAAACAGTTGAAGGAATTAAAAATGGAAATAGAAGCAATCAAGAAAGAACACATGGAAACAACCCTGGATATAGAAAACCAAAAGAAGAGACAAGGAGCTGTAGATACAAGCCTCACCAACAGAATACAAAAGATGGAAGACAGAATCTCAGGAGCAGAAGATTCCATAGAAATCATTGACTCAACTGTCAAAGATAGTGTAAAGCGGAAAAAGCTACTGGTCCAAAACATACAGGAAATCCAGGACTCAATGAGAAGATCAAACCTAAGGATAATAGGTATAGAAGAGAGTGAAGACTCCCAGCTCAAAGGACCAGTAAATATCTTCAACAAAATCATAGAAGAAAACTTCCCTAACCTAAAAAAAGAGATACCCATAGGCATACAAGAAGCCTACAGAACTCCAAATAGATTGGACCAGAAAAGAAACACCTCCCGTCACATAATAGTCAAAACACCAAACGCACAAAATAAAGAAAGAATATTAAAAGCAGTAAGGGAAAAAGGTCAAGTAACATATAAAGGCAGACCTATCAGAATCACCAGACTTCTCGCCAGAAACTATGAAGGCCAGAAGATCCTGGACTGATGTCATACAGACCCTAAGAGAACACAAATGCCAGCCCAGGTTACTGTATCCTGCAAAACTCTCAATTAACATAGATGGAGAAAACAAGATATTTCATGACAAAACCAAATTTACACAATATGTTTCTACAAATCCAGCACTACAAAGGATAATAAATGGTAAAGCCCAACATAAGGAGGCAAGCTATACCCTAGAAGAAGCAAGAAACTAATCGTCTTGGCAACAAAACAAAGAGAATGAAAGCACACAAACATAACCTCACATCCAAATATGAATATAACGGGAAGCAATAATCACTATTCCTTAATATCTCTCAACATCAATGGCCTCAACTCCCCAAGAAAAAGACATAGATTAACAAACTGGATACGCAACGAGGACCTGCATTCTGCTGCCTACAGGAAACACACCTCAGAGACAAAGACAGACATTACCTCAGAGTGAAAGGCTGGAAAACAATTTTCCAAGCAAATGGTCAGAAGAAGCAAGCTGGAGTAGCCATTCTAATATCAAATAAAATCAATTTTCAACTAAAAGTCATCAAAAAAGATAAGGAAGGACACTTCATATTCATCAAAGGAAAAATCCACCAAGATGAACTCTCAATCCTAAATATCTATGCCCCAATTACAAAGGCACCTACATATGTAAAAGAAACCTTACTAAAGCTCAAAACACACATTGCACCTCCCACAATAATAGTGGGAGATTTCAACACCCCACTCTCATCAATGGACAGATCATGGAAACAGCAATGAAACAGAGACGTAGACAGACTAAGAGAACTCATGAGCCAAATGGACTTAACGGATATTTATAGAACATTCTATCCTAAAGCAAAAGGATATACCTTCTTCTCAGCTCCTCATGGTACTTTCTCCAAAATTGACCATATAATTGGTCAAAAAACGGGCCTCAACAGGTACAGAAAGATAGAAATAATCCCATGCGTGCTATCGGACCACCACGGCCTAAAACTGGTCTTCAATAACAATCAAGGAAGAATGCCCACATATACTTGGAAATTGAACAATGCTCTACTCAATGATAACCTGGTCAAGGAAGAAATAAAGAAAGAAATTAAAAACTTTTTAGAATTTAATGAAAATGAAGGTACAACATACCCAAACTTATGGGACACAATGAAAGCTGTGCTAAGAGGAAAACTCATAGCGCTGAGTGCCTGCAGAAAGAAACAGGAAACAGCATATGTCAGCAGCTTGACAGCACACCTAAAAGCTCTAGAACAAAAAGAAGCAAATACACCCAGGAGGAGTAGAAGGCAGGAAATAATCAAACTCAGAGCTGAAATCAACCAAGTAGAAACAAAAAGGACCATAGAAAGAATCAACAGAACCAAAAGTTGGTTCTTTGAGAAAATCAACAAGATAGATAAACCCCTAGCCAGACTAACGAGAGGACACAGAGAGTGCGTCCAAATTAACAAAATCAGAAATGAAAAGGGAGACATAACTACAGATTCAGAGGAAATTCAAAGAATCATCAGATCTTACTATAAAAACCTATATTCAACAAAATTTGAAAATCTTCAGGAAATGGACAATTTCCTAGACAGATACCAGGTATCGAAGTTAAATCAGGAACAGATAAACCAGTTAAACAACCCCATAACTCCTAAGGAAACAGAAGCAGTCATTAAAGGTCTCCCAACCAAAAAGAGCCCAGGTCCAGACGGGTTTAGTGCAGAATTCTATCAAACCTTCATAGAAGACCTCATACCAATATTATCCAAACTATTCCACAAAATTGAAACAGATGGAGCACTACCGAATACCTTCTACGAAGCCACAATTACTCTTATACCTAAACCACACAAAGACACAACAAAGAAAGAGAACTTCAGACCAATTTCCCTTATGAATATCGACGCAAAAATACTCAATAAAATTCTGGCAAACCGAATTCAAGAGCACATCAAAACAATCATCCACCATGATCAAGTAGGCTTCATCCCAGGCATGCAGGGATGGTTTAATATACGGAAAACCATCAACGTGATCCATTATATAAACAAACTGAAAGAACAGAACCACATGATCATTTCATTAGATGCTGAGAAAGCATTTGACAAAATTCAACACCCCTTCATGATAAAAGTCCTGGAAAAAATAGGAATTCAAGGCCCATACCTAAACATAGTAAAAGCCATATACAGCAAACCAGTTGCTAACATTAAACTAAATGGAGAGAAACTTGAAGCAATCCCACTAAAATCAGGGACTAGACAAGGCTGCCCACTCTCTCCCTACTTATTCAATACAGTTCTTGAAGTTCTAGCCAGAGCAATCAGACAACAAAAGGAGATCAAGGGGATACAGATCGGAAAAGAAGAGGTCAAAATATCACTATTTGCAGATGACATGATAGTATATTTAAGTGATCCCAAAAGTTCCACCAGAGAACTACTAAAGCTGATAAACAACTTCAGCAAAGTGGCTGGGTATAAAATTAACTCAAATAAATCAGTTGCCTTCCTCTATACAAAAGAGAAACAAGCCGAGAAAGAAATTAGGGAAATGACACCCTTCATAATAGACCCAAATAATATAAAGTACCTCGGTGTGACTTTAACCAAGCAAGTACAAGATCTGTACAATAAGAACTTCAAGACACTGAGGAAAGAAATTGAAGAAGACCTCAGAAGATGGAAAGATCTCCCATGCTCATGGATTGGCAGGATTAATTTAGTAAAAATGGCCATTTTACCAAAAGCAATCTACAGATTCAATGCAATCCCCATCAAAATACCAATCCAATTCTTCAAAGAGTTAGACAGAACAATTTGCAAATTCATCTGGAATAACAAAAAACTCAGGATAGCTAAAGCTATCCTCAACAATAAAAGGACTTCAGGGGGAATCACTATCCCTGAACTCAAGTAGTATTACAGAGCAATAGTGATAAAAACTGCATGGTATTGGTACAGAGACAGACAGATAGACCAATGGAATAGAATTGAAGACCCAGAAATGAACCCACACACCTATGGTCACTTGATTTTTGACAAAGGAGCCAAAACCATCCAATGGAAAAAAGATAGCATTTTCAGCAAATGGTGCTGGTTCAACTGGAGGGCAACATGTAGAAGAATGCAGATCGATCCATGCTTATCACCCTGTACAAAGCTTAAGTCCAAGTGGATCAAGGACCTCCACATCAAACCAGACACACTCAAACTAATAGAAGAAAAACTAGGGAAGCATCTGGAACACATGGGCACTGGAAAAAATTTCCTAAACAAAACACCAATGGCTTATGCTCTAAGATCAAGAATCAACAAATGGGATCTCATAAAACTGCAAAGCTTCTGTAAGGCAAAGGACACTGTGGTTAGGACAAAACGGCAACCAACAGATTGGGAAAAGATCTTTACCAATACTACAACAGATAGAGGCCTTATATCCAAAATATACAAAGAACTCAAGAAGTTAGACCGCAGGGAAACAAATAGCCCTATTAAAAAATGGGGTTCAGAGCTAAACAAAGAATTCACAGCTGAGGAATGCCGAATGGCAGAGAAACACCTAAAGAAATGTTCAACATCTTTAGTCATAAGGGAAATGCAAATCAAAACAACCCTGAGATTTCACCTCACACCAGTGAGAATGGCTAAGATCAAAAAGTCAGGGGACAACAGATGCTGGCGAGGATGTGGAGAAAGGGGAACACTCCTCCATTGTTGGTGGGATTGCATACTGGTACAACCATTCTGGAAATCAGTCTGGAGGATCCTCAGAAAATTGGACATTGAACTGCCTGACGATCCAGCTATACCTCTCTTGGGCATATACCCAAAAGATGCCCCAACATATAAAAAAGACACGTGCTCCACTATGTTCATTGCAGCCTTATTTACAATACCCAGAAGCTGGAAAGAACCCAGATGCCCTTCAACAGAGGAATGGATACAGAAAATGTGGTACATCTACACAATGGAATATTACTCAGCTATCAAAAACAACGACTTTATGAAATTCGTAGGTAAATGGTTGGAACTGGAAAATATCATCCTGAGTGAGCTAACCCAATCACAGAAAGACATACATGGTATGCACTCATTGATAAGTGGCTATTAGCCCAAATGCTTGAATTACCCTAGATGCCTAGAACAAATGAAACTCAAGACGGATGATCAAAATGTGAATGCTTCACTCCTTCTTTAAAAGGGGAACAAGAATACCCTTGGCAGGGAAGAGAGAGGCAAAGATTAAAACAGAGACTGAAGTAACACCCATTCAGAGCCTGCCCCACATGTGGCCCATACATATACAGCCACCCAATTAGACAAGATGGATGAAGCAAAGAAGTGCAGACTGACAGGAGCCGGATGTAGATCGCTCCTGAAAGACACAGCCAGAATACAGCAAATACAGAGGCGAATGCCAGCAGCAAACCACTGAACTGAGAATAGGACCCCTGTTGAAGGAATCAGAGAAAGAACTGGAAGAGCTTGAAGGGGCTCGAGACCCCATATGTACAACAATGCCAAGCAACCAGAGCTTCCAGGGACTAAGCCACTACCTAAAGACTATACATGGACTGACCCTGGACTCTGACCTCATAGGTAGCAATGAATATCCTAGTAAGAGCACCAGTGGAAGGGGAAGCCCTGGGTCCTGCTAAGACTGAACCCCCAGTGAACTAGACTGGTGAGGGGAGGGCGGCAATGGGGGGAGGGTTGGGAGGGGAATACCCATAAGGAAGGGGAGGGGGGAGGGGGATGTTTGCCCGGATACCGGGAAAGGGAATAACACTCGAAATGTATATAAGAAATACTCAAGTTAATAAAAAAAAAAAAAGAATGAAAGAAAGAAAATTCTGTTAACTCCATTTTTAATTGGGTTATTTGGGTTACTGGTGTTGGGTTCTTGAGTTCTTTGTAAATTTTGGATATAAGCTAGATACATATAGGGTTGGTGAAGATCATTTCCCAATCTATAGGCTGCCAATTTGTCCTATTGACAGTGTCCTTTGCCTTACAAAAGCTTTGCAGTTTCATGAGGTCCCATTTATCAATTGTTGATCTTAGAGTTTGAGCCATTGGTGTTCCGTTCAGGAAACTGGTACAGGAGACAATTTCATGTATCCGGTTTCTTCTTGAGGTCCTTGATCCACTTGGGTTTGAGTTTTGTGCAGGGTGATAAAAATGGATGTATTTGCATTCTTTTACATGCTGGCATCCAGTTAGACCAGCACCATTTGTCGAAGATGGTTTCTTTTTTCCCATTATATGCTTTTGGATTCTTTATCAAAAATCAAGTCTGTGGGTTTATTTCCAGGTCTTCAATTGGATTCCATTGATCAATGTGTCTGTTTCTGTGCTAATACCATGCAGTTTTTATCACTATTGTTCTGTAGCACAGCTTGAGGTCAGGGATGGTGATTCCTCCAGAGGTTCTTTTATTTTTCAGGATTGTTTTGGCTATGCTGGGTTTGTTGTTGTTGTTTTTGTTTTTCCATATGAGGTTGAGCTTTTTTCAAGGTCTTTAAACATTTGTGTTGGAATTTTAAAGGGGATTGCGTTGAATCTGTAGATCACTTGTGGTAAAATGGTCATTTTCACTATGCTAATCCTACCTACCCATGAACATAGGAGATCTTTCTCTTTTGATGTCTTCATTTTTTTTTCCTTCAGAGATTTGCAGTTGTCATACAGATCTTTTACTTGCTTGGTTAGAGTATTTTCTATTATTTATGGCTAATGTAAAGGGTGTTGTTTGCCTAATTTCTTCCTTGGCCCATTTGTCATTTGTATAAAGGAGGCCTGCTGATTTCCTTAAGTTGATGTATCCAGCCACTTTGCTGAAGGTGTTTATAAGCTATAGGAGATCACTGGTAGAATTTTTGAGGTACCTTATGTACACTATCATATCATCTGCAAATAGTGATACTCTAACTTATTATTCCTTTTCAATTTGTATCCCCTTGATCTACTTTAGTTGACATATTGCTCTGACTAGAACTTCAAGTACTATATTGAATAGATAGGAAAAGAGTGGGCAGCCTTGTCTTGTCCTTAATTTTAGTGGGATTACTTTAAGTTACTCTCCATTCAGGCAAAGCGGACTCATACTCTACACCATCTAAATGCCTCCACCTTGTGTCAGATGTTTAAGATCTCTAGAGATCAAGCAAGGGAAACAGTCAAGTTCTGTGGAGGACGTGCCACCTTGCTGCCAGTTTCCCACTTGGAAGTCAACCCCCGGGGATTGGTCCCCAATGAATGATGGCAAATGGATGTCACTCACCTTCACTCCTTTGTCACCATAGATACTTACAGTGGGTTCATTCATGAGTCCCCCCTCTCGGGAGAAGCGTTGTGTGATGTGATCACCCACACTTTACAGTATGTGGTTGCCATGGGAAAGCCACAGGTTATCGAAACTGACAATGGCCCTGGATACACAGGAGTTAAATTTCAATAGTTTTGTGACCAGTTTGACACTAAACATGTCACACAGGCATTCCATATAATCCTCAGGGCCAGGACATAGTAGAACGGGCCCATCAGACCTTGAAAAACATGCTTCAACGTTTAACAACAGTCACAGATGCATATTCTCCTCTAACGCCTTGAAATCATGCCCTCTTTGTACTTAATTTCCTATCTCTAGATATTGACCGTTTGTGGCATCGTAGATCACATGACTCCCATGCATTAGTGTGATGGAAAGATCCCCCTCACGGGGCAGTGGAAAGGACCGGACCTCGTCCTCATCTGGGGATGAGGATCTGCCTGTACCTATGACAAAGAAAATGCTGGCCCGAGATGGCTGCCAGAAAGACTCATAATTGCCTACCTATGTCCAGAATGGAGCCGTGGTCTCCTCCTGAGACTCATCTCTTTTATCTTCCAGATGCTGCTCCAGAAAAAGGTCTTTGTAATCCTGCTGCTGGCGACAGTGACCTCCATCCCTCACCATCTCCAGCCCAAGTACCCTAGTAATAGACATATGCCTTGGAACTATACCTGGATAGTTCTTACAGAAAGACAGGATGTGGTTTGGTCAATATCACGGACCTCTAACGCTATCTGGTGGCCTACTTCACTCCACCCAGACCTCTGTAAACTAGCCCTTAGGGCCGGAGCCCCTTGGGACCTTGAACACTGGCTTGAGCTACAAGTCACACCCAGAGGATAGTGTGCCCCACACTCAAAACAATCAGGCTCACAATTTGTTCATTTCAGTCCACAAGTCTGTCAAGCCTGGCTGCAATAATGCAACAAGAAGCACCTTGCTCCAGGCCCCTGACTTTTATGTATGCCCTGGACATCACAGAGGTTGTGCTTCCCACAATAAATGTGGCGGCGAGTCAGATTACTATTGTGCCGCCTGGGAATGTGAGACCACGGGAACAACTTATTGGGAACCATCCTCCTCTTGAGATTGCATCACAGTGTCTAGAAATTTCTCTTGCCCCTCTAGCTCTATCAACCACAACCCCCTCTGTAGGGGCAGTGAGCCTTTCATCTTGGGCTGGTGTCTTCCCCTAGATAATAAATTCACAGACGAAGCAAAGGACAAAGACACACACAGCTTCTCATGGGGCCTCTGTCTACATCAGTCTGGGACAGACACAGGTCTCACTTTTACCATAAAACTTCTCAAGGAACCCGTCCATGCTTCCAGGCCAATACCAATTGGGCCTAATCCCAGTTTCTCCGCTTCAACCTCCTAAAAAACCGCAGTCCTCTGCTAACCATGTTCCCACACTGCCTTCTCCCCCTGTTCAAACAAAGAACTTCATCCTTACTCTAATAAATCAAACCTTTCTTACGCTTAATGCTACCTCCCCCGACCTTGGGGACAATTGCTGGCTATGTTATCACTCTCAGCCACCCTTCTACGAGGGAATCGCTATTCCTGGTACATTTTTCCCACCAATGACTCTTGACATTGCCGCTGGCAACCTGGAGAGTGGAATGGTTTGTCCTCTCCCAGGTCTCTGGATTGGGTCTTTGTGTCACCCTTATAACTCCCCCTTCGCAGTATGGCCACCTTTGTAATCTCACTCTTGCCCCTGATAAAAATAACCAATACCTACTGCCCCCTAATGACCCCTGATGAGTTTGCCTCGATGACCGTACTCCCTGCCTTTCAACTGAGGCTTTCTCCCCTAAAAGTTCTGACTTTTGCATTCTTGTACAATTAGTCCCTCAACTAATCAGAGGAATTTTTCCATCAACAACGAGAACCCATGTCTGCCATAACCATATCAGTGATCCTCAGCCATGGGAGCAGGGACCTTCACTTGTTCTCTCTAAATCCAGGTATCAAGAACTCAGTGCTACCATCGATGCTGATGTCCGAAGACTCCAGCGAGGGGTCAACGACCTTTCCGACTCCCTCTCTTCCCTCACAGAAGTGGTCCTTCAGAATCGCAGAGGACTTGATCTGCTCCTTTTACAACAAGGAGAACTCTGTGCGGCACTCAAAGAAGAGTGCTGCTTCCATGTAGACAAGACAGGCATGGTGAAAGAGAGTCTGAAAAAGGTTAGAGAAGGCTTAGGAGAGAGAGAGAGAGAGAGAGAGAGAGAGAGAGAGAGAGAGAGAGAGAGAGAGAGAGATGAAAGATGGTACCAGAATTGGTTTTCAACCTCCCCATGGCTTACCACTTTATTACCCTCCATTTTAGGACCTCTAGTAGGACTGTTTTTGCTTATTTCTTTTGGTCCTTGGGCTCTTAACAGATTTACAGGCTTCATAACGAGGCAAATAGATGATTTAACAGCTAAACCCATACAGATTCATTGTCATAGATTGACTATGGAGGATCAGGAAGGACAGGATGAAGGCACTAATCCATCTCGGGCACTCCCCAATCCCATCTCCACCCAACCTAAGAAAGGGCATTTCCGCCCCTGGACCAGATAAGGGGAGGCTTCCCAGGTCTTCTTGATGGCAGAGCTCCTTCTACCTTTGCTAAGGGATGAGATGAGACACTGCAAGGGGATGCTTTTGTCATAAGTACAAAGCTCCTGGGCCCCCTGAGGGACAAGCCTGACTGCATGGATGATTAATGGAGATCATCTATGTTTTCTTTTCTGATACCCTTTGTGAGACCCCTGATTAGTATTTTGCTTTTGATTATACTGGGACCCATGATTTTCAACAAGCTCATGGCTTTTATTGAACAAGAAACCTAGACCATTCAGGCTAGGCCTATGCAGGTCCATTGTCATCGCCTTGAGACGAATGATTTAGGTGAGTCCTCTGCTACCAACCGCCTCCCTGGTAAGCGGAACTGGACAGTTGATGACGGGTAAGAGAGCAACATTCTCTGACCATTTGAGGCCTAAGACAGGAGGGCCACCATAAGCTGCTGCCTTATCCAATGACGGGCCTAGAGAAATAAGAATGTCTTGCTCCAACCTAAGACAGACGCAATTCCCAAGGGGCTCTCTCATGGCTTGAAGTCCTGCCCAGGGCCACCCAACCTGCCTATGCCTTTCCTTGCCTGAGCTAGGTGTTTTCCACTTCATGGGCCCTTGTATCCAAGCAACATGAGTGGGGGTTAACACCAACCAAGAATACTGGACGTCAGGCCTCTATCCCCACCCTAGCAAAGAGTTTTACCACCATGGTCCTTCTAAGTAAAGAAAAAGGGGGAGATATTGGGAGCAGCCTTCATGTAAGATCAAAAGCAATTGTATTTTAGCCTTATGTTAGATCAAAGGCAATCATATTTCAGCCTTTGGTTAGATCAAAGCAGCCATACCTAAGCCTGCACCTGCAGTTCTGCTTGACCTCAATAGAAAGAATAAATCTGGTTGTCAGGTCGCTTAGCACTGGTGGTCAGGTCACTAAGCAACCCGCCCTACTGTTCCTCCCGCTGACCGATTTACCCAGCCAATATCCTGGTCATCGAGCCAAAACCATTTCTTTGTGGTTACCTAACCCCTCCCCACACCCTGCTTCTACCAGTATATCTTCTGCCTGAGAAAAATTAAAAATTGTCAGCTTGATCAGAGCTCTTGACTTGCTGTCTGTTCTTTGTATCTCTTGTCCCCCATTCTCTCCTAGGTGGACCCCAGACCCTGGTCGACTACCCTGCAGGACTGGGCAGTTCACCTTACATTGCATAGTTGAGCTACATTTGTTGAGACACCATAGATAATGTTTAAATTTGGTTTTGTCATGGAATGTCTTGGTTTCTCAATCTATGGTGATGGACAGTTTTGCTAGGTATAGCAATCTGGGCTAACATCTGTGGTCTCTTAGGGTCTGCAAGGCATCTGTCCAAGCCCTTCTAGCTTTTAGAGTCTCAGTTGAGAATTCAGGTGTAATTCTGCCTTTATATGTTACTTGGTCTTTTTTCCTTTGCAGTTTTTAATATTCTTTCTTTGTTCTGTACATTTAATGTTTTAATTATTATGTGACCATTTTCTTTTCTGGTCCAATCTACTTGGTATACTGAAAGCTTCTTGTATACTTATAGGTATCTTTTTCTTTATGTTAGGAAAACTTTATGACTTTGTTGAAGATGTTTTCTGGGACTCTAAGCTGGAAATCTCCTCCTTCTTAGGTTCCTATTCTTAGGTTTGGTCTTTTCACACTGTCTCAAATTTCCTGGCTGTTTTGTGTCATGAAATCTTTGCATTTTCTTTGACCTATCTATTAGTTTCTTCTATAGTATCATCTATGTCTGAGATTTTCTCATCCATCTCTTGTATTGTTGTTATATTGTATTGTCTGTAATTCCTGTTCTCTTTCCTAGGTTTTCCATCTCCAAAATTGCCTCTATTTGTGTTTTCTTTAGCTCTTCTATTTCCCTTTTCAGGTCTTGGACTGTTTTATTCATGTCTTTTACCTGTTTGATTGTATTTTTAAGGGTTTTATTCATTTCCTCTTTAAAGACCCCTATTATCTTTATAAGATTGGATTTAAGATAATTTTCTCGTGCTTCAGTTTCTTCAGGATATCCAGGGTTTGCTGTAGCAGGTTAGCTGGATTCTGATGGTACCATATTGCCCTGGGTCTTATTGGCTGTGTTCTTAATCTTTCTTTTAGTCATCTGGGTTTCCCTGGTGTTGGCTGGATGATTCTGAGGGTAGCAGGACCTCTTGGGAAGGTTGGGAGAGCTGTGGGTTAGACAATTGATGTCAGCATCAGGCAAACCCCACTAGCAAAGAAGTGGTGAGGAAATGTTCCAAGCACGTAGTTCTTGGAGCCACTGAAGACCTCCATAGGGAAGGAGAACTCTCTTAGGTGTTCCAGGACCAAAAGGCAAACCCATAGATAGACAATGAAGGTCAGGGGACTATATGCAACTCATGTCTGCCAGCTGTGTCCTGAGGCCATGGCTGGGAAAGGACTGATGGAACAGTGTTCTAAGCTGGTTAGTCTTGGGGCCACCCCAGGCCTCCACTTCTGGTCTCTTCTTAATTACCATTAACTTCTTAGCTCCAGCTAACCAGCATCAATTTTCCTAGGAACTCTTCTATTCTTGACCTTAAAGCCAGAGCCACATGGCTGATGATGCCCAGTTCTGTTGCTTGCTGGGGCTGGAATATGCTCCTTTGTTCTATTACATCCTTCACTGTCCTAGAACTTGCTCTGTTACCTGACCCTGAACTCAGAGATTTGCATGCCTCTGTCTCTTGAATTCTGTGGTTAAAGACATGTACCACCATGCCTGAACCTAAGCTTTTTCTCTACTTGGAACTTGCTGAACTAGTCTGGCCTTGAACTCAGAGATCTGCTTGCTTCTGTCTTCTGGGATTAAAGGCATGTCCCACTATGTCTGAATCTAAGTGTTTCATGGTCACTATTCACATTCTTCCAAACAAAAACATGGTCAGACACATCACAACAATACGCCACTCCCGATACCAAATTCTGTCTTAGTCAGAGTTTCATTGCTGTGAAGAGACACCATAACAAAAGCAACTTTTATAAAAGACAACATTTAACTGGGGCTGGCTTACAGTTCCAGAGGTTCAGTCCATTATCATCATGGAGGTAAGCATGGCTTCATCCAGGTAGTCATGGTGCTGGAGAAGGAGATGAGAGTTCTACACCTTGATCCCAAGGCAGAAGGAGACTCACTTCTGCAGGCAACTAGGAAGATGTTCTCTTTCCATGCTGGGTGGAGCCTGAGCATAGGAGTTTCAAAGCCCACCCCCACAGTGACACACTTCCTCCAAGGCCAGACTTACTGCCACAAGGACATGCCTCCAAATAGTGCCACTGCCTATGGGCAAAGAATATTCCAACCATCACAAATGCCAACTTCCATATCCCCCAAAGTTTCCACTTTATATTATTGGAGTCTTTTGTACAAGAGATATATACATATCCACTAGCAAATGAACTCTATAATTTAGACAATCATTCTATTTTTATATTTATATTTGTCAAGTTATGATTATAACATTTATCTCTTGCCATTCCTCCCTTCAAACTATCTCATATATCTTTCCTGGCTTTCTTTCAAATTAATGGTCTTCTGTTTTATTAACTACTATTGGATGCATATATGTATATGATGTATATATATTGTATGAGTGTATATATATGTATACACATGTATATTTCTAAATATAGCCTACTCAATATATATATATAGTTTTATATATATAACTTGAATGTATGTTTTCAGGGATGACCATTTGGTATTATATAACCAATTAGCATGTTGTCCCTGGAAAAACCAATCCTACTCCCAGATTTCCTCAGATAATTTGTACCCTGCTGTTCTCCTCCTTTTGATCTCCAAACTCCATATTCTAGCCAATTGTCCTTCTTTATTTTCTAGTTTTTATGGTTACTACAAGCTGTCTATTTGCATCTGAAGATTGGAACTAGGAGCCTACAGTGAGAGAGAACATCTGACATTTGTCTTTCTGGGTCTGGATGACCTTACTCAGTAAGATATTTTCTAGGTCATTCATTCATTTAATTGCAGAGCTCATGATTTCATTTTTCTCCGCAATTGAATAGTATACCATCATGTACATGTACCATATTTTCATTTGTCATCCATTGTCAGTTGAATGTCATGTAGCTTGGTCCCATCTCCCAGATAATGTGAATAAGGCATCACTGAACATAGCTGAGCAAGTATCTGTGGAATAGGGTGTCAAGTTTATGTCCAATAGTAGAATAGCTGGATCTTGAGACCTACTCCCAGATTCCTGAGGAATGATAACACTGATTTCCAATGTGGTTGTACAAGTTTGCACTCCCAGAAGCAATGGATAAATGTTCCCTTAACTCACATCCTCACCAGCATGCACTATCGTCTGATTTATTGATCTTTGCTGATCTGACTGGTATAAGATAAATATCAAAGTAGTTGTGATTTGCATTTCCCTAATGGCTAATAATGTTGACTATCTCTTTAAGAGTTTCTCAGACATTTGTGTTTCGCCTTTTGGGGATTCTCTGCCTAATTCTGTTAGGTATTTATAAATTGGATTATCGGCTTTATTGGCATCCATTCTTTTATTCTTTATATATATTTAGATACTAACCCTCTATTAGATGTATAATTGGGAGAGCTATTTTTCCATTCAGTAGCCTGTCACTTTGTCCACATGATAGTGTTCTTTGCTGTAAAAAAGCTTTTCAGCTTAATGAGTTCTCATTTATTAATTGTTGGTCTTAGTCCCTAGGCTATTGGTATACTGTTTAGTTAAAATCTTTCCTGTACCAGGGAGTTCAAGTCTATTTCCCACTTTCTTTTTTATCACATTCATAATTCTGGTCTTTATGTTAATGTCATTGATCCATTTGAAGTTCAGTTTGATAAATATATGATTCATAAGTTTGTGGGCTTATTCTGAGTCTTCAATTTGGCTCCAGTGATCCTTTTGTTATTATTACTACAGCTCTGCAGTACAACTTGAAACCTGAGACGTTGACACTCCAACAGTTCTTTTATTATTCAGAAATATTTATTGATCTATGCATAGTCTTTTGTGTTTCTATATGAACCTATAAGTTGTCCTTTTAATTTCTGTGGAAAATTATGTTGGAGTTTTGAAGGGGATTGCATTGGATCTGTAGATTGCTTTTGGTAGGATATTCATTTTCATTTTATTAACCATACTGATCCATGAGCATCAGAGATCTATAAATCTTCTGATGTCTTCTTCAATTTATTCTTCAGTGTATTAAAGTTTTAACTATACAGGCTGTTCACTTCCTAATTTAGAGTTATACCAAGATATTTTTTAGACTGTTGTAATAGGTACTGTTTCCCTGATATCTTTCTTGGTCTGTCTGTCATTTGTATTTTGGAAGGATGCTGGGTTCTGTGTATTACTTTTGTATCCTGCTACTTTTCTGAAAACGTTTTTCTGTTTTTTGGTTTGTTTGTTTTTTGGCTACAAAAGTTTCCTGGTGGAGTTCTTAGGAATCTTTTATTTATAAATCATGTCATCTGCAAATAAAGATACTTTGACTTTCTCCTTCCTATTTGTATTCCCTTAATCTCCCTCATTGTCCTATTGCTCTAAAACTTCATGAATTGTATTGAATGGGTATGGGAAGAGTAGACATTCTTGTTCCTGATTTTAATTGAAATGCTTTGGGTTTCTCTCCATATAGGTTGATTGATGCTGGCTGTGGGCCTGTAAGTTTTCTTTATTATGTGACATTATAGTGCTTGTATCTCTAGTCTCTCTAGAACTTTTATTATAAAGGAATATTGGATTTTGACAAAGGCCTTGTCTGCATCTAATGTAATGAGAAGCCTAAACTCATCCTGCAGTGTCCCTCTTTCTTGATTCCACTTAACCCAAAACACCCACAAGAGGCCCTGTCCTCCAACTCTCTCTCTCTCTCTCTCTCTCTCTCTCTCTCTCTCTCTCTCTCTCATCTCTATGTTTCCCTAGCTAGGCTTAAACTCCTGAGCTCAAGCATGTTCATGTCTCAACATTCTAAAGAGCTGAAAGTTTGTGTCACTGTATCTAGTTCCTTTCTAAAAACAGTATTTTTATTAATTCTTTGAGCTTTTCCATATATATATACATATATATATATATATATATATATATATATATATATTGGCTATTTTTATCCCTCCCAGCTCCTCCCATAACCATTCTCTCCACATCTCATCTCTTCCTTTTCTATGTCCTTCTTAATGAGCCCTTTTCCTGGTAATTCAATATTTCCTTCTGCTTTCTTCTTCTCTCATTTTTTTTTACTCATTTTCACCAACAAATCATTCTCTTGGGATGTCACAATGACAGCCAATTTGACATGTTCTCATCCTCATTCAACAGAATACAATTGAAGGATAGATCACTAATATAGGCTTTGTGACATAAAAGTAGAACTATTGAACTGACCCCAACAATGAATGACCTAATGGTGCATGTAATGTAGGAGGCTCATGCCCATAATCCATCAACCATGGTACTTGCGCTGTAGGAAACGGATGCCTCTAACCCAGAACTTATGATGCATGTACTGTGGAAGACTCATGCTTATTACACAGAACACACAATGCATGTACTGTGGGAGGCTCATGCTTGTAACCCAGCACTAAGGTTTCCTATCCTGTGGGTGGCTCATGCATATAATGCAGCACTTGTGGTACATGTACTATTTTTGGCAAAAGCCTGTAGTTCAATATTCATTGCGTATGTACTGCAGGAGTCTCACACCTGCTATTCCAGCACTAATGATGGGTGTACACTAGGTTACTGTTTTAACCAGGGCTCTCTGGAGTAACAGAATTCATAAACTGAATACACGCACTCACATACACACAGAGAGAGAGAGAGAGAGAGACAGAGACAGAGACAGAGACAGAGACAGAGACAGAGACAGAGAGAGACAGAGAGAGAGAGAGAGAGAGAGAGAGAGAGAGAGAGAGAGATTGGGATTTACAATTTACAATGATTGGCTGTGAACAGATAACAGAAAGTCCAAATATCCCGTAGTTGCTCAGACCACAAGGCTGGATGCTTTGGTTGATCTTCAGTATATTCTGGAATCCCAAAGAAGCAAGCTCCAATGCCAATAATGGGATGGATGTGCTAACAAGACAAGGGAAAGCAGGCAATGAGCAAAAGTTTTCCAGTAAAAGATGTGTCTTCATGCCTCAAGACCCAGATCAAAAGTTCCTGTCTTCCTACCTCAAAGGTCCAGAAGTAAATTTGCCCATTCAAATCAAGCAAAAATAGTCTCTCACAATGTACCCTCCATTTCTAGATTGTAGTTCATTCCAGATATAGTCAAGTTGACAGCCAAGAATATCTAACATGATTATGTCATGATTAATTCCCAAATGAAAACAATAACCAGGTCATAATAACTCATAAACATAAGTATCACATGTACAATCACAAATACAATATATATTTAACCAGGTCATAATTATGCCTAACATAATTATGCCTAACATGTCTTTCATACAACTACAAACACATTATAAATTTAGAATAGGGGGCAATATCCCTTTGGGGACATTTCTATAGTGTCTTGAATTTAAATATGATAACTATGGATGTTACATCACATGCTAAAGAAATTGAAAGAAAACAAGTTATCTGTACAAAAAACACTCTTAACAGAATACAACAGAAACACTCATGTCAACTATAATTTTCTTTTCTGTAATTGGTCATATGGCCTTAATTATTCTGTTTTCCTCCAAACTCAGCAAGCCTCAGCAGGTTGAAGTAGAAACTTAAGAGTTCTTTGGAGAGTCAGTTGTGTTGGGTGGTGTTTGCTGGGGCAAACACATAAAGAAGTACTTTTCACGTGGACATGGGTGAAAGGCTAAGGCAGACTTGTGAAGGAATGTTCTACTGAAACAGACACAGGAGAAAGGATGTTCTGCTAAAACAAGCATATGGAAACACACATAATGAAGGATTTTTCTGTAATGACACACATGTATTAGTCTGTCTTACACTGCGTAGTTGAGCTCAATTTGTTGACAAAAAGCTTCTAGTGGTGTGTTGCAATTTCTTGCTGCTTCCTTGGACTCGGGCTTGATTGGCAGAGTGATACGAGCTCAGAAAGACACATGTGATGAGGCAAGACACATGCTAAGGCAAGACCCATGTAGAACACATGATGTTTGGAAGGTTTAATAGGACTCCATGGACAGTGATGGATGCTGAGCTTGGCTTGCTAGTACAGCTAGCTATGCAATGCTTATTGGTCTCAAGTCTTCACTGATCCTCACTTCGCTTTGAGAGGAACAACCGAGAACTTCTCATCCCCCTGGATCCCTTCTGCTGACTCATGAAGAGACTGAGGTCTGGCTGTCTCTTCTGGGTAGTGTCACTACTGCTGATTCAGTGTTTGCTGTCCCAACCCTACAGAACTGGACTGCTAGTATATGCATGAAGTGTTTGTGAGTGGATTGAGTGGCCACTGTTAACCTGTGAACTGAACTGCCTATTTCCAGACAATATGTATGGGAGTTGCTCCAAAGAACCATTCCTAAACAGGTCCACTTCCCCCCATATCCTTTCTTTTCCACTACCTCTGATGGGCTAAAAGGGAGATTAAAGCATTTGAGAACCATCATTAAAAATAAAGGTGAAGGGGTTGGGGATTTAGCTCAGTGGTAGAGCGCTTGCCTAGCAAGCGCAAGGCCCTGGGTTCGGTCCCCAGCTCCGAAAAAAAAAGAAAAGGGAAAAAAAAATAAGGGTGAAAAAATTAAAATTAAAGCGGGTCTTGGCTCTTTTCCTAGAGGAGTGACCCATACCTTCATCTCTGAAGGATCCTTCCTGGATCAGGCTGTTGTAGTTCCCCTTTGACTTTAATCACAGGACATGGTAGTACCAAGAGACACCCTAAGGATCTCCTACACTCCAGAGATAATCTTTCTTACCTTCATTGTGGAGAAGCAATCCAATTTCCCTATAGTAATCTGTATCATTCACGCACCCTAACACTGTTATTCCTTTCTTAGCCTGTTGAGTTAAGGACATTAGAGCCCCAAAGTGACAAGGGGGTGGGTGCCTGACCCTCCAGTTAAATGGAATATTTGTTGTGGCTCCTGCAATGAAAAAGAGCATTTATTCTGCAGAAACATCTAGCATGCAAGGGTTACCATTGTTCAGAATGGCAATAGAGAGGGAGTCATTCAAGTCCTTTTTATAACAAGACTTCTTAATTACTTCTGAGATAGCAGCAGACTTCTAAAACTTAGAGTACATTCCAAGAGGTTACAGAAACCATTAACCAAAGGTCATAAAGAAGATATACACCAAAGGACTCCAGGTGTGAAAACAGGAGATATCGATTGAGTTTGTCTAAACAAAACTTCAAGGATGGCTTAGTTACAGTCTTAAACTTTCCATGATGTTGCCAGTCAATGACAAATGGTGAAAGTTAAGTCAGATAATTGTTCCTAGTGTGTATGCATATAGGCATTCTTTGTTATAACTTCTTCAATTTATGACTGAATTTATGGGCAGACTGTCAGTGGGCTTTTACTATGTGAAACACATGCTCTGAGGGTCATACAAACACTGAGAACAAAGGGCAGAAATAAGTCTCCCTCCTCTTTTCCCCAGGAAACTTCAGTTTAGAGCCTTGCAATTCCAGCCACTGCTTTCTCTAGCCCCTCCCCACCACCACCACCACTGTATCACTTTGAGATGCTACCTAGAGGCTGCAGCTTCCAGCCTTAAAGCAACTCTGTCAGGCAGATTAGCTTTGAGAGGAAAGTAGCAAGTGGCTTGTGGCCTAATTTCTGGGTGGAGATAAAATGGGATATGAAAAATGAACTCCTCACAGGAAGCAAAAATTTCCCTAGTAGGTCACAAGGGGTGATTGTGAGTAAAACTGTTGCCTTTTCCATCCCTTAATTCCTGGACCCATGAATTCTTGCTGTGGGGGAAATTGTATAATATATTAGATGTTGATTCAAAGTATACACTGCCTTCTAGAGAAGCCTGGTCTAGCTCTCCGGGCTGCTGCCACCTAGTTGGTACTGTAACTGTGTCTTCAAAAGCCCGTTCCCTCTTTCTATCAGACCAGCTACTTCAGGATGGTGAGGAACATGGTAAGACCACTGTTGCCCTTCTCTAGCTGAGAAGAGTTACAGGATATTTGATTACTCTATATAGAAAACATAATTGTTAGCAAAATATAAAAGCTTAAATAGATATTACATTTGTCAGATGCAGTTAGATGTGTACTAAAGAGGTGCAGTCTGGATGTGCCTCTAAAAGCTTCCATAAATTCAAATGCTAAAGTATGGAAGGGTCCTGTTATTTAAGGCAAATTGCTTGTGCTCTTTTCTCTATGACCCGAGACAAAATCGGCTGAGTGGACTTGAGCTGCCCCACTGCAAAGGTAAAATGGTTTTGCCCCTCCTGACAGGGCTTGGAGGCCCACCACCATGACAGTAACATAGTTCAGACTGCCAAGTATGTAGAGGAGGACCTAGAGACTTCTTTTATAAGCAATTGGACATTTGCTAGATCTACCCCCCAACCCCCTGCTCTCGCTCACTCTCTCTGTCCCTCCCTCCCTCTCACTTTTGGCTTGGAACAGCCTTATGGAAGGAGCTCCAGGCAAAAGATAAGGTTTTCCTCTTTGGGCTTTCAGGAACAACAGAGAAGCAGCTGGCAGGACACAAGTAAAACAATACTCAAGGTAAGAGAGCTGAGGCGTTCTCTTGGGTTTGTAGGAACTCAAGAGAAAGGTAGACTAGCTGTGTAGAATGACACAGAAAGATTCTAAAGAGCTGTAGTCTAGTTATAGAATCAGGTTTATAAATAGATATTTTGTATATACTTTAGAAGATAAAGTTACCTGGCTGAACTAGCAGGCTTTTAAGTCAGTTTATCCCTCCCATGTCTTTATTGGTATAAATACCAGATCATTTAAATGGTTACACGTTGGTGCCTCAATGAGAGGCAGAAGGCTAGCCAGCAAAAGTACACAGAGACAAACATTGAAATGCCACATTATATTGGGCACTCCAGTGCCTGGCAAAAGTACATGAAGAGAGAAATCAGGCAGAAAAATGCCAGGCAGCAAACACATAGCATGAGCAGAAATCAGGTAGAAAAATCAGGCCAGCTCCAGGCATGTGGACCCAGCAGGAGAAACTGAGAAATCATTAGACTTGGAAAGATATCTGGGAAGTTCTGAAGGAGGGAATTAAGTAATATTAAACAGAATAATCCACATAATAATGGGAAATGCCATAACACATGGGCATTAGTACCCTATATAGTGCTACCTTAAATGGTTTAAAAATAAAACCAATGAAAAGATAAATGACTTAACTGATATTAGCTTAGTACCTAACTGAGTTTGGCTGAATACCAATTAGGATTGCTGTCACTTTGGCATTTCATATTTTATCCTTAATACCCACAGTGTCTTTCTGTACCCTCTCAAAGGAAAAAGAGCTTTAGAAATACAGGAGGGAAAAAATGGAAAGTGGATTGACAAGACACAAGCCTTGGAAGAAAAGTTAGAAAGTTATAAATAAAAATGAGAAAGATACTCCGAGACAGAGGAATTAAGACCTAAGCCTACCATACATAAAGCAAATACTAGATTCTTGGGCAATTTAAAATAGAATAATCCCTCAACACTGCAAAGGTATAATAAAAGCTATGTGAGAAACTGGTCCTCAGTTACAACAGTGATCATGATGGAAGGAAGAAGATAAGGAGATAAACCAGAGAAATTGGGCTAGCGGTATCAATATTTGCTATGTGAAGGTCAATAAGCTGAGGTACAAATGCAGGTTGAGTATGATGATGCCACCTTGGCACTGTATCATACAGCAGCTTTAAGTACTTGAGACAAGGTTGAAGAAACAAGAAAAAGGTTTGAATCATTTACTAAAATTATACAAGGTGGGGTTGGGGATTTAGCTCAGTGGTAGAGTGCTTGCTTAGCAACCACAAGGCCCTGGGTTCAGTCCCCAGCTCTGAAAAAAAAAGAAAAAATTATACAAGGTCCAAAAGAAGTATTCACTGATTTTTTTTAATCTAAGCTTGACTTCAGCTGTAAATAAGAGTATCAGATTCAGAAACTAGTAAGTATTAATTGATTGTTTTTGGCTTTCAAACATGTTAATTCTGAATGCAAAAAAAATTGTGATGAGGGCTGGAGAGATGACTCAGAGGTTAAGAGCACTGACTGGAAGTCCCACACCGGCGGATCCCGGACCGCAGCAGCTCCCTGCTCCCAAACCCCGTGGGAGAGAGACCTCACCACCTGATCAGGTGGGCACTCCTGAGGCTGCAGAGCGGAGGAGACCACCAACACTGCCCACCCCTGCCCACATCCCTGGCCCAAGAGGCAACTGTATAAGGCCTCTGGGTTCCCATAGGGGAGGGCCCGGGAGCGGCAGGACCCCTGCGCCTGAGACACTGCCGGAACCTGAAGGAAACAGACCGGATAAACAGTTCTCTGCACCCAAATCCCGTGGGAGGGAGAGCTGAACCTTTAGAGAGGCGGACACGCCTGGGAAACCAGAAGAGACTGCACTCTGTGCACATCCAGGCGCCAGAGGAAAACACCAAATGCCATCTGGAACCCTGGTGCACGGAGGCTCCCGGAAAGAGCGGCGCAGATCTTCCCGGTTGCTGCCACAGCGGAGAGGACTTAGGCAGTACCCCACGAGCAAACTTGAGCCTTGGAACTGCAGGTAGGACCAACTTTTCCCCTGCAAGAAACCTGCCTGGTGAACTCAGGACACACAGAGGCAAAATTCCTCTAAGGCCGGGCACTTCCTGTGTTTACCGGAAGTCCCACACCGGCGGATCCCGGACCGCAGCAGCTCCCTGCTCCCAAACCCCGTGGGAGAGAGACCTCACCGCCTGATCAGGTGGGCACTCCTGAGGCTGCAGAGCGGAGGAGACCACCAACACTGCCCACCCCTGCCCACATCCCTGGCCCAAGAGGCAACTGTATAAGGCCTCTGGGTTCCCATAGGGGAGGGCCCGGGAGCGGCAGGACCCCTGCGCCTGAGACACTGCCGGAACCTGAAGGAAACAGACCGGATAAACAGTTCTCTGCACCCAAATCCCGTGGGAGGGAGAGCTGAACCTTCAGACAGGCGGACACGCCTGGGAAACCAGAAGAGACTGCACTCTGTGCACATCCAGGCGCCAGAGGAAAACACCAAACGTCATCTGAAACCCTGGTGCACGGAGGCTCCCGGAAGGAGCGGCACAGATTATCCCGGTTGCTGCCACAGCGGAGAGGACTTAGGCAGTACCCCACGAGCAAACTTGAGCCTTGGAACCACAGGTAGGACCAACTTTTCCCCTGCAAGAAACCTGCCTGGTGAACTCAAGACACAGGCCCACAGGAACAGCTGAAGACCTGTAGAGAGGAAAAACTACACGCCCGAAAGCAGAACACTCTGTCCCCATAACTGGCTGAAAGAAAACAGGAAAACAGGTCTACAGCACTCCTGACACACAGGTTATAGGACAGTCTAGCCACTGTCAGAAATAGCAGAACAAAGTAACACTAGAGATAATCTGATGGCGAGGCAAGCGCAGGAACCCAAGCAACAGAAACCAAGACTACATGGCATCATCGGAGCCCAATTCTCCCACCAAAGCAAACACGGAATATCCAAACACACCAGAAAAGCAAGACCTAGTTTCAAAATCATATTTGATCATGATGCTGGAGGACTTCAAGAAAGACATAAAGAACTCCCTTAGAGAACAAGTAGAAGCCTACAGAGAGGAATCGCAAAAATCCCTGAAAGAATTCCAGGAAAACACAATCAAACAGTTGAAGGAATTAAAAATGGAAATAGAATCAATCAAGAAAGAACACATGGAAACAACCCTGGACATAGAAAATCAAAAGAAAAGACAAGGAGCTGTAGATACAAGCTTCACCAACAGAATTCAAGAGATGGAAGAGAGAATCTCGGGAGCAGAAGATTCCATAGAAATCATTGACTCAACTGTCAAAGATAATGTAAAGCGGAAAAAGCTACTGGTCCAAAACATACAGGAAATCCAGGACTCAATGAGAAGATCAAACCTAAGGATAATAGGTATAGAAGACAGTGAAGACTCCCAGCTCAAAGGACCAGTAAATATCTTCAACAAAATCATAGAAGAAAACTTCCCTAACCTAAAAAAAGAGATACCCATAGACATACAAGAAGCCTACAGAACTCCAAATAGATTGGACCAGAAAAGAAACACCTCCCGTCACATAATTGTCAAAACACCAAACGCACAAAATAAAGAAAGAATATTAAAAGCAGTAAGGGAAAAAGGTCAAGTAACATATAAAGGCAGACCTATCAGAATCACACCAGACTTTTCGCCAGAAACTATGAAGGCCAGAAGATCCTGGACAGATGTCATACAGACCCTAAGAGAACACAAATGCCAGCCCAGGTTACTGTATCCTGCAAAACTCTCAATTAACATAGATGGAGAAACCAAGATATTCCATGACAAAACCAAATTTACACAATATCTTTCTACAAGTCCAGCACTACAAAGGATAATAAAGGGTAAAGCCCAACATAAGGAGGCAAGCTATACCCTAGAAGCAAGAAACTAATCATCTTGGCAACAAAACAAAGAGAATGAAAGCACACAAACATAACCTCACTTCCAAATATGAATATAACGGGAAGCAATAATCACTATTCCTTAATATCTCTCAATATCAATGGCCTCAACTCCCCAATAAAAAGACATAGATTAACAAACTGGATACCCAACGAGGACCCTGCATTCTGCTGCCTACAGGAAACACACCTCAGAGACAAAGACAGACATTACCTCAGAGTGAAAGGCTGGAAAACAATTTTCCAAGCAAATGGTCAGAAGAAGCAAGCTGGAGTAGCCATTCTAATATCAAATAAAATCAATTTTCAACTAAAAGTCATCAAAAAAGATAAGGAAGGACACTTCATATTCATCAAAGGAAAAATCCACCAAGATGAACTCTCAATCCTAAATATCTATGCCCCAAATACAAGGGCACCTACATATGTAAAAGAAACCTTACTAAAGCTCAAAACACACATTGCACCTCACACAATAATAGTGGGAGATTTCAACACCCCACTCTCATCAATGGACAGATCATGGAAACAGAAATTAAACAGGGACGTAGACAGACTAAGAGAAGTCATGAGCCAAATGGACTTAACGGATATTTATAGAACATTCTATCCTAAAGCAAAAGGATATACCTTCTTCTCAGCTCCTCATGGTACTTTCTCCAAAATTGACCATATAATTGGTCAAAAAACGGGCCTCAACAGGTACAGAAAGATAGAAATAATCCCATGCGTGCTATCGGACCACCACGGCCTAAAACTGGTCTTCAATAACAATAAGGGAAGAATGCCCACATATACTTGGAAATTGAACAATGCTCTACTCAATGATAACCTGGTCAAGGAAGAAATAAAGAAAGAAATTAAAAACTTTTTAGAATTTAATGAAAATGAAGGTACAACATACCCAAACTTATGGGACACAATGAAAGCTGTGCTAAGAGGAAAACTCATAGCGCTGAGTGCCTGCAGAAAGAAACAGGAAAGAGCATATGTCAGCAGCTTGACAGCACACCTAAAAGCTCTAGAACAAAAAGAAGCAAATACACCCAGGAGGAGTAGAAGGCAGGAAATAATCAAACTCAGAGCTGAAATCAACCAAGTAGAAACAAAAAGGACCATAGAAAGAATCAACAGAACCAAAAGTTGGTTCTTTGAGAAAATCAACAAGATAGATAAACCCTTAGCCAGACTAACGAGAGGACACAGAGAGTGCGTCCAAATTAACAAAATCAGAAATGAAAAGGGAGACATAACTACAGATTCAGAGGAAATTCAAAAAATCATCAGATCTTACTATAAAAACCTATATTCAACAAAACTTGAAAATCTTCAGGAAATGGACAATTTCCTAGACAGATACCAGGTATCGAAGTTAAATCAGGAACAGATAAACCAGTTAAACAACCCCATAACTCCTAAGGAAACAGAAGCAGTAATTAAAGGTCTCCCAACCAAAAAGAGCCCAGGTCCAGACGGGTTTAGTGCAGAATTCTATCAAACCTTCATAGAAGACCTTATACCAATATTATCCAAACTATTCCACAAAACTGAAACAGATGGAGCCCTACCGAATTCCTTCTATGAAGCCACAATTACTCTTATACCTAAACCACACAAAGACCCAACAAAGAAAGAGAACTTCAGACCAATTTCCCTTATGAATATCGACGCAAAAATACTCAATAAAATTCTGGCAAACCGAATTCAAGAGCACATCAAAACAATCATCCACCATGATCAAGTAGGCTTCATCCCAGGCATGCAGGGATGGTTTAATATAAGGAAAACCATCAACGTGATCCATCATATAAACAAACTGAAAGAACAGAACCACATGATCATTTCATTAGATGCTGAGAAAGCATTTGACAAAATTCAACACCCCTTCATGATAAAAGTCCTGGAAAGAATAGGTATTCAAGGCCCATACCTAAACATAGTAAAAGCCATATACAGCAAACCAGTTGCTAACATTAAACTAAATGGAGAGAAACTTGAAGCAATCCCACTAAAATCAGGGACTAGACAAGGCTGCCCACTCTCTCCCTACTTATTCAATATAGTTCTTGAAGTTCTAGCCAGAGCAATCAGACAACAAAAGGAGATCAAGGGGATACAGATCGGAAAAGAAGAGGTCAAAATATCACTATTTGCAGACGACATGATAGTATATTTAAGTGATCCCAAAAGTTCCACCAGAGAACTACTAAAGCTGATAAACAACTTCAGCAAAGTGGCTGGGTATAAAATTAACTCAAATAAATCAGTTGCCTTCCTCTATACAAAAGAGAAACAAGCCGAGAAAGAAATTAGGGAAACGACACCCTTCATAATAGACCCAAATAATATAAAGTACCTCGGTGTGACTTTAACCAAGCAAGTAAAAGATCTGTACAATAAGAACTTCAAGACACTGAGGAAAGAAATTGAAGAAGACCTCAGAAGATGGAAAGATCTCCCATGCTCATGGATTGGCAGGATTAATATAGTAAAAATGGCCATTTTACCAAAAGCAATCTACAGATTCAATGCAATCCCCATCAAAATACCAATCCAATTCTTCAAAGAGTTAGACAGAACAATTTGCAAATTCATCTGGAATAACAAAAAAACCCAGGATAGCTAAAGCTATCCTCAACAATAAGAGGACTTCAGGGGGAATCACTATCCCTGAACTCAAGCAGTATTACAGAGCAATAGTGATAAAAACTGCATGGTATTGGTACAGAGACAGACAGATAGACCAATGGAATAGAATTGAAGACCCAGAAATGAACCCACACACCTATGGTCACTTGATTTTTGACAAAGGAGCCAAAACCATCCAATGGAAAAAAGATAGCATTTTCAGCAAATGGTGCTGGTTCAACTGGAGGGCAACATGTAGAAGAATGCAGATCGATCCATGCTTATCACCCTGTACAAAGCTTAAGTCCAAGTGGATCAAGGATCTCCACATCAAACCAGACACACTCAAACTAATAGAAGAAAAACTAGGGAAGCATCTGGAACACATGGGCACTGGAAAAAATTTCCTGAACAAAACACCAATGGCTTATGCTCTAAGATCAAGAATCGACAAATGGGATCTCATAAAACTGCAAAGCTTCTGTAAGGCAAAGGACACTGTGGTTAGGACAAAACGACAACCAACAGATTGGGAAAAGATCTTTACCAATCCTATAACAGATAGAGGCCTTATATCCAAAATATACAAAGAACTCAAGAAGTTAGACCGCAGGGAAACAAATAACCCTATTAAAAAATGGGGTTCAGAGCTGAACAAAGAATTCACAGCTGAGGAATGCCGAATGGCTGAGAAACACCTAAAGAAATGTTCAACATCTTTAGTCATAAGGGAAATGCAAATCAAAACAACCCTGAGATTTCACCTCACACCAGTGAGAATGGCTAAGATCAAAAACTCAGGTGACAGCAGATGCTGGCAAGGATGTGGAGAAAGAGGAACACTCCTCCATTGTTGGTGGGATTGCAGACTGGTAAAACCATTCTGGAAATCAGTCTGGAGGTTCCTCAGAAAATTGGACATTGAACTGCCTGAGGATCCAGCCATACCTCTCTTGGGCATATACCCAAAAGATGCCTCAACATATAAAAGAGACACGTGCTCCACTATGTTCATCGCAGCCTTATTTATAATAGCCAGAAACTGGAAAGAACCCAGATGCCCTTCAACAGAGGAATGGATACAGAAAATGTGGTACATCTACACAATGGAATATTACTCAGCTATCAAAAACAACGAGTTTATGAAATTCGTAGGCAAATGGTTGGAACTGGAAAATATCATCCTGAGTGAGCTAACCCACTCACAGAAAGACATACATGGTATGCACTCATTGATAAGTGGCTATTAGCCCAAATGCTTGAATTACCCTAGATCCCTAGAACAAAGGAAACTCAAGACGGATGATCAAAATGTGAATGCTTCACTCCTTCTTTAAATGAGGAAAAAGAATACCCTTGGCAGGGAAGGGAGAGGCAAAGATTAAAACAGAGACTGAAGGAACACCCATTCAGAGCCTGCCCCACAGGTGGCCCATACATATACAGCCACCCAATTAGACAAGATGGATGAAGCAAAGAAGTGCAGACCGACAGGAGCCGGATGTAGATCGCTCCTGAGAGACACAGCCAGAATACAGCAAATACAGAGGCGAATGCCAGCAGCAAACCACTGAACTGAGAATAGGTCCCCCGTTGAAGGAATCAGAGAAAGAACTGGAAGAGCTTGAAGGTGCTCGAGACCCCAAAAGTACAACAATGTCAAGCAACCAGAGCTTCCAGGGACTAAGCCACTACCTAAAGACTATACATGGACTGACCCTGGACTCTGTCCCCATAGGTAGCAATGAATATCCTAGTAAGAGCACCAGTGGAAGGGGAAGCCCTGGGTCCTGCTAAGACTGAACCCCCAGTGAACTAGACTATGCGGGGAGGGTGGCAATGGGGGGAGGTTTGGGAGGGGAACACCCACAAGGAAGGGGAGGGGGGAGGGTGATGTCTGTCCGGAAACCGGGAAAGGGAATAACACTTGAAATGTATATAAGAAATACTCAAGATAATAAAAAAAAATAAAATAAAATAAAATAAAAAAAAAGAGCACTGACTGCTCTTCCAGAGGTCCTGAGTTCAAATCCCAGCAACCACATGGTGACTCACAATCATCTCTAATGGGATCTGATGCCACCTTCTGGTGTGTCTGAGGATAGTCACATGTACTTAAAAAATAAAACGAATAAATAAATCTTTTAAAAATTGTGATGAGGCTTCTACAGGTAAGATCAGCAACAGTAGATGAATGGATTAGAAATATGGCTAATATTAGATCTCATACTTGCAATGCAACTTTAACAAAAGTAATCTCTATAGATTTTAAGAAAAAAAATCAACCATCAAATGTCTTGGCTACGGCAATCAATATCATTTCAAAAGAAATTGTAGGCAGAGTCAAGCTAATGCAGAAAGAACACTTGAGCATATTGGAATATGCAGATGGTATAGCAAAGGCCAGCACTAGAGAAATGAATGCAGCTCAGCAAGGGATAAACAAGGTAACCCATTGTCAGGGAAATACCCTAGGGAGTCTTTCTTTCTTAGTTCTTCCTTTCTTTCTTTCTTTCTTTCTTTCTTTCTTTCTTTCTTTTCCTTCTTTCATTTCCTTCTTTCTTTTTCTTTTCCCTTCTTTCTTTTCTTTGATATTTTTTATTTACACTTCAAATGTTATTCCCTTTCCTGGTTTCCTTCCATAAACCCCCTATCCCATCCTTCATTCCCCTTCTTCTATACAGGTGTTCCCCCACACAAGCACCCACCCCTGCCCTGACATTCCTTACACTGATCAAGCCTTGGCAGGACCAAGGGTTTCTCTTCCCATTGGTGCCCAACAAGGTCATCCTCTGCTACATATGCAGCTGGAGCCATAAGTCTGTCCATGTGCACTCTTTAGATGATGGTTTAGTCCCTGGAAGCTTGGGTTGGTTGGTATTGTTGTTCTTTTTTTTTTTTTTTTCCGGAGCTGGGGACCGAACCCAGGGCCTTGCGCTTCCTAGGTAAGCGCTCTACCACTGAGCTATATCCCCAGCCCCGGTATTGTTGTTCTTATAGGGTTGCAAGCCCCTTCAGCTCCTTCAGTCCTTTCTCTAACTCCTCCAATGGGGACACCATTATCAGTGTAATGGTTGGTTATTAGCATTCACCTCTGTATTTGTCATGTTGTGGCAGAACCTCTCAGAAGACAACTATATCAGGCTCCTGTCAGCATGCACTTCTTGGCATCAGCAATAGTGACTGGGTTTGGTGGCTGCATGTATATTGGCTGAATCCCGTGGTGAGGCAGGCTCTGAATGGCCACTCCTTCCGTCTCTGCTCCAAACTTTGTCTCCATATCCCCTCCTATGAATATTTTTGTTCCCCCTTGTAAGAAGGACTGAAGCATACACACTTTGGTCTTCCTTCTTCTCGAGCTTCATGTGGTCTGCAGATTGTATCTTGGGTAATGCAAAATGTTGGGCTAATAACCACGTATCAGTAAGTGCATACTATGTGTGTCTTTTTGTGATTGTGTTACCTCACTCAAGATGATATTTTCTAGTTTTATTCATTTGCCTGAGAATTTCATGAAGTCATTGTTTTTAATAGCTGAGTAGTACTCCATCGTGGAAATGTACCCCATTTTCTATATCCATTCCTCTGTTGAAGGACACCTGGGTTCTTTTGAGTTTCTGGCTATTATAAATAAGGCTGCTATAAACATAGCAGAACATTTGTCCTTGTTATATGTAGGACCATCTTTTGGGTATATGCCCAAGAGTGGTATCGTTGGATCCTCAAGTAGTACGATGTCAAATTTTCTGAGGAACCTCTAGACTGATTTCCAGAGTGGTTGTTCCAGCTTGCAATCCCACCAACAATGTAGGTGCATTACTCTTTCTCTACATCCTCATCAGCATCTGTTATCACCTGAATTTTTTATCTTAGCCATTCTGACTGGTGTGAGGTGGAATCTCAGGGTTGTTTTGATTTGCATTTCCCTGATGACTAAGAATGTTGAACGTTTCTTTAGGTGCTTCTCAGCCATTCGATATTCCTCAGCTGAGAATTCTTTGTTTGGCTCTGTACCCCATTTTTAATAGGGTTATTTGATTCTCTGGAGTCTAACTTCTTGAGTTCTTTGTATATATTGGATATTAGCCCTCATCGGATATAGGATTAGTAAACACTTTTCCCAATGTGTTTATTGCCACTTTGTCCTAATGACAATGTCCTTTGCCTTACAGAAATTTTGCAATTTTATGATGTCCCATTAGTTGATTCTTGATCTTAAAACATAAGCCATTGGTTTTCTGTTCAGGTAATTTTCCCCAGTGCCCATGTGTTCAAAGCTCTTCTGCACTTTTTTTCTATTAGTTTGAGTGTATCTGGTTTGATGTGGAGGTCCTTGATTGACTTGGACTCGAGCTTTGTACAGGGCCATAAGAATCGATCCATTTGCATTCTTTTACATGCTGACCTCCAGTTGAATCAACACCATTGGTTGAAAACGCTCTTTTTTCCACTAGATGGTTTTAACTCCTTTATCAAAGATCAAGTGACCATAGGTGTATAGGTTCATTTCTGGGTCTTCAATTCTATTCCATTGATCTATCTGCTGGTCTCTATACCAATGTCATACAGTTTTTATCACTATGGCTCTTAAATACAGCTAGAGGTCAGGGAAGGTGATTCCCCAGAAGTTCTTTTCTTGTTGAGGATAGTTTTTGATATCCTGGGTTCTTTGTTATTCCAAATGAATTTGCAAATTGCTCTTTCTAACTCTATGAAAAATTGAGCTGGAATTTTGATGGGGGTTGCACTTCTATAGATTGCTTTAGGCAAGATGGCTATTTTTACAATATTGATCCTGCCAATCCATGAGCATGGGAGATCTTTCCATCTTCTGCCATCTTCAATTTCTTTCTTCAGAGACTTGAAGTTCTTGTCATACAGATCTTTTACTTGCTTGTTAGAGTCATACTGAGGTATTTTATATTATTTGTGACTATTGTAAAGCATGTCATTTCCCTAATTTCTTTCTCAGCCTGTTTATCCTTTGAGTGAGGAAGGCAACTGATTTGTTTGAGTTGATTTTATACCCTGACACTTTGCTGAGGTTGTTTATCAGGTTAAGTATTGTGGAACTTTTGGGGTCACTTAAGTACACTATCATATCATCTGCAAATAGTAATATTTTGACTTCTTTGTTTCCAATTTGTATCCCTTTGACCTCCGTTTACCATCTGATTGCTCTGGCTAGGACTTTGAGTACTATATTGAATAAGTAGGGAGACAGTGGCCAGCCTGTTTAGTCCCCGATTTCAGTGGGATTGCTTCAAGTTTTTATCTATTTAGTTTGATTTTGACTACTGGTTTGCTTTATATTGCTTTTATTATGTTTAGATATGGGCCTTGAATTCCTCATCTCTCCAAGACTTTTATCATGAAGGGGTGTTGAATTTTGTCAGATGCTTTCTCAGCATTTAATGAGATGATTATGTGGTTTTTTTTCTTTGAGTTTGTTTATATAGTGGATTACATTGATGGATTTCAATATACTGAATCATCCCTGCATCCCTGGGATGAAGCCTACTTGATCATGATGGATGATCATTTTGATGTGTTCTTGGACTGGGTTTTCAAGAATTTTATTGAATATTTTTGCATTTGGGAAATTGGTTTGACATTTTTATTCTTTGTTGGGTCTTTGTGTGGTTTACATATAAGCATAACTGTGGCTTCATAGAAGGAAAATCTAGGAAAGAGATCAGGAGTCATAGACACAAGCATCACCAACAGAATACAAGAGATAGAAGAGAGAATCTCAGGGACAGAAGATACCATAGAAAACATTGACACAACAGTCAAAGAAAATGCATAAAGCAAAAAGGTCAATGGATTCAATTTCCCAATAAAAAGACATGGACTAACAGACCGGATACATAAAGAAGACCCAGCATTTTGCTGCATACAAGAAACACACCTCAATGACAAAGGCAGATGCTACCTCAGAGTAAAAGGCTGGAAAACAATTTTCCAAGCAAATGGTCCTAAGAAACAAGAAGTAACCATTCTAATATCAAATAAAATTGACTTTCAACCAAAAAGTTATCAAAAAAGATAAGGAAGGACACTTCATATTCATCAAAAGAAAAATCTACCAAGATGAACTCTCAATCCTGAATATTTTGCCCCAAATGCAAGGTACCTATAGTAATAAAAGAAACCTTACTAAAGTTCAAAACACACATTGCACCTCACACAATAATAGTGGAGACTTCAACACCCCATGCTCAGCAATGGACAGATCATGGAAACAGAAACTAAACAGAGACATGGAGAAACTTACAGAATTTATGAACCAAATGGATTTAACAGACATCTATAGAACATTTCATCCTAAAACAAAAGAATATACCTTCTTCTCAGTACCTCATGGTAACTTCTCCAAAATTGGCCATATAATGGGTCACAAAACAAGGCCTCAATAGATACAAGAAGATTTAAATAATCCCATATCAGATCACCATGGACTAAGGCTGGTCTTCACTAACAACAAAAATGACAGAAAGCATACATACACATATGGCAGTTGAACAATGCTCTACTCAATGAAAACTTTGTCAAGGAAGAAATAAAGAAAGAAATTAAAGACTTTTTAGGATTTAATGAAAATGAAGGCACAACACACCCAAACATATGGGACACAATAAAAGTGGTGCTAAGAGGAAAACTCATGGCTCTAAGTGTCTGCAAAAAGAAACTGGAGAGAGAGCATACATTAGCGGCTTGACAGCACACCTAAAAGCTCTAGAATAAAAAGAACAAAAAGAACCTAGGGAGCCTTTCATATGCCACAATATCAAATTCAATTTCAGATTGGTAGAGTACCTGAACTCATCTACAGAGAAATTAAACAGCACTGAATATAGTCATTAATAATTCAGATATCAAAATCAAAATAACTTCAATAGATAAAACAGAAAATTAAGGAGAAACCAGAAAACAAGTATATTGACAAACTGCTATAGATATAGCAGGCCAAAAACTACAAGTATTTATAAATGATATCAAAACTGAAAATTTGGTAGACAAAAGAGCAGATGCAACAATAATTTCACTAAAATCCTGGCCTCCAGATTGGCCTCTTTAGGAGGTAAATATTCAGTTTCCAGGGGGGTGAAACTTTATCCTAGGTTTAAAAAAATGCGAGACGGCTTAAGTGCACAGAACCAAAAAGTCAAATAGGAAAATTAAACTACATATGGCTAATATAGCCAAGACTTTTTGGAGACGTAATTTGTTGTAGTACTGGAAGGCACATATTACCATTCCTTTGATTTCAGAAATAAGCCATAACATGAAAAATACTTCTGAGAAAGATTATTGAAAGGTTTTATTACAGACTACCCAGGTTGTCCATAGATAGGACATGGCAGATGTTGGCTCTTCAACTTTTTATAGGGATGCCACTATTGATAGAACACCAACTCTCCTACCACTGAATTGGTTAACTGACAAGCCTTTTGGAGTAGAGAAAAAGCCCTTAGATAAAGAAAAGTTACAGGTTCTAGAACAGCTAATCCAAGATCAACTGGAAGCTCAACATTTGGAAGAGTCCACCAGCCCTCGGAATTCTCCTATATTTGTTATTCTAGAAATCTAGAAAATGGAGAATGTCAACAAATCTAAGAGCAATCAATAAAGTTATTCAGTCTATGGGTTCCTTATAACCTGGAATCTCTTTAAATTCTTTATTACCTAAGACCTGGCCTATTATACTAGTTGATTTAAAAGATTGCCTTTTCACAATCCCTTTGCATGAGAATGATAGGGAAAGATTTGCTTTTTCAGTACCTACTTATAATAATAATATGCAATGAAGATATATCATTGAAAAGTCTTGCCACAAGGAATGTTAAACAGTCCTACCTCATGTCAATATTTTGCATGACAGCCATTAGAAATAATTTGTAAAAAATTTCCTCAATCTAAAATTTACCATTATATGGTTGATAACCTACTGGCTGATTCAGACATAAATATCTTAGAAAAAATGTTTGAAGTAATGAGTATTTTGCCTTGCTGGAGATTACAAATGTTAGGGTTCGGGAATCATCACACTTAAGCAAGAATAGTTTATTGAACGCATACCCCAAGACTGATCAATCAGGACCACTAAAAAGGACTCAGGAACCTTACTGTGGTACCAGTCTGTTCTTAGGACATGTTTTATTTTATAGTAAAACCAAGTTCAGAAGTTCAGAAGGGAAGGGCAAAGGCAGTAATGCATTTTGGCTAACTAGACAAATCAGGTGACTTATAAGTGGACTGGTCCTAAGTGAAGTTAGAGGGTGGTAATAGGAGGGTAGTTTCAGAACATTGAAATAATAGAGCATAAGTAATACAACCATAGTGTTATGACCTCTTATGACCTTTTCAGTGTCAGCTATAGATAATTACTTCTGGGAAGTGGAGTCTGAGAACCTGAACATAATTTCACCCTTTGAGCAAAATGCAAATTGAATACAAAATGGCCACAGTTATTTTAAAAGGAGCAGGCCTCAACAAAAAATTGCTCCTGAAAAAATTTTAATTTTTTTAATTAATTCTATTAATTATCCAGAATATAAGATAGATCTACAGAAAATTCGACCATAGGAAGTACAAATCAGAAAAGATCAATTACAAACTTTTTCAAAAATTGTTGGGAGATATTGATTGACTAAGACACATAATTGGATTAATTACTCAAGAGCTAAGTAATTTATTTCAAACTTTTCAAGATGATTCAGACTTAGACAGTATAAGAAAATTATTATCTGAGGCTGAAAAAGAATTGGCTCTGGTAGAAAGAAATCACAGATACAAATGTGGATTGTATGGACCAAAAACTGGGTTATACTTTAGTTATTTTTGCCTTCTACTCAGAATGAATAAGATAAAAAACTCAGGTGACAGCAGATGCTGGGGAGGATGTGGAGAAAGAAGAACACACCTCCATTGTTGGTGGGATTGCAAGCTGGTACAACCACTCCGGAAATCAGTCTGGAGGTTCCTCAGAAAATTGGACATAGTCCTATCTGAGGACCCAGTTATACCTCTCCTGGGCATATACCCAAAAGACGCTCCAATATCTAACAAGGACACATGCTCCACTATATTCATAGCAGCCTTATTTATAATAGCCAGAAGCTGGAAAGAACCCAGATGTCCCTCAACAGAGGAATAGATACAGAGAATGTGGTACATTTACACAATGGAGTACTACTCAGCTATCAAAAACAATGACTTCATGAAATTCATAGGCAAATGGATGGAACTAGAAAATATCAACCTGAGAAAGGTAATCCCAACACACACACACACACACACACACACACACACACACACTCACACACACACACACACACACACACACACACACACACACACACACACACAGTATGCACTCATTGAGAAGTGGATATTAGCCCAAAATCTCGGAATACGCAAGATACAATCCACAGACCACATGAAGCTCATTAAGTAGGAAGACCAAAGTGTGGATGCTTCAGTCCTTCATAGAAGGGGGGACAAAAATATTCACAGGAGGAGATATGGTGACAAAGTTTAGAGCAGAGACTAAAGGTATGCCCCACCTGGGGATCCAGCCCATATACTGCCATCAAACCCAGACAATATTGCTGATGCCATGAAGTGCAAGCTGAAAGGAGCCTGATATAGCTGTCTCCTGAGAGGTTCTGCCAGAGCATGACAAATACAGAGGTGAATGCTCACAGGCAACCACTGAACTATGAATGGGGTCCCCATTGGAAGAGTAAGAAGGATTAAATGAGCTGAAGGGGTTTATAACCCATAAGAACAACAATACCACCCAACCAGAGCTCCCAGGGACTAAATTGCATATGTAGCAGAGGATGGCCTTGTTGGGCATCAATGGGAGGAGAAGCCCTTGATCCTGTCACGGCTTGATGCCCCAGTGCAGGGGAATGTCAGGGAGGGGATGTGAGAAGGGGCAGGTAGTTGAGTTGGGGAACACCCTCATAGAATCAGGGGAAGGGGGGATTGGATAGGGGGTTTATGGACAGGAAACCAGGAAAGGGAATAACATTTGAAATGTATATTTTACAAATATCCATTATAAAAAGAAATAGAAATCACCTATTTTTACACAATACATATAGATCTCATATAGGTCTACCCAGCCCTCTAGTGCAATGTAATGTTGAAATTGATCAGCTATTAGTAGGAAATGTGTAGAGGCCTCAGAATTTCAAAAGATATACCATGTTATTAGCAAAGGTTTGAAGAGAGATTTTTCTACTACTTGGCAACAAGCCAAGGAAATTATAAGGAAATATTCTACTGGCTCTTTGTATAACCAACCTCCAGTATTTGCAGGAAGTAACCCAAAAAACGGACCCAAAGAAATGAAATTTGGCAAATGCATGTGTTTCATTTTGCAGAGTTTGGAAAATTAAAGTATGTGCACCATACCATGGATAAATATTCAGAATTTCAATGGGAAACTGCTTAAAGTTTTGAAGAGTTTAATTCCTGTAATTACACATTTATTAGAAGGTATGTTTATTATGGGAATACCTGTACAAATTAAAGTTGACCATGCTCCAGCATGCCTCTAGTAAAATGAAAGAACTTTTGCATATTGATATAAAGCATATTGCAGGCATATCACACAATTCTGCAGGACAAGCAGTCATAGAAAGAGCTTATCATATTTTGAAGGAGGTGCTTAATAAGCAGAAAGGGGTAACAAAGACCATAGAAGTATATTACATAGTGCTATATTAACTTTAACATTTTTAAATACTATTGAGCAAAAAACAGCTGCTGAGAGACATCGATTTTGGGGAAAAAACTGCTGAATTAAACCAGTCCACATATTTTAAGGATGTGTTAAGTCAGAATGGAAGGCAAGAAACATGTTGCATTATGGGAGCCTTTGTTTCTACAGGAAAAGAAGAGCTGTGGAAAAGATTAGATTTGACCCTAAGAGACCTGGAAATCTTGGCTATGACATAAAGAAACCAAGGAAAACAACAAAACATGTAATGTATCTGCTAATTCCTTCTTGGCTTTGCCCCACAGTTACCTGGCAACCTCCAGGTAGGCCTGGCTTACTATTAAAGGGGCTATTTGTCCCCTCCTCTCTCTTACTCTCTCTGCCCCTTATCTCCCTGATCCCTTTCTCCCTCTCTTCCCTTTCTCCTCCCCCGTCTAGACTGTGTGTTCTTAACCAGACTCTCCTTTTTTCTCTCCCTTCTCCTCCTCCTCCTCCTCCTCCTCCTCCTCCTCCTCCTCCTCCTCCTCCTCCTCCTCCTCCTCCTCCTCTCCTGCTTTCCTCTCTTTCTGGTCTCTGTTTCAAGCCCAGCAACTGAAACCCCACTTACTTACCTTCTTCCCAGCTACAGACTGTAGACATCTTTATTTAACCAATAGTTTTTAATTAAGGAGAAAGGTTACATAGCATCATTTGGCATACGGGAGAATTTCCTCATCCCTAAGGATCTCATCAAGGACAACCAAATCTTGAAAGCCAGTATTTAGCATTTCAATACATAGCAATAGACCAAACCTCAACAATGAATAAGACATTCACTGTGTGGTCAGTAAATATTGTTGGCTACAAAATCCTCTCTCTTATCCCTCTCAGATCTCTGATAGGATTGAAGACTAGATAGCTTTAGTCTCACACAGGCTTACATTGTTTAGAATTTTAGAAGTTGATTTAAGGTCAAAAAGATATTTTCAGGTTGATAGTTGGCAAGTTATGATAGAAATTGATTTAGGTACAGAACTTTGGACTCACCAAGAGCAGATAGATAGTACTTTCTCCAAGGTCGCCAAATATGAATGGACTGGACATGGTGAGTGCAATTCTTACCTGATAGTTTTCATGATTGCTTTTATTGTATATAGATTATTGATGTTAGAGAAAGAGCCTTTTATTGGACTAAAAGGGGAACATGTTCAGATGATATCCTTGTGCCCTGTGTAAAGACTGTCTTCGTCTTATTCAGATGCTGATTTCTGTACTGGCAGAGATTTCAGTCCAGGCTGGACTTTGGTGTTGTTACTTTTATGAAGCCTCACCTGTCTCAGTGTTTCATAAACATCTTCTCTATGACATTCTGATTAGTTTATTAAAGAGCTGAACATCCTATGGCAAAGCAGAGAGGATAGATGAGACTTTGGGACAGAGATAGGAGCTCTGGGAAAGAATCAATCATGGGAGTTTTGCCAGCCAGACATGAGCAAAGATACAGATGCTGGAACTGAGGGAAGGTAATTAGCCACGTGACAGAATGTAGATTAGTATAAACAGATTAATATGAGTTACACAAGCTAGTTGGGCACAAGTAAGCTAAGGCTAAGCTTGTATAAAAAAAATAGAAAGCCTCTATATTATTACTTTGGTGGCTGGCAGGTTGAGGTAGTACAATGACAGGTCTGGGCCTGCAAACTGCCTCAAGTCTAGAGACCAGCTCACTAGCTAAGACTGACAACCCAATGTAGCCTTTCTTTTCTTTGTTTGAGAATTTTTCCACTTAAACAAATCAAACAAAAATTCAGTAAGCTTCTTACCTATTTTATTCCTGGGAACACTATGATTGATGAGCCAGTACCAAAGGTTTATATGGTTTGTGCCACCATAAAATTCGCTTTGTTTATGCTGACCATTATGGATAAGGACAATATAAACCTTGTTTAGTAAATGCTGACCACTACAAACTACAATTACCTCCCCTTTGGCAATTCAGTGCTGCTCCCTGGCCTCTACCTTGGGGCCCAATAAAACCCATTGCATTTAATTTGTCCATTGAGCAGCAGTAACTTCAACCCTAAGGTCTGGCACAAGAAAAAGGGCAACAACAAAATTGTTCAATGTGCTGGTGCCCTCTTGCCATTTTTTTTTTTTTTTTTTTTTGTCCTATAGGATTAGTGAAGGGTATGTCTTCTGGGCCTTCCCGTTGTGGAGGATTAGGTTTTGCAGTATACCCACTCTACCACTGCAATTTCTCTGAGCCTTAATAATCCCTTCACCAACACTAAGCCAAGGGACATCAGGCACCTCTAACTCCTTTTCAATAGGCCATCTTTTGACATATGCATCAACCAACCATTCAAACAAACTTTTGACGCATTTTTAAACTGTGGGAGCTTCCATATTAACTGAGAATTCCACTCAGAGGGCCCACTCAAAATGATCTAGTTTTTTGTTCAGTCCACCATGATCCCACACACATTCCCCAGGTTTCTGCTTGAATGAAATAACAAATTCATTAAGCGTGTTTGCAGTGTAAGGCACCTACTCATGAGTGATACTTTCTCCCTCCCCCTAGGGGCCTGTTTTGCCTTATGTCTGGTTATAGGTCTAGAGGCAACTATTGGTGGGTCCTGAGGGACATCAATAGTTTTTTCTTTTTTCTTTTTATTGGATATTTTTTATTTACATTTCAAATGTTGTTCCCTTTCCCGGTTTCCCATCCGTAAGCCCCCTTATCCTTCTTCTATGAGGATGTTCCCCCTCCTCAACCATCTCCCTTTCCCACCTCCTCACCCTGACATTCCCCTTCACTGGGGGGGGGTCTAGCCTTGGCAGGACCAAGGGCTTCTCCTCCCATTGGTGCCCAATAAGGCCAGAGGGACATCAATATTATCTTATCTTAAATTTCCTTGGCTTAGCAGACAATGAAGTATTAATTTCCTTAGTCAAAGTTGGAAAAAGCAATATTTCAAAGGTTACGGGTGAGGGCACTACTTCCTCAGGAACCCCTTGAGAATCTGAAGATTCAAAGTTCTCTGCTTCAATAGGGTGTATCCTCATATCCCCATCCAAAGTTATAGGACACCATTCTTAACTAATCAATGTCTTTCTTTACTTTAACTGCCAACACACTCTGAGGCTCATTCTGAATTTTCACTGTAATTCAGCCAACCTTACAATGAGGGCTTTAGTTTTTTTTTTTTTTTCAACTCAAGCTCTGTGGCTACTGGAGAGAAAGTTCTCTTCCAGGGCACACTTAGAAACAATATATATATATATATATATATATATATATATATATATATATATATATACATAAACACAGACATTATACATATATATCATATACACATACAGATATAAATATACAATTTTATCTTCAATATATTCTGGAATCGCAAAGAAGCAGGCTCCAATGCCAGTGAAGGAATGGATGTGCTAGCAAGGTAAGGGGAAATAGACAATGAGCACAGGTTTCCTTCTTCTATGGTCTACATAGGCTTCCAGCAGAAGGTGTAGCCCAGATTAAAGGTGTGTGTTCTCACCTCTGGATCTGAATCAAAGCTGTGTGTTTTCCTACCGCAAAGGTCTGGATTCACCCACTTCAAACCAAGCAAAAATAATCTCTCACAGGTGTACCCTCCGTTTCTGGGTTATAGTTCATTCCAGATGGAGTCAAGTTGACCCACGCCTGTACCCCAGCATTCAGGGGGTATGTATCGTTGGAGACTCAAGCCAGCAACACATCACTCATGCTTTATGTATGGGAGTTTCATGCCTATAACCTAGCACTTGTGTTGCATGGACTGTGGGAGCCTCAAACCAATAACCCAACACTCAAATGCATGTACTGTAGTGGGATCATTGCTATAATTCAGCATCCATGTGATAGGTACTATTGGTAGCTCATGCCTATAACCCAGCATGCATGGTGTGTTCCCTGGAAACAAATGCCTGTAACTCCAACACTCGTGGTGAATGTGACTATGGGAAACACATACCAGTACTGCAGCACTCATGCTCATGAACTATGGGAGGCTCAGACCTGTATCTTCGGACTTAGTGTATTCACTGTATGAGACTTACACCACTAACGCATCATTCGTGGTTCATATACTGTGGGAGGCTCACACCAATAATTTAGCAATATATGTATGGGTCCATGGAGGTAGGGTGGGAACGGCAGCTTCACATTTGCGGGTTCTTTCCTAGCCATTTCCTTTGCATCCCCTCTCTCAGCCACATCTTCACATGAAAGAATTCAGGGTCAGGGAGAAATGGCTACCTGCTTTCCACTAATGTGGCCAGAGACGTTGCCCTGTCCATCCAGCTCCAGCCCAGGGCCTTCAGGATAGGGACCCACTCTCCTCCAAATGGTAGAGCCTGGTTACTTCCAACCCAGCACCAATTAGTTCTGACTCATTCGGGATTTGTCTCCACCCATAGGTTGGGGCTTCAGGTTCCTGAAGCCTGTCCAGGCCAACAACTTTTCTCCTCAGGTCTCTCCACAGCTTTGATTTCCTTCCAGGAAGGCCTGGAATCCTGCTTACTGGTCAGGACCTGCTTATTGATCCATAACCAAATTCCTTGTTCAGACTGAGTTTGTTACCACAGTCCTTAGTAATGACTTCTGAAGGGGAGGCATGGTCTGGAATTCTTGTAAACCAAGCTGACCTTGAATTCTGCTCCAGCCTCCCAAGTGGGATTTATCTGCATGCCCCAAGACTCGAGGCTTTGCCTGTGCAGGTTTGAGGTTGGTTCAAGCTGTGGAGCCTAAAGTGGGTCATTTCCATAATTGCCGTTTGTGGTTACAACCCGTTCCAAGACCACAGGCCCTTAGCCTTTCGGGAGCTCATAGGCTGAGCAGAGATATAAACATGAACAGCAACTAGGAGGTTCTATTGTAAAGGGTAAGAAATAAAAAGTTCACTGAAACTATTTGATCGTGGGGAAAATTATTAATGCTTTGGGCATCTTCTCTCTGCAACACAGAAATCTTAGGATTTCTGTAGGGACTCAGGTCAGCTATCTATGGAGACCCAGAGTTGGTCTTCTGTAAAGGCCCTTATTGCTTTAACCTATAAACAAACTACCTCAGCTGCCAACTTCGTCTGCATTCTCTGTGAACTACGTCCTAGCTGTAGGTGCTCTGTGACTTTCCTCAATCAGAAACAGCTCATCTGTGTGCCCATGTATGATCAGAGTACCATACTCTCATGCTGAGGGTAGAACTCAAAACAGACTAGAAACAGCTTCGGTAGTGTACCTTAAGTGGGAGAGGGCAGACAAACTCAGCTTCAAACAAGCTCCACACTAAACTGGGAGTGTCTGACAATTCTGTTCCCCTCTCTGAACCCTAGTTTACTCACATGTAGAATGGGAATCGCCATACCAGAACACAGCTGTTGGGAGAATTTACTAGTGCATGTAAAAGGAAAACTTGGGCTTTAATTTTGAGACAAGGTCTCCTGTAGCCCAGGCTGGTCCCCAACTCACTGTGTAGCCGAGGATGGCCTTGAATTCCTGATCCTGCTGTTTCCACCACACAAGTGCTATGATTTACAGATAAGATTCACAATGCCCCCCCACTCCAATTTATTTATTTAGCTTCTTGAAAATATAACCAAAATTCATGGACAAAGTAGAATGGGGGGGGGCCTGCAGCTCCTTCAAAGCTCCTACTTTGCCATTTTATTTCTAACACCGCACCTGAGTCTCTGTGACTGCCTGTAATTATCAGAAGGCTCCCACTGACTGCCATGGAATTTAGAGGTATACACTCTGCTTTCCTTCTGGAAAGAGCACCGGGGCCAGGTTGGCTCTGCCATGTGCCCAGTATATGTGCAGACAGTGATCACTTCTCAGAGCTCCAGAATGTTTTGATGTGCCCCGGGTCTTTTGGCTTGGATTACCTCAAGAAGCCATGCGAGAGGGGTATATTCACCAGAAAAAGTAGAATATTAGATGGTTTACATTGCTGGAACCAACCCTTATAGACTAGAAATCACATTCCTGAACTCTCGTAGGAATGCCTAAATTCTGTTTCTAAAAATGGGAGTCAAAGGGCTAAAGAGATGCCTTAAACAAAACCAACCAAAGAAAATGAAATTTAAAAATCCAAATAAGTTTGATGATGTGGCATTTGTTTAAATTCCTACAATAGTTGCCCACTGCATCAAAAGAAAAATAAATCTGTATATTCCTTTTTTCCTCTGATCTCCAGCCACCATGGTGTGGCTCTTCCACAAAAGGCCTAGATACCCTTCGGAATGCATCAGATATCTTCCATATGACTTCCCACCTTCCCAACTTTGTTTTTTGTTGTTGTGGTTTTTGTTGTTGTTTATTTTGAGAGAGAGGGTCTCCTGGTTGGCTGCAACATGCCACATAGACTAGGCTATCTTAGAACTCACAGTTATCCACCTGTCACCTGCCTCTTCAGTGCTGCAGTCAAATACGTGGTACACTATGGCCAGTTGATTGGTTAATTCTGTTTTTTAAAGATTTATTTATTACATATAAGTACATTGTAGCTGTCTTCAGACACACCAGAAGAAGGCATCAGATCACATTACAGATGGTTGTGAGCCACCATGTGGTTGCTGGGATTTGAACTCAGGACCTCTGGAAGAGCAGTCAGTGCTCTTAACCACTGAGTCATCTCTCCAGCCCTGGTTAACTCTTAATCCTGTGTCAACCCACCCTCCTTACTATGTTGGAATGTTTTCCTTAACAATTATAACTTTCTAACATGCTCTAGCAATTTATTGTATTTATTGTTTATGTCTAGCAGAAGTAAATGACAAGTTGAGGACAGAGTTCTTAATACATTATTTTTTATTGTTTTATTTATTGTGTCTGCAAATATATATCTGTACTACATGCTCACAGTGCCCAGAAGGTGTCTAATTCCCTGGAACTGGTCTTGTGAGTAGCCATGTAGGTGCTGTTAATAGAACTTGGATCCTCTGGAAGAACAGCTAGTGCTCCTAATCGCTGAACAATCTTTCCAGCCCCAAGGACAGAGATTTTTGTTTATTTCAGCCATTGGGTATTCTAACTGCCTACAAGTGTGTTTCTGTATTTTGTTGCTATTCAATATACAGTTGTCAAATGTACAATGTTATAGTTCTTGGCACTGGGATACGACAAAAAAAAAAAAAAAAAAAAAAAAAAAAAAAGCTTTCCTGCCCACTCCTGGAACTCACGCGCTTAATTAAGTCTGTTTTCCAGTTCATCTTTTCTGATTCCTTTGAGATTTGGGCAAGTAACACCTGCAAGCTTTGCATTCCTATCAGTCTTCCGAAAATTGAATAGGAAAAAAATCGCCAGTATTTGTACAGAAATTTGGCATAAGAAATGCTTTAATAGCGCTTGCCTAGCAAGCGCAAGCTCCTGGGTTCGGTCCCCAGCTCCGAAAAAAAAAGAAAAAAGAAAAAAAAAAAGAAATGCCTTAATGTTTGTTTGTTTGTTTGTTTGTTTTTCCAAGCCGGAGAATTGGGGATGTTAATTTTTCCAAACGTCTAAGCCAGGTCTTCCTTAGTCCTGGAAAGACGGTAGGGTAACAGTAACCCTAACTGAAGATACTTTACAGGGTAGGATGAGAGCTAGGGATTTCTTGTTAACCACCTCGTGGTCTTCCCTAGAAAAAGCCTCGTCTGTTTTTTCGGAGGTGAGGTCTGTTGAAGGAGAGAAAAAGCATTTCACTAAAACTACAAATCCCAGCACTCCCCGCAGCAGACAGCTACGGGTCCCAATAGGCTTTATCCGAAGAACCTCCGTGTTCTCTTGGAGATCCGCGGCCCGGAATTCCGCCTGAGAGGGAGCGGAAGAGAAGCGGGTCAGGTTTTTACGTCTCTTCGCAGACGCCACTCACGGATCGGACGTGACGTAAGGAGGGTTCCGGCTTCGGCCTCCGCCGCTGCCTCCGCTACTACCACCGCCGCCGCTGCTGTTGCCGCGGCTTGTTCTTCCTAAAATGGCGCCACTGGATCTGGACAAGTATGTGGAGATAGCGCGGCAGTGCAAGTACCTTCCCGAAAACGACCTGAAGGTGAGCCGGGCCGGAGGCCGTCCAGCTTGCGAGGCAAGCCCCTTCCGGCTGTGGGGCTCCCGCCGGCCCGCCCTTCTCCCTCGGCGGGATCCCTACCGTGCGCCCGATCCTGGCGCGACGGAGGGCGCTCAGTGGTGTGAGAGGACCGGGTCCGACGCGGCGTGGCGCGGAGAACCAGGGGAACCCGAATTCCCCGAATGCTGTCCAGTTCTCTGAGGGGAGATCCCGGGAATGTCACGATCCCCTGGTCCCTACGGGACTCCGAGCTTAAAGACTCATTCTAACTCGCTCGGTCTCCCGGAGACGGAGCCCGGCGGAGAGGGTAGTGCTCCCGGGATGGGGTCCTCCCTGCAGAGTTAACAGGAGCTGCTGTCTGCTCCAGGGACGCGGCCGCAGTGTGTTTTAAGTCCCTGAAAGGTGGGAAGCCGGTGGGCGGGATCGATGCTACCATAATGGGAGAGAATGACAAGTCGCCTCTGCTTCACCACTCCCCTAAACTGCTTCCTAGGAGTGATAGTTTTGTTCTGATTATTTGGATGTGGATCCCTTTTCTTAGCACGTTGTTGCGCTATTGAAGTGAATAAGCGGTTGCTTATCAAGTTCAAATGTTTTTATGACCTCTGAGCTATTCCCCCGTAATTCCAGGAGTCATTTTCTTGGTTTTCCAAAAGAAGTCTTACTCAGTTCAGGTTAAGTGAATGAAGTAAAGGAAGAAAGCCGTTGGTATACCACTGTTTTCAAAAGTATTTTATTTCTGCAAAAACTAGTACTTAGGACCACATTGGCTGCTAATGTCTGTTTTATTCCGTTAACTTTGATTTATTGTGTAGTAAGTCACTCTCGAGCATTTTTTTTCATGCTGTTTTGTAATATTTTTAAGCCATGGGCTTAAAACAACTTATTTTTTCAAGAAAAATACTTTTTTCTTAATGAATTAATATTTCTCGTGTGAAGATTTTGCTCTGTTTTCCTGTCTCATCTGGTACATGAAGTTTATATTTAAATCAGCCAAAAAAGTATGCAAAATGTTTAAGACCTCGTGTTGGTTATGTGAAAGTATTTATCTTGTAACTCACATACATGTATGTGTTACATGATTTGTATTCGTATTCAACCACCTGAATCAGTCATTGGCCACTTCTTTCTGCTTGGTAATTTTTGTTTGTTTGTTTTGTTTTTGCTTCCTTCCTGAGATAAGATCTTAAGATAGTTCTTGCTAGGGGTGGACAGATGTCTCAGTGGTTAAGAGCACTGGCTGCTTTTCTAGAGGACCTGGAAGTTCTGTTCCCAGTAAGGACATGATATTTTGTAACTCCAGTTCCAAGGGACCTGATGCCGTTTTCTGGCCTTAATAGACACCAGGCACACATGTATTCCACAGACATATGTGCAAGCAAAACAATCATACACATAAACTGAAAATAAATCTTAAAAGTACCTGAGGATGACCTTGAACTCCTGATCCTTTTGCTTCTACTTCCAATGCTGCACCCTAACCAACATGCCTGGCAGTACTATGCTTTTCCTTTCCAGTCCTTTTTTTTTTTTAAATAAACAAACAAATAAGGTTTATTTTTAATTACTTGGAGGGGGTGGAGGTTCGTGCACATTTTGCCTTTGTAGGCCAGAGGCACCAGATTACCTGAAGCTGGAGGTACAGGCAGTTGTGAGCCAAAGGATGTGGGTGATGGAAACTGAACTCAGGTCCTCTTTTCAGTCTTAACTACAGAGCCATCTCTCCAGATCTTAGACATAGATATTTTGATACAGGGTATCATGTAACCCAAGCTTGCCTTACCCCTGGTTCTCCTGCTTTGATCTTAGTAGTGGTTAATTTTATTTTATTTTATTGTGGTATGAGGGTTGAACTGAATTTTTTTAAAGATTTATTTGTTGTTTTTTATTTATGTGTGTGTATGTGTACATGTGTGAATGTATGTGCACCATATGTATGCTGGTGCTGGCAGAGACAGAGAGCATCCTGTCCTCTGGATTGGATTTATAGGTGGTATGAACTACCTGATGTGGGTGCTGGGAATTGAGCTTGAGTCTTCTGCAAGAGCAGTAAACACTTAACCACGGAGCCATTTCTCCTGTTGTGTGCTTTTAGAATTAATTATTTATTTTGTTTTGTTTTTTCGAGACAGGGTTTCTCTGTGTGGCCCTGGGTCAAAGTCACTGTAGATCTGGCTGGCCTTGAACTCAGAGATCCTCCATGTGTCTGTGGGATATGGGTACGTGAGCACAGATGCCCTCAGAAGCCAGAGGCATTAGAAGCTGTCATTACAAGCAATTGTAAGCAGCCTGGCATGAGTGCTGGGAATAGAATGCAGGTCCTCTGCAAAAAATAGTATGTGCTCTTAACTGCTGCATCATTTCTCCATCTCCACATGTATCTCTTTCTTACTAGACTTCCCCACTCTCTTTAATATCTTGATTAACTACTGGGGAAGAAAATCTAAATTTTCTGTAAATCCTTCAAAAAAAGAATAGTTTCCTATCTTGGAAACGTTTCATCAGATTGTGCAGCCAGTCTCTGATATAGTTTCTGTTTGCTTGGTTGCTTATTTATTTGTTGAGACAGGCTTTTGTTGAGGTTTGGTCTGTTGCTATGTGTTGTAATTCTGTATCCCAAGGTCTAGTCACCTCAAGACAGGTGAACACTCACATAAGCCAGCTTTTTTGGTGTAAACCTTGCTCCTTAATTCAAAACTATCAGTTGAGAAAAGATGCCTACTGCCTTTAGCTGGCGAGAGAGAGGTAGGTGGGGCTCCAGTTGCCAGGCTTGGGGTCTAAGGTAGACCAGTTGGAGTAGGAGCTGCCCAGGCAGAACATGGCAAGTGATATCTCAGAGTTAATGACAAGGAAGTAGACAAACTAGCATAGAGGGTTGATAACTGCCCAGATGTAATGATTTAAGGCTTATTATAAATATAAGAGGAACTAAATGATCTAAGGTAGGTAGAAATCCCCAAATATTATTTACTACAACAGGGTTTTGCCCTGAAGTCCAGTCTTCCCTGGAACTCAACTGTGTTGCCCAGTATAGCCTTGAATTAACTGCAATTTCAGTTTTCCTGCCTCTTGTCTCCTGAGTGTTTACAAATGTGAGTCACCATTCCTGACTATCTAGTGTTTACGAAGTTCAATTTTAGCTAGTCTTGGTGGCAAATGCATTTAGTCCAGAACTCAGAAGGAAGAGGCAAATGGATTTCTGAGTTTTGAGGCCAGCCTGGTCTACATAGTGAGTTCCAGTCCAGTTAGGGCTGCATAATAAAATTCTATCTCAAATAGGAAGGAAGGAAAAGAGAGAAGAGAAGAGAAAATTTTTTTTATTTATTTTATCTCCTGGTCTACATAGTGAGTTCGGGAGAGGAAAAAAGAAATTTTTATTTATGTTGCCTGGCATAAAGTACAAACTAAAAATAGGTCAACGAAGTATTCTGGGAGACTTTATTATTTATTTTATGTATATGACTGTTTTATCTGCATGTATGTATCTATGTGTATGACTGGTGTCTGAGAGAGTCAGAAGAGGACTTCAGATCTCCTGGAATTACGAGTGTCTGGAAGGTTGCAAACCACTGTGTGGGTGCTGGGAACTGAAAATGAATCCCCTGCAAGAACAAGAGTGCGCTTAACCGCTGAGCCGTCTCTCTAATCCTGAGTCTTTAAAAAAAATGTATGATTTTATTTTATGTGTGTGGATATTTTACTTGCGTGTATGCCTGTGTACCATATACATGCAGGGCATAAGGGGACATTGACTGTTTTGGGGCTGGAGTTACAAATGGTTGTGAGCCACTGGGTGCTGGGAATTAAAAACAGAGCATCTGGAAAAACAGCCGGTGTTCTTAACTACTGAGCCATCTCTCCAGCCCCTAGCACTATCTTTCTTGAGGTCATAACGCCAAAATAAAAGATTCTACCAGAGGAAGGAGAGAAATAATTAGAGACATTTAATAAATATTACAGAAAGATTTAGTCTTAAAGAAGACAAGTGTATTAATGTTTTAAATATTTATTTTTACTATTTTTTTTTAAAGATTTATTCATTTATTATATATAAGTACACTGTAGCTGTCCTCAGACACACCAGAAGAGGGCACCAGATCTCTTTACAGATGGTTGTGAGCCACCATGTGGTTGCTGGGAATTGAACTCATGACCTCTGGAAGAGCAGTCGGGGCTCTTAACCGCTGAGCCATCTCTCCAGCCCATTTTTACTATTTTTAACTATGTATACACATGTGGGTATGTGCATGTGTGGGCAGGTGCCTGAGGAGACCAGAGATTGGATCCCATGGAGCTGGAGTTATAGATCATTGTGAACTATCTGATGTATCTGGAAACTGAATTTGGATCCTCTGGTAGAGTAATATGCATTACTTTTTAAAGTATATAGTCTTATTTTATATTTATGAGTGTTTTGCTTCTGTTGTATGTATGTGTGCCACATGTGTATAGTGCTCATGAAAACTAGGAGAAAGCATCAAATACTCTGGAATTGGAGTTATAGACGATTGTAAGCTGCCATGTGGGTTCTCTGCAAGAGCTGCAAGGACTCCTAACCATGAAGCTATATCTTTAACCCTTTACTTGTATTTTAAGTTAATTATAAGTTGGAGGCATTAAAAATTTATATTTCTAAATGGATTTGTAGTACTCAGCTGAATTGGACATGGTTAGATCACTAGTACTGGGGATATTGAAGGAATGAAAGTAAGCAGACATTGGTGTAACATCTTACTGGGCTTATATCTATAAGAAAGACTCCAGAATCCAACAAAAAGTACAAATTTTCTAAGCTGTAGGTGGTAAGTGCATTCTAATGCATATGTATGCACATTTTTATGTGCTAAGGCCAGAGGTCAAGCTCAGGTATCTTCCTCAGTCATTATCCTCCTTGGATTTTATAGTTTAGTTTGGGTTTGTTTGTTGAGGTTTGGTTTTGTTTGAGACAGAATCTTTTACTAGATCTAGCGCTTGTAGATTCTGGTAGGCTGGCTGACCAGGACCCTAAGGAATCTGAAATTGCAAACATGTACCACCATGTTTGTTTGTTTGGTTGTTTTTTTTTTTTCCTAAAGTATAATATAGGTAGATTATGGGAGTTGAACTGAGGTCTTCATGTTTAGGACTTTACTGACCAAACCATCTTTCTAACCTGAAAATACAGATTTCATACCCAGTTGAGTAGAAAAATGATAATTATAGTAAATTCTAGTATATAATTTAATATAAAAATTGTAAAAAAAAATAATAGCTTAAGATGTTTCATCTGTTAGGTTGGGGATCAAATATAGCATCTTGTGTTTGCAGGGTGACACCTCTGTCACTAAACTGTAACCTGAATCTTTGAAGTCTTACCCTTACTTTCGGAGAGAGGCCTAATTCTGGAGAGATGGCTGAGATTAGAGGTGCCTGTGTTCAACCCCAGCACCTATGTGCAACTCAGAACCATCTGCAATCCCAGTCTTAGAAGATCTGATACATCTTCTGGCCTCCTTAGGCACTGAACAAATGTCTTCAGACACACATATATTCAAGAAAAACACACATAAAATAAAGAATAAGATTTTTTAGAAAAAGCATTTTGGGAAGATGTAGAGTACCTCTGTGGTAGAGTATTTGCTGAGAATAAATGGAGCACTTGACTTGATCCCCAGCAATGAATAAAACCAGACTTGGAGGCAGAGGCAGGAGGTTCACCATTTCAGGGCCATCTTTATATAACACATTTGAGGCTAATCTGTGGTACATGAGATCCTGTCTCAAAAAATAAAAATTGAGAAAGCTATAAAATTGAGATTGTCACCTCTCTTTTTGTTTCATTTTGTTTTGTTTTGTTTTGTTTTGTTTTGTTTTTTGAAGTCAGAGTCTTGCTATGTAGCCCTAGTGGGGCCTTGAACTCACAGCAGTTGTCCTCATTGGTCTTCCTTGTTCTGGGATTGCAAGTGTGCATCCCCTTGTCTGGCCACCATGCAGGATACACTATGCTTTTTGTTTAATGTTAAATGCGTCTCTTCTAAACCCTTTTTGATAGCTGGCAGCTTGTTTGACTGTTTCGCTTCAGAGTCATCTCCTGTGTCATCTTAAAATATTCTGTAGCTGCCTAGTATAAACATGCCTTCAATTTTCTAGTAGCTACATTTCCATAACATATAAAAATAAATAAAAGGGGCTGGGGAGATAGCTGTGCTTAAGTGTGTGCTGTTCACATAGAGCACCCAGGTTTGGGTCCCAGAGCCCAGGTTGTATTGGTCACAAGCACCTGTGATTCCACCTACGGGGAATCTAATGCTCGTTCTGGCCTCCTCCTCCTCCTCGGGAATATGCACTTGTGGGTGAATGCCATTGCTCTCAGAGGGACGTGAGGAAAACTAAAGCAAAGCATTGGAGCAGAGGCAGAGCTCTCGAGTTCAAAGCCAGCCAAGCAACACAACCTTGTTTCAGATACAACAAAACAATAAATTAGAGTAAAATATATCTTGGTTCTTTGGATGTGACTCAGAGAGCTTGATGCTCTTGGCAGAGGACCTGAGCTTGGTTCCCAACACTTATCCACAGAGGGTGATTCACATCTGCCTATGATTCCAGCTCTAGAGGACTCACACCTCTGGCTTTTTGGGGGCACCTGCGCTCAACATGCACAGATCCACATCATACACATAATTTAAAATAAAGATAAATCTTTTAAAAGCAAGTAAAATGAATTTTTATACCAATTTCATCATGAAGTGTGTATGCCAGAGAGACATAGAAACCATACATACTACACAAGACCTGACTATAGAGTCTCTGTCTCTGTCTCTCTCTCATGTGCATGTGTGTATCCAGACGGGTTTCCAGACTTACTTAAACTCAATGTGGCTAAACAAGTGCTGAGATTGCAGGCATGGAAAGCCATGCCTAACTATTTTCTTAAGTAGCCTCTTGTGTCAAGTAATATGTCATATGAGTACCAAGGATAGAAGTAGATGCATCTTTTTCTCCCTTTGGAGGTCTCTCAGTATAAAAGATTGGAGAGAGAAAGAGATGATCCTTGTACAGTGTAGCAGGTGCTCTAATAGAGGGCTAAACTCAGAGCCTTGAATGTGAGTTTGTTTTTGTTTTTAAGACAAGGTCTCACTTCAGAGTTTGGCCTTGTTTATAGTAGTCTTCTTGCTTCTGCCTCTCTGGTGCTGAAATCACAGGTGTGCACCTGAGTTACATCTACACACACACACCCATGTTTATAGATATTAGAAAAAAATGTAGTTTTGAGATATTGCTAGTATATGGCTAACTAAAAGGAAAGGTCAATTTAGAGACAACTTACAGAGGTAGATCCTCTGTTTTTGGAACAGGATCTCACTATGCAGCCCTGGCTGGCCTGGAATTTGCTAGGTAGTCTAGACTAGTTTCAAGCTTGAGAGATCTACTGGCCTCTGCCTCCCAAGTGCTGTGATTAAAGGTCAGGGCTCTATGCCTGGCTATAGAGAGACACTGTTTTGTTGGTAGTGGTGGTGGTTTTGTTTGTTTAGTTGGTTGATTTGGTTTTTCAAGACAAGGTTTGTCTATGTAACACCTTAACCTGTCCTAGAACTTGCATTGTAGACCAGGCTGTCCTTAAACTCACATAATTCTGTCTCCCCAGTGCCGGGATTAAAGGTATGGGCTACCACATGGGACTAAAGATACACTGTTTTATATGGTAAGAATATGACAAAATCTTAAAGGTGTCTGAATGGAATTTGAATGTCTGGATGATTATTTTGAAGGAATACTCTTGAAGGATTTTTAAGGTCAGTAAAAGGAAGGTTTTAGAAATAATATTCTGGCAGCATTACGGACCATGGACAGGAGTGGGACATGACTGTCAGAAACAGGTGTAGTGGTGAAGGCCCAGAATACCAGCACCTAGGAGATAGAGACAAGAGGGTCACGAGTTCAAGGTCTTCTTCAGCTATATAGAGAGCCTGAACTGTATAAGATCCTATCTCAAAACAATAATGGCGATATATATATATATATAATTTTGTAGGTCAAGAGGGAACAGGGAGTCAGGGGCAGAGAATAGAATGGGAGACCATGAATGTATATTTTGAGGAAGACATAGAGAAGAGAAAGAAGATTTTCTAAGAGTGGAGCCATGAAACTGTTATTGTCTGAGATTAAGAATTAATTAAATGAAATCATGCACCATCTTCCCGGTGGAGCTGAGTGCCCGAGGTGGGTCAGAGGGTGGAACATCAGAGTCGCAGCAAGTGGACATGTGCACAGAGCGTGGTCAGGTGCCTACACTGAAGTCTCAGGTTTCTGGGAACTGGTCTGGGGCACAAAGACAGCCTTCGACTGCCACCCACATCCACTTAGTGGCATGTCAGCCAAAGCCTGTGGCTCAGCAGCGATCCTCAGGAGTTCAGCCTGGCTTTCCCTTTTACAGTCTGAAGCCCCTGACTCCAAACAGCAAGTGTGGGAAGCTGAAGGGGTGGTGAGAATCGCCGCAGTAACCATGCTGCACACCCTCACAGGGGCAGGACACCATGCTCAAGGCTATGTGAAGGTTCATGTGGCCATGTGGAGATACATGCTGATCGACTGAGTAGAGTGACTTAGGTACAATCCTCAACTACCTGCAGGACAGGTCGGTGCCCTGCCTAAGTGTACCAGAAAACTTGGGGATGCTAGGTGAAGCCTGACTACCTAGTGCAGGGCCTGACTGAAGACTGTCGGCTGGAGATGTAGGGTCTTACCTTATTCTATCTAGTCTGGAATTTGCTGTGTTGGCCAGATTGACCTGAAACCCACAGGGATCTACTTCTCCCTCCCAAGTGGTAGAATTAAAGATTATGCCCAGCTTCCAACTTACTTTTTGAGACAAGGTCGCACTGAAACTGGAATTTACTGGTCTGTCTAGGCCTTCTGGCCAGTGAACTGAAGGGACTTGCCCATCTCCACTTAAGCAATGAGATTACAATGAATGCCATGACCTTTTCACATGGATGCTAGAAATCTGAACTCAGGTCTTATGACTATATGATGTATTTTATTGACTGCACCATCTCTCCAGCCCCACCATCTATTATTTTTAGAGCAGTATTACCAACTATAGAAATTTAGGAAATAGTTCATTTGAAAAAAAAAAGCATCAATTTTTTTGTGTGTGTGTGCATGTGCATGCATGTGTATCTATTCAATAAAATGCATGTACTGTTTAGTATACTGCTTTTATTTTTGACATTGTTAATAATTGGTATCTTTCTATGTCAATAATGGCTCAATAGTTAAGAACACTGTGACTGCTCTTCCAGAGGTCCTGAGTTCAGTTCTCAGCAACCACATGGTGGCTCACAACCCTCTGTGATGGGGTCTGATGCCCTCTTCTGGTGTGTCTGAGGACAGCTACAGTAATTTAGATATATATTTATTTAACTGAATATGATAGGGAGTGGAACTAATTTGCACTGAGTGTGAGATAAGAGTTTTTAGATTGTGACTTTAGGATAGTAAGAGAAGCCAAGTTTTCCACAAGCCATACAACAAACAAAGCTCTGAAGGGGCCACTGCAGTGCAGTTGCTAATGTGACAAAGGATACATACTGAAGCTTCAGACTTTTCTTTATTTTGTGGGTACTTGATAGGAACTTACATGCTACTTCTGTTCAGCTAGAGATGGAAGCCAGGATCCTGTGGTTGTTAGGCAGCTCTCTCCTCTCAGCCATATCCCTAGCTATGAGCGCTTCCTGGATCAGAGATGAAAGGTAGTGCTTCGGGACATTGCTGTCTAAGTCCTCATTTGGGATCTACAGAACTAGCATTCGTAGGAAGCAGTTAAAATCTCACTCTAGTTAGCGTACTTGGGTTAGATGAAGGATAAAGACTCCTGTCTAAGTAGTTGACATGTCTTCCTCAGGCACTCAGCCTTTGAGGCATACCAGGCTTCTTGGTGATGTTCTTTAGTTTATGGTACAGGCTATGGAGCAGAGTGTGGGCAGTTACCAAATAACTTGCAGTTTGGGAGTCATTATGGACTGTGAGATGTAGCTTCAATTGGGTTCAGATTCTAGCATATTAGACTGTAGAAACTGTGGAGCCTTTCAGGATTCCATTAGGATTATGATCCGTTTTAAACATTTATTAAGTGATAACTTCTTTTGTTACAGAAATGATAATGGGTGTTTTCCAGAGATGAGTTCAATAGAGTAGTAAAAAGAATAAATAAGTTGGAATCAGCAGCGAAAACATGGTATGTAAAATAAATGCTGCAATGACTGGGTCACTTTCTAAAAACTAGACACTTAAGCATTCTAGAAGCTGCCTGGCTAATTTTAGAAGGTGAGGTTTTTTTAAGACGACATAAGCCAGGAGCTCAAGAAAAGCACTGTCCTGAGAGAGGGAATGTTGCGGTAAAAGTAAAAAAGCAACAGACCTGGTTCCCATGAGTATCCTGGTGGTCACTGGTTCCAGCTGCACCCGGTCACTGGAACTAATGCTAATTCACCTCAGATTAGTATCTCTCCTGGTGGCTCTCTGCTAGCCACAAACTTTCTAGTTCCAGCCACGTGGTAAAATCAAGACTCAACAAACTGTAACCCAACAATCAGATTTACATGTTAAATCCTCAATCTACAATAAATCCACCCAATAAACTTACAACCAGTTGATAAGGATAACCCCCCCCACCTAGGTAAGATATAATTTGCCCATCTAGACACACAAAATCCTGTACACATCCATCCCTTGAGAAAAGTCATAACAACCAGTAATATGTGCGGAGAAGAATCTTAACATCCACTACCATGTTCTCTCGGCTGCCTACTCCTCACTCCGGTCTCTGCCTCTCTAAAACTTTTCTCCCACCCTTCCTTCTCATCCAATGATAAGCCTCATTCCTGCCTTCACCTGCATAATGACGTCAACCTACAAGGGAACAGAGGCACTCCTTAGGTTTGGTCACAGTCTTGTGTGAGGTGTTTATAGTCCACACAGTAACACACACTCCATGGAGGTTTTATTCAGTAATGAAAACATGTTACTACAGATTGATTACATGGCATTAAAGTATAATTCAGAAGAAAAGAACAGTTGCAAAAGGAAGGTGGTAGGATAAGAGTGAAGACAGGCCTCCCTAGGTAGAGCCTCTTAAACTTTTCATTCTCAATCCCTTTTAGTCCAAGAGTTCTGTGAAACAGACAATTTTATTCATATTTTTAACATTCTTTTTTTTTTTCTTTTCTATTTTTCGGAGCTGGGGACCGAACCCAGGACCTTGCGCTTGCTAGGCAAGCGCTCTACCACTGAGCTAAATCCCCAACCCCCTATTCATATTTTTAAAATTACTTTAAAACAAGTCCTTGGAAGCCAAGTGTCGTAACACACACCCAGCATTTAGGAGTCAGAGACTGGCAGATCCCTGAGTTTGATGCCATCCTGGTCTTACAGAGTGAGTTCTATTCTAGGACAGCCAGAGTTACACATAGAAACCCTGCCTCAAAAAACTATCGTCAGAAGAAAAGGAGGAAAAAGAAGAGGAGGGAAGGAAGGAAAGAGGGAGAAGAAGTAGTAATACAGTAGTAGTAGTAGTAGTGGTGGTGGTGGTGGTGGTGGTGGTGGTGGTGGTGGTGGTAGTAGTAGTAGTAGTAGTAGAGTAGTAGTAATAGTAGTAGTAGTAGTAGTAGTTGCCATTCTTTTTTTTTTTTTTTTTTTTTTTTGGTTCTTTTTTTTCGGAGCTGGGGACCGAACCCAGGGCCTTGCGCTTCCTAGGTAAGCGCTCTACCACTGAGCTAAATCCCCAGCCCCAGTAGTTGCCATTCTTGAAGTGCATGTATTTTATCACTTATTAAAGTAGAAGCAAATTTGCATACTAGTAAAATGAATGTGTTGTTTATAAGTCTAAAGAGAATATTTGATACTGTAAAAACAACATTTTCAGTTTTTTCAGTGTTGATGCATATTTTGATGTTAAAATGATATACATAGTACAGAATTACAGAACTGTTTGAGAAATTGTTAGAAATTCTGATTCTGTCTTAATCCCAAACCAAAGTTAACTTAGTGATTTTGAGAAATTGTGGTGTATACTTTTGATCACAGTCCCTGGAAGGCAAAAGGCAGGCAGAGTTAACCTGGTCAGGCAGGTCAGCCTGGTCTACATAGGGAGTTAAAGGAAGCCAGGACCCTGTAGGGAGGAAGGGAGGGAGGGAGGGAGGGAGGGAGGGAGGGAGGGAGGGAGGGAGGAAGGGAGGCAGCCAGGCAGGCAGACCCTGTTTCAAAGAAAAAAGAACAGGAGTAGGAGGAAGAAATGAAACTAAAGTCAGCCACTCAAGAACAATTTTTGTTATTTAACCATTGATTTTACTTTTTATATTGTTAAAGATTTATTTATTTGTTTATTTATTTATATGAGTACACTGTAACTGTCTTCAGACACATCAGAAGAGAGCATTGGATTCCATTACTGGTGGTTATGTGGTTGCTGGAATTTGAACTCAGGACCACTGGAAGAGCAGTCAGTGCTTTTAACCGCTGAGCCATCTCTCCAGCCCCCTTAGTTTTTATTTTTTGTTTCTTTGAGACAAGGTCTCGTAGCCCAGGTTAATCTCCAGCTATATAGTTGAAGGTGTTCTTGAACTCCTCATCCCCTTTCAAAGTGCTGGGATTATAAGGGGTACCCTTGTGTCCAGTTTATATGGTAGTGAGGATCAAACACAAGGCTTTGCAAATGTTTGGCTGCAAAATCGGGGATTTTTCTCCTGTCCCCAAGCTTCTGGAATAACAAATCTGAGACTCAGACTATTCAGACATCTTGGCCATAAGGTTTGGCTTATTCTCCAATTTGCTCATAAATTACTCATCACATTATTCTATTCTAAGTTCTTCCACATGGTTGGTTACCTCTGCTCAGCCCCTATGCTTCTGTCCTCCGTGTTCCTGGGCTATTCCTCTCCCACCTGGCTCACTCCCTGAATCCTACTGCCTATCAGAACTCTTTCCTCCTATTATCTGCCTCAGCTACAGGCCAATCAGCTTTAATTGACAGGTGCTTCATCCATATAGTACACAAGAGATTTTCTCTACATTCCACAGACACTGCTGAATGAACTGCATCCTTAGCTCTGCCCTAACTACATTCTAACCTTTTTGTAGATGCATTTATTTTTTAAATCTTATATTGTACTCATCACTTTATTCTTCTATCAAACTACTTTAATTATAGTTGCCTTAAGAATATGCTTTAATAACTGATATGTCAATAACTTTAATATCAGTATTGTTTTCCACAATTAGTTTAGTAAATTTTGCAGATTTTTTTTCCCTCCAGATAAAGTTAGTAGTTTTTAAGTTGTCCTGCCATCCAGTCCTGCCAGGGAAATCACTATGTTAGTTAAAATTATGCTAGACTTCCATATTAATGATAAGAAGGATTTTCAGCCTAATGTAATAAGCAGCATTCAGCAAGCAGTGACCTTTCCACATTTCATCTGAAATATGATTACTGCCTCCCCCTATTTTTTATGCCTAGGAGGTGGCTGATACTGAGGACTGCCCACTTAGAAAGCATTTCCACTTAGGCTCTTCCTGTTCTGCCTGTGCTTATACTTGCTGCCTGGCCTAAATGTTTATTTATGGAGACTGTTTTTATCATCCTTCATTTTCCCTGAAAAGCTTGAGGCTGACTGTAAGCTTAAGATAACTTGTGAGAGGTCATAGAGTTAATTCAGCAATGAGACCAAGATATGACTACAATTCATTCTGCTTTAGTAACCTGTCCTAAATCAGTTTTTCTGTACTCTTAATAGACGTGAAAGAACTGCTAGCCAAACAGACTCCATTTATAGACTAGAGGGGAATACATGTTTTAAATGAGAGAACTACTCTATACCTAATACTTTCCTCCGCTAAGAGGCAGCCCTTACTGCAGTTAGAATAGATCCATAGTTATGGTTATAAATCAGGTTATATTAAATTTAAACCAAAAATATTTCTGGGTGTTCCCAGATACATTAAAAGAGAATGAACAAAAGAAAACATGTTGGAGAACCCTGAGAGAGAGGCCATATTTCTTAGACGAGCCTCATTCCTGCTGCTTTGGGAGCAAGGTGCCTCAGACTGTGCTGCAGAGCTGTGCTCCTACCCAGGAACAGCACAAAAGCTGAGAAGCACGGAAGCCATCTCTCTCTTGTAATTGTTTTATTTATTTCCTGTTCTGATACAGGGTCTTTTGTGTACTCCTGGCTGGCCCAGAGCTCACTGTGAAGACAGGTTGACTTCTGTCTCCTGAATGCTGGAATTAAACACATGTATGCGACCTGCCTCCCCCGCCCCTAGCTAGTTAGTTTATCGTTAATGTGTGTACATGTGTCATGGTGCAGAGGATAACTTGCAGGAGTTGCAAGGAGTCAGTTCTCCTTCTTCCATCATGTGAGCTCTGAGGATCAAGCTCAGCTCTTTACTGTTGGGAACAAGTGCCTTTACCCCATTGAACTGTCTTTTCTGTTGCCAGTAAAACCATTTGTAAAGTCATCTTAGATACCTCTGGTGACACCATTTAGTGTACAGCCATTTCCTGTTTCTCCTTCAGTCACGAAGACGTCAGATTCGGATGTGTTTCACAGTAGCCTAGCTTCTGGAAAGAGGCCCCTGCTGACAGGCTTTACTGTGCTGCTCTCACACAGGCCAGCCAGGTTCACTTGCTTCCTTCTATGGTGTGGGAACTGAATCCCAAGACAGTGCCAAGAGTATCCCCTTACACAAGAACACTCCCTCTCATCGCCTTTTCAATTATTTATTTATTTCATGTGTATGGAAGTTTTGTCTTCATTTATGTCTATGTACCACATACATGCCTGGTGCCCCTGGAGGCCCTGGACTGGAATTGCAGATGATTGTAGACACTGAGCTGCCATGTCACTCCAGACCAGGTGTTTTAACGGATTATTTTGAAGATTGTTCTTAGAAAACAATAGGCAATCTGAGAAAACAAATCGCACAGATGATTCTCATTAAGTAAGCATACTCATTAAAAAGTGTAATGATTAAATTAGATGTGGGTGCGGTTATTTTCTGCAGCCCTGGAAATTAATTCTGTTGTCCTGCTGGTTCTTTGACTTGTAGAGAAGGGAGGAGATTCAATGGTAATGAAAGCTGCCCTGTAATCCTGTAAATCTACAGTAGCAACCAAATACTGGAAACTGATGGAATTTGGTGGTCTTTCCTTTGCAGGCACAGCAAGTCCCTGTAATAGGACAGGCACAACTGTCTGATCCATGTATGCACAAGTTAGCGGATGACTGCAGATCCCTTTTCTGTTTTGATGACTTTTCTGCATTAACATTCTCATTTTTATCCTGTCAAAATTGTGGGACCATACTCTTGAGTACAGATTTTCTGCCATCCTAGTCTGCCTCCAGCATCTGCTCTGACTTCATAGTGGACCCTGCAAACCATTCAGCTGAATACTGGTCAGCGCTGGGAGCCCAGCCCCTTGCTTGCTGGCTTTTTTCATTTTAGGTTTTTGAGGCAGGATCACAGACAGCCCTGGCTAGCCTGGAACTCTCTGTGTAGACAAAGCTGTTGTAGAACTCACAGGGATGATTCTGCCTCTGCCCCTGGAATGCTGGGATTAAAGATGTTTGCTACCACACCTGGCTCTTGTTTCTTTCTATATTTATTATATGTTTATGTGTGTGTATGGGGGAGGTATATGCTATAGCATGTATGTGGAAGTCGGAGGACATCTTGTGGAAATTGGTTCTCTCCTTCTGCCTTATGGATCACGTGGATAGAACTCAGATTATCAAGCATGGTGGTAAGTGCTCCAACCTGCTGAACCAACGCTCTATGACCTGGCTCTTCATTTCTATAATTTGACCAGTAAAGAATCTATGCAGGGACTGGAGAGATGGCTCAATGGTTAAGAATGTTGATTGCTCTTCCAGAGGACCTAGGTTTAATCCCCAGCACCTACGTGGTAACTCTATTTCCAAGGGCTCTGATGCCCTCTTCTGGGCTCTACAGATACCAGGCGTGCATGTGGTGCATGGACATACATGCAAGCAAAACACCTATGCATGTAAGATACAGTAGTAGTGTTTTAAAGGAATTTTCTTTAACTGGGTGTGGTGTACACTGTAGTCTGCAAAATGAAGGCAGAGGATGAGTTCACATAGTCTGGTACACGATGATTGAGGCCAGTCTAAGGTACATGAGACCCTGTCTCAGTCTCAAACAACAGCAGTAAAAGAATTGTATGTAAATGGAATCATGTAGTATGTTTGGGATATTTTTTTTCCTGACAGTGAAGTCCCTTGAAATTTAACTCAGGTTGTTGTATGTCAGTAGTTCATTTTGAGTTGTATTCTGTGTTATTCAGATAGATCACAATTTTCATGTGAACCTAGTGTAATTCTCAGGTCATATGGTGAGTATGCAGTTTTAATTCTTTTTTTTTTTCTGGAGGTGGGAGTATGTCACAGGCTGGACTGGAATTCTCTGAGTAGGCCAAGAAGGGCCTTGAATTTTTGATCCTCCTGCTTCTCCTTCCCAAGGTTTACAGGTTATTAGCTTTTATCTGCTAATTTAAACAAAAATTAATTATTTTTATTTTTTATTGAATGTATAATAGTTTTTTTTCCATCAAAAATGAAGGACTTGATGTTGGGGAAGCTAGTGGGTTGGCTCAGTGGTTACGAGCACTTGCTGGTCTTGCAGGTCACCTGGGTCTGGATCCACCACCTCATATATTAACTTCAGGGATCTGCAGCCACCACAGCAGATGGGTACATGCAGGCAGAATACTCATGCAACAAAATATTTTTTGAAGGAAATTGTTTTTTATAAAAATTAGTCCTTGGTTGGTACGTTTGGTTTGATTTGCTTGTTTTGTTTTGTTTTTTACCTTTATTTTTAAAACTTGTTGTAAAACTTGGCATTTTCTTTCCTTTCTCCTTTCAGCGGCTATGTGACTATGTTTGTGATCTGCTCTTGGAAGAGTCGAATGTTCAGCCTGTATCAACGCCAGTAACAGTGTGCGGGGACATACATGGACAGGTAAATTTCGCAAGGAAGTTTTAGTGTTTGTACTGCCAGTGATCCATTTGTTTCTAACTTGTGCTGCAAAATAAACAAAACAAAACCCAACTGGCGATTAGGTGGTGTGAGTCTTCATGCCATGAGTGGTTTTTGGTTCACTGGCAAATAAAAGCAGTGGTCAAATACGTCATAACCTTTTTCTGAATTCCACTTGTAAAGTATATAGATTGCTGTGTTGTTCTGTGGAACAGTGTGGGGCATTCTGTGAAGGTGGAAGACGCAAAATATAAGATAAACACTAATGGTAATTACAGTTAACATGAAATGGTTGGATTTTAAGCACTTTCTTGTTCATTCAATTATGTCTTATTAAAATCTGCTAATTTCTTTGCTGAGAATGAGAATAGCAAAGATTCAGAAGAGAAATATTGCATAATTTTATAGCAAGTCACTGGTAGAATGAGATGAAAGCGATTTAGTTCATTTTTTTTCCATTGGGACTGTAGGATCTGAAATACCTGCTAAAATTTTTTCATTTTTTTTAACTTTAAATTTTATTATTTTAATTGGGTGTGTTGTGTACTGTAATGTGCATGTGTGTGCAGGTGTGCTTTGAGGCCAAAGGAGTTGGATCTCCTGGCAAGGGAATTACAGATGGTAGTGAGCCACCTAATATAGGTGCCAATAATTAAACACTGGTCCAGGAAGAGCAGCACACGCTATTAACTGAGCCATCTCTTCAGCCACCACCTGCTGCCTTTGTCTGTTTATAAGAATTCTAACTCACGGACTAGAGATTACAGTTTGACATTAGAGCCTACTGATAGTGTTCTAACACTACCTGACTGGAGAAGTTCCTCACTGGGAACTAAAGGCTGAGGAGTTTACTCATACCCTGCTGTGGACATACTTTATAATTGGGACAGTAGGACCTGGAATATGTTCCTAACAGTCACTCTACCATTCAACTGACTGACTGCCAGTTCCCTTCCTAATGTGATGGTGTAAAGGGAGAAAATGTGTCTAATTTGTTCCTGAATAGAGGCTGCTTCATAAATAAAAAAACAGTTTAGCTACCTTAAACGCTATTTCCTTTTTGCTTTTTCAAACACTTTTTTAGACAGTGACAGTCCTGCCTCAGCTGCCTAAGTACTAGGATCATAAGTAGGAGCTTCTTCTGTTTGTATTTTGGCTTGTCTGTTTGTTTGTTTGTTTGTTTGTTTGTTTGTTTTTATGTGTATGGGTATTTTTTCTGTATGCCTGATGCCTATGGAGGCTGAAAGAGGGCATGGGATTTCTTAGAACTGGAGTCTGGCATTACAGATAGTCGTTAGCTGCAGTACAGGTGCTAGGAACCAAAGCCAGGTCTCCTGAAAGAGCAGCCTGTGCTCTTAACTGCCGAGTCATCTCTCCAGCCCCTCTTTTGGTTTTTTGAGGCCTGAAACTTGGTATCCTTCTACCTCAGCTTATTAGTGGTAGCATAACAGGTGTGTGCCACCATACCATATGACCAAGACTTTTTAATATGTAAAAAATAAATATGAAATTGCAGTCTTTAATTTCAGGATCAAGTTATGAGTTTAAATTAATGTATTGGCAATAACGTGGTGATGAGAAACATTGGCATTATGATTAGGGAATAGATTATATACTTCAAAAAAATGTGGATTGGGCCATATACCGGCTACCTAAGCTACCTGAGCTTGCACACAGATTCTCTAAACGGGGCCTCCGGACCTTGCAAGTGGTAAAAGCAGGAGAGAGAGAGAGAGAGAGAGAGAGAGAGAGAGAGAGAGAGAGAGAGAGAGAGAGAGAGAGAGAGAGAAACTTCTAGTGCACAGGGTATGATGGTGCATACTTTTAATCCAAGTTTTGGGTCTGCCTGGTCTACATAGTGAATTCTAGTACAGATAATGGCTATGTAGAGAGACCCTGCCTCAAAGAACCAAAAGAAACAAAAAATCTTCTTGTGCTTTACTGTGACTAAGGGGAGTGACTCCAGTTTTGCTTAAGATTGTCCTCACTCAAGCAGCAAATATTATTAGGACCTCTTGGTGTGGAGGATACGCAGCTCTGTGCTCTGCTGTGGAATGCGAAACATCCCAGAGATAAGTTTTCCTCAAGGAAAAGTGTTCTTGGCTACTTTGAATCATGAGTTAAAAAAAACTGATACGACTTGCTCAGAGGAAAAGGAGGAGTATGAGGGAAGAGTTGTAGGAGAGGGTGATCAGAAGGGGGGCAGTGAGCAGGATGTAAAATGATAAATAAAATTTCTAAAGCTGCTTTTCTTTTGAGAGAAAAGTGACAAACTGGTTACTTAGACTTAGATATTGTAAAGATGAAGGAGGTAAACTAGTAATTTTAAAGGAAACAGTTGCTAGTGACAATATTTGAGTTTACTAATGAAAATTTTGGATTTGGGAAAGTTTCAGTTTAATCATGAACCTAACTTTTATTTTCTTAATACGGGGTCTCACTATATAGCTCCAGCTGGCCTTGAACTCACTATGTATGTAAACCAGGCTTGCTTAAAACTCCATCCATCCTTGCCTCTCAAGGACTAGGATTAAAGAAATGCCTGAAAGTTTCTGATACTTTTTAAAGACTTTTCTGATAAGTGATGATGTTAGCAAATATTTAATGACATGTAAAGAAGTATCATTTCATACTCCTAATGACCAGTATATCATTTACTCAAAGCAGGTGGCAGTAGTCTGACCATATTGTGGTATGGTGTTATATTCATTCTAATATGATTTTAGATTTTATATTGTGAATTAATCTTTATTTGTCTTGTTGGATTTTGACATAGTATTTGAAATAAAGTATGCATTATTATATGAGAATGCTAACAAACACTGCTCCTCTTGGTGAAGCAGAGGCAGGAATTGCAAAATTCAAGGCTAACCTGGATCCAAGTTCTCTGGCAAAGCAGCCAGTGCTTTTAACCTCTGAGCTACCTCTCCAGTTTCTACCAATTTGTTTTTACCTTCATGCTTTTTAGGTTTAGGAATTAGATTCTTGGCAGTTTTGCATATACACTATTTCTTCTTTCAAATGTAAATATTTGAAATCTATTAAACTGTTTCTATACATGTCTTATTCTCAATTTATCTTACTCATTCACAGGAATTTGTAATTAGCATATATTGATTTTCTTTTACAGTTTTATGATCTTTGCGAACTGTTCAGAACTGGAGGTCAGGTTCCTGACACAAACTACATATTTATGGTATGTAAATGCTGGTAATGCCAGGTGCTTCTTTAAAATAAAAGGTCCTGACTTATTACATGCAAGTTCTATAATTGCTATTTAAATGTATGAAAAGGTGAGTCTGTACTTTTTTATATTTTGTCATGTCTTATAGTAGCATGTAGTTGCTATATTTATAAATCACTGTATACGTAGGACTGGTTGTCACTGCAGTAATGGCAAGAGGACCACATAGAACCCCTAATTTAGTTTGTAAATGGATAAATATATGCAGGTATACTTTGTTATTTCATACTTTTCCCTAATACACACTTGCTATTATGGCGGAGTTTTTTTTTTAACCTTTCTTTTTTGAATGTAATGGTTTTTGTTTCTGAATCTTGTGTGTTTGTGTGTGCGCTTATGGAGGCCATTGATAACCTTGGACGCTGTTCCTAAGGTGCCGTCCACCTGTTCTTGAGAGAAAGCCTCTCATTACCCTGGGACTCCCTAAGCAGGCTAAGCCGGCTCAAAGCAAGCCCCGAAGTCCCGCCCGCCTCCCCAGCGCTGGATCATTAGAACATGGCACCATGCCTTGCTGGTTCTCTGTGGGTTTAAGTATGGCCTCATACCACAGAGCAAGTTATCCACCAAGCTATCTTTCCAGCACATTAATTAAAAAATGTGTATGAATGTTTTGCTTACATGTCTTCTGTCTTACATGCTTATGCCACTGGAGGTCAACGGAGTATTGGATCCTCTGGAACTTGAATTACAGATGGTTGTGAACCATATGAGGGTGCTGGGAATTAAACCCAGGCCTTTTGCAAGAACACGTGCCATTGCAAAGTTCTCTTAATTATTATTAATATTTTTAAGTTTTTAAAATTTGTTATTTTTTTTATATTTATGGGTGTTTTGCCTGCATGTATGTCAATTTACCACATGCATGCTTGGCACTCACAGAGGCCAGAAGAGAGTGTCAGATCCCTGGAACTGGAGTTACAGATGTTGTTAATTACTATGTGGAAGCTGGCAATAGAACTTGGGTCCTCTGGAAAAGTAATCATTGTTCTTAACCACTGAGCCACCTCTCAAACCCTTTTACTGTTTTTTAAAGCTGTTTTCTAAATATTGGTATATTATTGGTCTAAGTGAGACATTAGTTGGAAGTGTAAATAGTATTTTATATGTGGGGGGTTTTCCTGCTGTTTGTTTTGTAAGGGGATCTTACTGTGTTGTCCTGGCTGACCTGAAGCTCTCTAAGTAGACCAGGCTTACTCTCTGATTTCTTGTCTTGAGAACAGAGTCTCTTACTGAGCCAGAAATTCTGGATTCCAGGAGGCTTCCCAGGTGGCCAAGCTTCACCTTCTCAGGCTCCAGGGTTTGGATTATAGGCATGTGAAGCCATCTTTTTCATCTGTACTAGGGACACAAAGCTCCTCATGCTTATAGAGACAGAACTCTGTTTTTAAATGATTTCTTAAGAAATTACTTTTTAAAAGCACTGTGCAGCTGTTTGTTGTTGCTCTTTTGGGCTCTTACACTATTGTACAGTTTGTAACTATAAACTTTTACTTTACAGGGTGATTTTGTAGACAGAGGTTACTATAGTTTGGAGACCTTCACTTATCTTCTTGCACTAAAGGCTAAGTGGCCTGACCGTATTACACTTTTAAGAGGAAATCATGAGAGTAGACAGATAACGCAGGTGTACGGATTTTATGGTAAGACCTTCTTTTCTCTGATCTGAGTGGTATTTTACTTTGGGGGAGGGGGAGTTGTATCAATCATGTGTGTATGTTGTTTTGGTTTTTGGTTTTTTGGGGCTTTTTGCTTTACTCCACATTTCCCCCAGTCAACTGAAAATCTTGCCATATAGTGAAACGCTGAGTGCTGTTACTAAGGCTTTGGTATGCATCTTTTTAAATTAGTGTAGAAAAAAAGAATATAATCTTAAATTTCCCACTTTGGAATCACTGACTGCTTGTTTAAAGTGCATATTGTAGGCCTGTGAGGTAACCCAGTGGGTGGGTAAAGGTACTCACTCCCTGCCAAGCCTGATAACCCGAGTTCATCTGAGAGAACTGACTCCTGAAGGTTATTCTCTGACCTCCACATGTGCATTCTACAGCATAACTTCCAGTATGCACAAAGAATGAAGAAATAGAGTAAAAATTTTTAAATTTTGTATTATCTTTAATTATGTTTCGATTTGTAGGTGTGTGCACATAAGTTCTGGTTTTCTTAGAGTCCAGAGGCATTGGATCTTCTGGATCTGGAGTTACAGTTAGAAGTTGCCTGATACGGTACTGGGAATTTACTCCAATCTACGGCTCAGTCTTAACTGCTGAGCTGTCTTTCCAACCCCAATTTAAACAACAATAACAACAAAAAAAAAATGTAGATTGCTGGATCTCACTTCAAACATTGTAATCAAAACCCTAGAATCTACTGAAAGTGGATGCTATACACATTAAACACTGGGGTTCTATCTGCATGTGGCCCCCCTCTGTACCCCTCTCCTCTCCTTTTTTGTTTTGGACAGTGTGGGTGATTGAATCCAGAACTTATGTATACCAGGCCAGTATTCTACAACTGAGCTCTATACCCAGTCCTTCCTTAATGCTGTATCGTGCTCTTAGCCGGCTTTTTTACTTCCTTAATCTTTTGGTGGTTTGGTTTGGTTTTGACAGGATTGTCTCCATAGAGACCCATAGAGGCCCAAAGTGACCTAGAAGTCACTGTCATCCTTGAGGGCCTTGGTGACATGATCCTTCTGTGGCAGCCTCCTGAATGCTGAGATTTTGGAATATTTGGAAAAACATGAGATTTCTTGAGGATAAGACACAAATCTAAACACAGTTATGTTTTATATGTATAATATATAATTTCATTATATAATATATTATATAAAATACAATTTTTATATATTATATAGTCTGAAAGTAATTTTATATAATACAAATTGAGTGTCTCGAATCTGAAAATGTACAACCCCAAATCATCATCTGTAAAGTCTGAAACTTTGAACATCAACCACCGTGACACTCAAAAGTTTCAAGTTGTGGGTCTGGCACTTGAAAGTTTCAGATTTTCAATACTTCTGTTTTCTGTGGGAGGCACATGCCCAAGCATACAAACTGAGCACTTTGTCACTAAGCTACACTCAAGCCCTAAACTGAAATCTGGAACACAAACCTTTCCTTTTTTTCTTTTTCTTTCTTTGTTTCTGGAATTTTGAGATAGGATTTTGCTACATAGATCTGGATGGACTGGAGCTTTCTGCTTGGCCAGGCCGGCCTTGAATTTGTGTGGCAGTCTTACTGCCAATCTTAGTCTCCTCCATGCCTGAGCACTCACATGGGAAGAAATATGTCAGATAAGGCATATGAAGCATTTGTTTGTTTATTTGAGACAGGATCTCATTCTATAGTTCAGGCTAGCTTGGAATTCACTGTGTGTCCCAAGTTAGCCTCAGAAATTCAATATTCTCCTAAATCGGTCTCTTAATTGTTGAACACTTATTTCCCTATTTAGGGGCAGGATCTCATTCTGTAGCCCAGGCTGGTCAAAAAGTCAGTATCTGGTTCATAATGGCCTTAAAATTATGGTACTCCTCCTGCCTTAGTTTCCCGAATTCTGGGATTATAGATTTATATCCTTTGTTTGTTTGTAGGTTTTTTGTTTTATGTGTTTTATTTTGTTAAATCAGGATCTCCCTACGTAGCTTTGGCTGTCCTGGAACTCACTATATTTATCAAGCTGGCACTCAGATCTGCCTGCCTCTATGTCTTGAGCACTGAGATTAAATGTGTATGCCACAATGTGCTGCTTATTTGTTTTAAAGGAATATGGAAATAAACACAAAAACATTTGTGTATTCTAGTGCTAATGTGTTTACACTATGGCCAGGAGTAGAGGTCAGACAATAATTTAAACAACTTATAGGAGTTAGTTCTTTTCTTCAAGCATGTGGGTTCTGGGGGTTGTCAGGTTTGGTGGCAAGCCTGAGATTGTATCCTAATCTTTTATTTTATTTAAAAATACATAAGTGCGTGTGTGTGTGTGTCTGTGTCTGTGTGTCTGTGTCTGTGTGTCTGTGTGTCTGTATGTGTCTGTGTGTCTGTATGTGTCTCTGTGTGTCTGTGTGTGTGTGTGTCTGTGTCTGTGTCTGTGTGTCTGTGTCTGTGTGTTTGTGTGTCTGTATGTGTCTGTGTGTCTGTATGTGTCTCTGTGTGTCTGTGTCTGTGTGTGTGTGTGTATGTGTTAACATAGTCACTGTTGTGTCCCTGGATGGTCTAGAACTTCCTAGAACCACCACCAATCTACCTGCCTGTACCTCCCAAGATCAGACATTGAAGGTATGTTCTACCACCATATCTGTATTTTATTTTATTTATTTAAGATTTGTTCATTTTTGCCAGACATGGTGGCATATACCTTTAATCCCTTGGGAAGCAGAGACAAGCGGATCTCTGTGAGTTTGAGACCAGCACTCTATCTACAAAGCAAGTTCTAGGATATCCAGGGCTCTGTTATACAGAGAAACCCTGACTCAAAAAAACAGACCAAAAAGAAATATGTGCATTTTATTTTATGTGTATGAGTGTTTGCTTGCATGTATGTCTGTGCGTGACGTGCATGCTATGAACTGAGTATAGGTCCTTTGCAAGAGCGTTAAATGATCTTAACCACTGAGCCATCACTCCAACCTCCCAGTTTATTTTCAGCCTCCCAATATTTATTTTTAGTGTGATTCGATTTTGATTGAAGTCATTTATAAAATTTGCCATGCATATTATCATTGTGATTCTTAGAAAGTTTAGCTTTTTTTTTTGCAGCATTTTAAATTTTAGACTTATATTATGGATACTCAAAAATATATGTGTAAGAAAAAAAGAGAGAAATGCTTCATGTGTGTAATTATACCACTGCAGTCATCAGTGTGGGTCAAAGGAGCAAAAGGGGGAGAGAATGTCAGTATGTTTTGGCAAAAAAAAAAAAAAAAAAAATGCTAACAGTACCAAATTTGGTGTTGAATTTTTTCTTTCTCAGAAGTGTGTTCTGGGCTGGAGAGATGACTCAGTGGTTAAGAGCACTGACTGCTCTTCCAGAGGTCCTGAGTTCAAATCCCAGCAACCACATGGTGGCTCACAACCATCTGTAATGGGATCTGATGCCCTCTTCTGGTGTGTCTGAAGACAGCAGCAGTGTACTCACATAAAATAAATAAATGAATCTTTTTTAAAAGGGGTGGGGGAGGTGCTGGAGAGATGACTCAGTGGTTAAGAGCACTAACTGCTCTTCCAGAGGTCCTGAGTTCAATTCCCAGCAACCACATGGTGGCTCACAACCATCTGAAATGAGATCTGGTGCCCTCTTCTGATGTGTCTAAAGACAGCTATAGTGTATTCATATAAATAAAAATTAATAAATTTATTTTTAAAAAAGAAGTGTGTTCATCTTGTAGTTTTATTTAACAACAAGGTAAGTAGTTACTCAGGAGTACAATAATTTTATTTATCATGGGGTTTACAGTGACTTAAAGCTATAAATAGCTATTAGTTATATTGGTTGCTTAGTTCATACTGAAAACATACACTGGAGGCTTAATTTTTTTAATTACATTTATTTGTGTATGTGTGTACACATGTTCATGTTCTCCCATGAATGTCTGTGAGAATGTAGGAAGCTGGGCTGTAGTGACTCATGCCTTTGCTCTTGGGACTCAGGAAGCAGAGGGGGTCACTTTAGAATGTATGTGCATGTCTGTGTATGTGTGTCAATGGAGGTCAGAGGACAACCAAAGGACTTGGGTCTTTCTCTCTACCATTTGGATTCTGGGGTTCAAAGCCAGATCATCAGGCTTGGGGGCAAATGCCTTTAACTGGTAAGCCATCTTGACCCTTCTGAGTCTAATCAGTTCTGCCTGTTAGAACTTGACTAGATGCAGAATTTAGTTGCAGTTTTTAGAAGATCTCTCCAGAAACAACTTTGCCCTGAAGAATGTTGGGCTAAGAATTACTTGTACTCCTATAATTAAGGGTTCTCAAACTTATTCGATTTGATCATCCTCCTAGAATAAGGCATTCATATTAAAGAAATGCACTATTTTATATAATTACTTGGTATTTTCATAACTGACCAAAACATTGATTTGGTCAATGTGAAATCAAAAATTTGCTTCCCCTTGATAGCATATTGGTTAATATTCCAAACTTTATCTTAGGGACATTCCTGGAATGAAAAGGATTATAATTTCCTTAGGGAACATAGTCCTGAAATATTTATTTTTATTTTATGTGTGTGTATTACCTGAACATTGTATGTGTACCACATTTGTGCACTGTGCCTGCAGAAGCCAAAAGAGAATATAAGATCCACTCACTGAAATTATGGATAGTTTGGAGCCATGTGGCTCCTGAGAACTGAGCCAAGGTCTTCTGCAAGAGCATCAAGTGTTCTTAACAGATGAGCCATCTCTCCAGCTAAGTCTTATTTATACATATGCATGTGTATGTGTACTCTAGATGGAACTTTATACACACAAGGTAAGCACCGGCCACAGCTATAGCCCAGTCTTCATTAGGGTATGTGTATTGTTAGATAGTAGACTTCATTAATCTAATAGTAGCTTTCATTAATGAAAACACATCTGTTTACTTCACAGATGAGTGCCAAACCAAATATGGAAATGCTAATGCCTGGAGATACTGTACCAAAGTTTTTGACATGCTCACAGTAGCAGCTGTAAGTTTATATGAATCTCTTTAGTGCTTCAAATATTTTTTATTGCCAATAACATTACATATTTTTATCAGTTGTGTCCATTTACTTAGTTTTATATTATTGAATTTGTATATGACTTAATTTGAGTTTATTATTATCCTTTGTTATTCTTTTTTTCTCTAGTTAATAGATGAGCAGATTTTGTGTGTTCATGGTGGTTTATCTCCTGATATCAAAACACTGGATCAAATTCGAACTATTGAGCGAAATCAGGAAATTCCTCACAAAGGAGCATTTTGTGACCTGGTATGGTCAGATCCTGAAGATGTGGACACTTGGGCAATCAGTCCCAGAGGAGCAGGTTGGCTTTTTGGAGCAAAAGTCACAAATGAGGTAAAGATACAATTTTTGGAAAAGTAGTTCTTTTATTGGTAAAAGAAAAATGGTGAGCTCATATATTTAACTCATAGCCTAATTTATTAAAATTATGGTTGTTATTGGGTATCAGATTTCTACTGTAGTTGATTGATTTATGCTTCCTGAATAGTTCAATGAGATTATATAATGAAAGTACCTATATTGTTAAGTAACAGGATCACCAAAACAAGATAGGCAACTTGTTTGTTTTAATATACTTAAGATTTTTATTTATTTATTTTATGTAGTAAGTACACTGTGGCTGTCTTCAGACACACCAGAAGAGGGCATCAGATCTCATTACAGATGGTTGTGAGCCACCATGTGGTTGCTGGGATTTGAACTCAGGACCTCTGGAAGAGCAGTTAGTGCTCTTAACTACTGAACCATGAAACATGCATATATTCTGACAGTCTAATTCTGGTTGAATTCAAATTTTATTTTACTTATTTTTTGTTTAAAATATTTTTAAGCTTTGTTTGTTTGTTTGTTTGTTTGTTTGTTTTAGACAGGGTTTCACTATGTAACTCTGATTGTCCTGAACTTACTATGTAGACCAGGCTGGCCTCAAACTCATAGAAATCTGCCTGCCTCTACACCCAACCCCAACCCCCAGTGCTGGGATTAAAAGTGTGCACCACTATACATAGTATGATCTTTATTCTTTATTTTATGTGTGTAGATGTTTTGTCTGCATCTATGTGCATGAAATGCCTGAGGAAGCCAGAAGAGAGTTAGAACTCTTAGGACTGGAGTTACAAGTGGTTTTGAGCTACTATGTGGTAGTTGGGAATCAAATCCCTGTCTTCTGGTAAAGTAGCCATTGTTCTTAACCATTAAACCGTCTATCTGGCCTGATTTCAAATTTTAAAGTAATACCACATGAGCTAAGAGAATCCAATATTGTTCTAAGACATGTACTGAATCTTTATGACTGGGTGGAAATGAGAACCATTAGGATGAACAATTAGACAGTAGTAATATAACTTCTTGTTTAAAATTTACAAAATATATTATGATTACAGTCTTTGATTTCTGATCATCTACAGTGCTAGTTGCATGAATACAACAATTTTAAAATTCAGAAACTATTTGCTAAAACTTTAGGGTAAATAAATTACAAATAAGCTATACATAGAAATTCTTACATCTCCTATTTTATAACTAGTTTTATCAAATTATGAACCTAGTTGCTCTATACATATACAAAACAGTGCATACATCAAGAACAGCCAAGTACAAGTATATGGGCAAATAGCATTCACAGATACAGGGATTATGTTCTGTCAAGATATGGTCCAACATAATGGAGTCATAGATCTAGGCACTAGGACCATTGGTTTGTCCTCAGTTATGGAAAGACTTGACCCCGTCTGAACCTTTTTCTCTTTAGGTTGTAAAGAAGGATAATGTCTTTGTGGCATACAGTAAATCCTCATATAAGATTGAAAGTAATGTTATGAGGTTATTAAATAGAAAACTTTTGTTTTATAATTGGTAATAATTATATAATTATTTACCCCTAGAAATTTTTTTTACCTGATACAGTTCTTAACTAGGTGGCACAGGCTGACTTCAAACTCTCAATTCTCTGTAATGTTTATTTGCCTGTTTATGTATGTGTGTGTGTGTGTGTGTGTGTGTGTGTGTGTGTGTGTACACGAACACACACACAGGGAGGTCAAGAAGTTATAGGACAACTTGTAGGAGTCAGTTTTCTCCTACCCTGTGGATTCTGGGATCAAATTCTTGTTATTAGCCTTGGTGATAGGTTCTTAGTTACCTCTCTACCAACCTAGCCAATTTTTTATCATCATCATCATCACCACCACTACCACCACCACTACTACTCTTACTACCACTACACTGCTACTATTACTGTGTTGCAGCGGTAGGTTCTAAACTTGTCGATGCGAGCAGTTCTCCTGCCCAGCCTCCCAAGTAGCTGAGAGTAGAGGTGGTAATTACCGTGCCTGCCTCAGAAACTTGTAACTGTGGACCTTGTACTTCAAAACAGACTTGGGCCAAAGTGACTGGAAATTTTGGGGATGATTATAGAGTGGGGTTTAGAATCATGATAACTTTATTTGTGACACTTGCTACTTGGAATGGTTATTAAGCACTTGGGTGAAATACTTACAAAGCTTTTCTGAATTTCAGTTTGTTCATATCAACAACTTAAAACTCATCTGCAGAGCACATCAGCTTGTGCACGAAGGCTATAAGTTTATGTTTGACGAGAAGCTGGTCACAGTGTGGTCTGCTCCTAACTACTGCTATCGCTGTGGAAACATTGCTTCCATCATGGTCTTCAAAGACGTCAACACGAGAGAACCAAAGTTATTCCGAGCAGTTCCAGATTCAGAACGTGTTATTCCTCCCAGAACCACGACGCCGTATTTCCTTTGAGGCCTTTGCCATCCCGCTGGCCACTTTTTGCCCTCTTTTACCCCAACTTTCTTGTACCCTCTACAATATACTTTTTATTGAGCACTTTGCTGCTGAAATGCTGCCTCTTGCCTTTTTTTTAATTTTAAATTATCTAACTTTATTGTTTGTTATGGTGTCAATAGCAGTGTTTTTCTATCAGTTTTGTCACTCATCCTATCCCCACATGGACTCGTTTGAGAAGACTTGAGAAATGTCTTAATACTCACATTGCTGCATGTAGCTCTTGCTTGTTTGCTGTTCTGGGGAGACAGGAAGCATTTCTTTTTTAAAAAGCCAATTGACAATTACATGGAAATCCTCCTCATTTGTATCAGCTAGCCTTTTGTTTTTGTTTGGTAGGATTTAAGAAATTTCAGCAGCAAAGTTGTCCAGTGGGCAGGATGGACTGCATATGCCTGAGTCATGTACCCTTGTCCAAGCTGTAAACTCCACTGTCCTTTGTTGGATGATAATTTGATGTTTTAAAAGGGTATAAAATAAATTGGTCTAAAGGGCTGCCCTCCTTGTTGTGTTTTTAAATTTTAGTTAAAAACTGCTACAGCTATGACTTTGTACATTAAGATAATTGTACTGATCTTTTTTCAAAAATCTTGTATTTTTTAATAAAATAATCTTAAAACCCAGATAGGTTAAGTGTTAGAAATTTTAAAAAATTTACATTGTTAGCTGAAAGTTACTTTTTCTTTCTTATGTTTTCTTATTTTTTTTTCTTTTTCTTTGTTGAGTTTTTGACCCTTTGGTTGAGTTAAAAATTTCAATTAAAATTCAATATTTTTTTAAAAAAATCACTAAATTGTGCCTAAAGAACATAACTGCCATATTAATGTTTTTATTTCTATAGTATTAGAAAACATTTAATACTTATAGCATTAATGTGTTGATTTGATACCAATTGAGTAGAATGTGCTCAGTCCAGTTTACACTCTGTCATGAGTATCATCAAGTAAACACATGTACTTTTCAATAGCAAGCATTCTCTCGCTGTAACCTTTGACCTTAACTTTTACAAAGTATTCAGTTTTTAACTGCAATTTTAAAGGCTGAACAATCAGAACCCTTGTGTTTGTGAACTGTAATCTGAAGCAGATTAAAGTATGAGAAAAAACAGACTGTTCTCTTGTGAAGGTCTGTCATACCATATTTCAGCTTTGTGCTTATAATTTGACTATCTAAAGGGTTGTGATGATCAGTTCTTGATATATAATTGTCCACTTAATAAGGACATGTATATTATCATTATCTCTTATGACTGTAGTCATAGATAATTTGGGGATGTACCATCTTATGAAATTGTTGGTATCCCTTTATAATTTCTCGTCATCCCAGGAAATCCATGTGAAGGCTGATTGATAAAGCACTTTAGCATCTGTTCAGGTAGTTTTAAAAACAACTTTTCCCCTTCAGGATAAGAGCTTCCAGGTTATCTAAAAATGCAATAAAGATCTTAATAGTCTAAGCTTCTTGGCAAATAATCTTTCATCAGGGTTTCTTTTACTGAATGAGCACAATGTTATTTTGATTTTATTTGTCCCAAAGCACCCAGCTCCTTGTACAGTTTTTAATGGTGTGGCTCTATGAAAGAAGCGGCTGAGACATTTGATGCACACACTTGAACCAATAGTGGATCAGTAGCTTTGTGTGTGTCTCCTAACCCCGGTGTAATTCGGGTGGAAAGGTATTTTATCTCACAGGAATATGTAGCTATGTATTTTACTAATTGTGAAACACTGGAATTAATGATGCAGATAACTTGGTGTGGTTTTTGAACAGCTCTGCAGTATTTTCTTGTTGTTACCATAAATTGTATTTAAGTGCTTGCCCTCCACTGCTTTTAAGTTGTACCAGTAAAACCAGTAACTCTCAATCAATCCCCTTTCCACTTCGCACTCCCTAGCTTAGTTGGTACAGTTGTTTTCATTCTCCTTGTAATGTGACTTATTTTCAAGTCATGGTGCACTGCATTTGTTTGTCACTAGCTGGGCATGTGCCAATAATACTCTGTCCATTCCTTAACTGCCATCTCTGTTTTGCCTGAGTTTTCTTCTACTGATAATGGCTTTGGGGCATGGAAAAAGTAGTTTTTGCTATTAGACTTGTGAAGGAAAGAGAGAGTGAATGTATCGGACTTTGTAAGCCTGAAAACGAATATTTGGATCCCTCTACTAAACAAGGGCTATGTACTATACAGAGTAATCTTGTGGTGGGAGATGCTTGCAAGCCAGAGGTCTGTAGGCGAGGGAATCTGCCTCTCCCTGTATCTAGGCCGAATGTAAAACCCCTTATGTTGTATCAATGGAGCTAAGAACTATTTTTATTTGCCTGTGATATATTTCGTTTCTAATAAAGTGTTCTAGGCTCCAGTGAGAACTGTCTACTTTGAATTGCCATCTCCTCCCTTTCTTCATTTGGCTGATAGACTCCTGGCTAGCTGTCCATAGATCAATGCTTCTCCCTAAAGCATCCTCGTTTCTTTAAATGTGTTCACTCGTGCGTGATCCTAAAAGCCTTGACTACATCTATTATGCAACCTGGACCAGCTCCTGTTCCACCTGGATGTCTAGAGCTGTTGGGAGATTTTGACATCTTAAATGCTGACTTTTGCTTTTGAAATAAGGTTCAAAATGTTTGTTGCATTTAAGATCTGTGTGTGTGCGTGTGTTTGCTCTGTAACCCCAGCTCCAGGTGTTGGAAAATGCCTGTACTGTGAAAGCCTGCCGCTGTCAGAAGTAGAAGCACTTTTGTCAGCTTCCAGAAAATTATGTACAGAGTTGGAGAGATTTAACTACAAGATTTATCTCTAAGAATCCAAATTTTTAAATGTCATTGTTTTTTAAATGCTAATGTTTGTAAAGCACCTTCAGTTCTTTCAATGAAAGGTGCTACATTCCCTCGGTGTCAATTAATAAAAAGATTATAGGAAGTTTGTGAAAAATAATTTTATCTAATGCAGAATTTCCTGAGAAGAAGGTAGCAGTTAATATAATTTATGTTTTCAAAGAAATGCTTGCTTTTTCACTCGGTTGCCTGACTGGTAAACAAAACTAACCGTTTTTTCCCCCTGTATTTTCCTATGGGCTAAGTGGTCCCGTTTCTTTTTTTTTTTTTTTTTTCGGAGCTGGGGACTGAACCCAGGGCCTTGCGCTTGCTAGGCAAGCGCTCTACCACTGAGCTAAATCCCCAACCAGTGGTCCCATTTCTTAAAAGCACTATTTAGTGTTCCAACGTAGATTTCGTACACAGCACCATGCTTCATGAGGTCATCACAACTCTTTGAATTGTGTATTTAGAGTGTGGTAATGATAATGAAGTATGGTCATCAAAACCAATAAGAAATATTTGAAAAGCCCTGGAATAATGCAAGTTTCCTTCATCGAATTAATATGTCCCTTTCTTAGAGAATAAGTTTATGCTTAGATTACTAACCTGGTCCTTGATTAAACAATGTATGAGGTGTATACACAATTTCTTTTATGTATTTCAACAAAACCATTTATTGGGTAATATATGCCACTCAGTGAGTACCCAGTAATGGTTCTCACATTTTGTATATAAATGAGAGGAATACATTTTTAAATATATTACTCAAGCATTTGTAGCACTTAGGGCAGAACCCAGGGCTTATGCTAGGTAAATGATCTTCCACTGAGCTACAGGCCCAGCCCAGCCCAGGCATGGCCTAGTTTGTGATTTTTTTTTTTTTTTTTTTTTTGTACTGGGTTGGGCAGTAGAGAAGGGTTCTTACCTTGTAGACCAAACTGTGCCTTCCAAGTGCCGGGGTTTAAGACATACTCCACCATCCCCAACCTATGTCTTGTGGTACTCTTACTATGGATCTCTGCTTGTGTTGCTTCCCCACTGCCCAACACAAACGAAGAAACGGGATTGGAGAGAACAAGTAACTTGTCAAGGTCACATGGGAGAACTGGATCGTGAACCCTGAGGGCACTCCACAGTGACTGCTCAAGCCTTCTATTTTAAGCACCATTGGGTTTTGCAGCAGTGTGACCCTGAACAAATTGAATTCTCTGATCTTTTATTTCTATTCTAAAAGAAATATGGTAAAGTTGATTATAGTTTTAAAAATAGCACCCACAAAATGCCTAGTCCTTGGCACAAAGCTGCTATTTACTGAGGACTCTACTCAAATCAGTGTGATTAGGAAAAGGAACCCAGGGTGAAACATAATTGCTAATAGTATAGTTTTTTTTTAAAGTTTGTTTGTCCTATGTAAATGAATGTTTTTGCCTGCATTTATGTAGGCACAGAGTTCAGAAGAGGGCATCAGATCCAGGATTGGGTATGATTGGGAGACACCACGTTGGTGCCAGGAACTGAACCCAGGTCTTCTGCAAGTACAAGTGCTCTTCACCGCAAGGGATTTAAAAGAAGTGTTTAGTGCAGGAGGAGACATGAGATAGTGGGCTGGAGTAATAGAATGTGCATGTTTTATATAAGCGCCCACAAGTTGAGATGATAGAACTTGGATACAACATGAAATAGTCATTATAGAAAGGCCCAGCAACTAGGAGCAGCACAGATTGTCTATGCTTCAGAGAAGACTGGCCAATCATGGAAAATGTTGGATAGTAGGAAGAGGATTTTAGTAATATTTTAAAATTACTTCAAGACCCCTCCACCTGAAAATCCTTAATTCTTGCTGGATTGATAAGGAGAATGGGTAAAACTGACATGATTGGTGGTCTTAGGATTACATCATTGGAGGGGGACAGCAGATTTTTTTATATTTTCCCTAGTCAAAGCTGTTTTTAGGGCTGGAGAGATGGCTCAGCGGTTAAGAGCACTGACTGCTCTTCCAAGAGGTCCTGAGTTCAATTCCCAGCATCCACATGGTAGCACACAGCCATCTGTAATGGAATCCAGTGCCCTCTTCTGGAGTATCTGAAGACAGCAACAGTGTACTTATATACATTAAATAATTCTTTAAAAAAAATTTTTTAAGAAGAAAGCTATTTTTAAAACCCCATAACAGGGCTGGAGAGATAACTACATGGTTAAGAAAACAGGCTACTCTTCCAGAGCAAATGAAAAATGAAGCCTGGGGTTCATTTTCCAACACCCACAACCTGTAAATCACTACTTGTAACTCCAATCTCAGGAATCCTACATGGGCACCAGATATCATGTGGCATACAGGCTACATGAAGGCAAAACACCCATACACATAAATAAAAATTTTAAATTCCCACAACATATGGAAATGCGATTCTCAAGGAGCACATGCTACATCCTAGGCTACATCCCCAGCAGTGGGCCAACAAGGTAGCTCAACAGATTAAGGTGTTTGCCACCAAACCTGATGACCTGATTTTGATTCCCAGGACCCACATGATGGAAGGAGAGGAGTCACACAAGCTGTCTTCTGGTCTCCTAAATGTCCTAGCATTCATTCATATGACTCATACTCTTTTTCCTTCCTTTCCTCTCTTTTTTTTTAACTCCTCCCTTTCATGCTCCTCAGCAACGCAAAAATAAAATCCAACTACAACTTGCAGCATCCCGTTATTTTATAAAAGGAAGACCATTCCAGCATCGAAGATGGATGCAAGATGAATCATTTAGGAAAAAAGAAACCCTTGCACCAAATGCATTTGGTTCTGTGAAAAATAGTATCTCACTATTTGGGATACTATCCATTTATGGAGATTCGTGAGATTCTTCTCATGCATTTTTATTTGCTAGTGTGTGCAGTGTGTGCAGGTGTGTGTGTCGTGTGCAGGAGGAAGTCACAGAGTCTTTGAGAGCATTCCTCTGTGGGTTCAAGGACAAGCCACAACGTCAGACTTAAACAGCAAGCACCTTTTACTCTGTTGAGCAATATATCTACCACTGTATTGTTGGTGTGTGTTATAACAAAATGTGTTCCAATAAAATGAAAATGGTTCAAGAGAAAGTTTAATGCCTACTCCCAAATGGAAGAAATGAACTTAGAACCTGCCAGACAGATTTGCATAGATCTTAAGAATTATATTCTTCGGTGCAATACATAAACATCTGCTATATTTTCAAAGACAGTTCTTTGTTAGAGCAGGAAGAAACGGTTACTAATATTGTACTAGTAGTTTTGCCTGCTTGGGTCTGTTAAAAATGCAGTGAAATTTTATACTAAAATGATTAATTGGTTAGATTTTTGAATCATCTGTAACGACAGGATGGCTAGCTTTTAAAAGAAGCAGTTCTTTTTAGGCTTTTCAAAATGGAATACATTCCTTGTGGCTTTTGTAATTGATTCATTTTTGCAGTGCTGTTTCTTTTTTTCGTAGTAATTTAAGAAATTCTCCTGCTTTCTTACAAGCTTGCACCCAAGCTTGTGATCTTTCCTGCAGCCAAAGTGCTGGATCCTTACATTTTGAGATCGAGTCCTTTTTGAAGGGTAACACCAAGCTGCAGGGACTGCCTTCGAGGTGATTCAGAAGACCGTGAAAGAGAGCTGCTTTGCCCTAGAACTTCTGAATGTATCTGGTGAATGTGCAGTGTTTGGTTTGGGTTCTGGAGAGGTGCGGAGGCGGAGGAATTAGCAGGTGTCTGGGAGGTGTCTGGGATGCGGGATGCTAGCCAAAGAGAACCTGCAGGCAGGTGTCTAGCGCCGGAGATGTAAGTCCCCCTTTCTGGCACACGGAGGCGCTCGGGGCTCCTCCCGCTCTGCTAGCAGTCTTTAAGGGACCTCTGCCGCCACCTGCAGTCTCAACCAAACCTCAGCGCGCGGGACGTGACGGCCCAAGCGCCCAATCAGTGGTCGGACTTTCAGGTACCCTGCCATTGTGTCCAATAGAAACCGAGGAAAGGCGAGGAGGGGCGGGTCCGGGCCCGCGGCAAGCCTGGCCGAGGCGCGAGGCCCTCCTCCCGTCTCTCCGCCTACTCCAGCCTCCGCCGCTTCAGCTTCCCGAGCGAGCCCTGCGGCCGCCGGAGCATCTCCCGCGGCGGAGCAGGAGCCGGATGGTCAGAGGAGCCCGGCAGTCCCAGCAGCCGCGGAGTCGCCTGGCCCCCAGGTGAGGTGGGCTGCGTTGCGAGGCGGAGGCTAGGGGCGAGGGACCGAGAGAGCGGGCCTGGGGGTGGTGGCCGTGGTGTCGAAGCGCCGAACCCTGAAGGGGCCGGGGTAAAGGAACGCAGCATTTTGGGGGCACCGAGGGAGAGCAGCCCATCAGGGCGGGGAGCGAGGGCGCGCTCGGCAAGAGCGGAAGGCGCGCGCCCCACCGGGGAGCCAAGGAATGCGGGGAACAGGGTCTGAGGGGCGGGGCCGCGTCTGTGGGGAGCTAGGGGGGCCTGCGGCTCTGGGCAGACAATGAGGCCGACGGGGCGGGTGGCAGGGGGAGCCGAACATTTGGAACAGGGAACTGAGAGCATTCGGGGACCAGTAAGTCCTTGGTCGTGGGAGGGAAGGAAGCCCTGCATGAGGGGTATTTGTAAGGTCACGGGTAGAGAGAGTCAACCTGTGGTCAGCCTGTGGTCCCCGAGGGTGGTACGTGGAGTGCCCCACAGGCAAGGCGAGGTTAAAGGTGTGTTGTCTTAGTTACGGGTCTCATTTGTTTGGTCTGTAGACTGTCTGGCACAGTGGAGAAACCACCTCGAAAACGGAAAAGCAGGTAAGGCAAATAAATGCCTTCCTCTCTAGCTTCGTGTTTTTCTGCTTGCTTGACTGCCCCTGTGCTGCATAATTGCGTGGTGAGTAGATTAAAGTTTCTTATTTAGGTCCCTTTTTTTTTAGTAAATTCGACAGCACGGAAGGTATTCCCTTTGAGAACTTCAAATTACCACCACCCATCCATTTGAGATATATGATTCGAGAAACGTGAAACATTAAGAAAGCCTAGCTTAATGTTGACTTTAGTCATAATTTCAACTTTGGCATCTCTAACGGAGATTGTCACTAAAAAGGTACTGTGTGCTAAGTGTTGTATACAAATTCTCTGTATTATTTTCTGTGACACTATTTTGCAGATCAGGGAAATGAATCATAGAGTGGCCAATACTTAACAAAGATCACACATCTAATAAATGATTTGAATCTAGACTGACTGCAAAGTTTATACTCTTTAGTACTGTAATGCTTCTAATAAATATACATTTGAAAGTAGTCCCATCCCCGGCTTTCTTTCTCTTTTTCTTTATTGTATGTAAAGTCAAACTGAAATGGTTAATAGGAAAATAGCAGCTAAGGACTTACATAGGCCACAGACAACTGAATTTTTCCTTAGGCTATGAAGAAGAGTATTTATCCTACAAATAGGTTTTAGTGTATTTCATTTGTTAGGTACTGCAGCACAATTTTATTTAATTATTTGAAGATTTCCCTTTTTTACCTATATTGGAATTGAGAAAGTAAGATAAAGTAATGAGGTTGTGGCCAGTAGCACCATTCTCATAACTAATACTTAGGACGTTGTCCATTAATATACAGATAACCCCAACAGTAGACAGAATGCCAGGGATGGGAGTGGGCAGTAGCCAAATAGCTCTGTTACTTTTTAGGCCTAAATGTCCACTCTCAGACTCACAAAGAGCTACTGAGGGCACGCAAGATTGGCTAGCATACCTGAGGAACTGAATTTGTATAGATGGGTATGTGTTTTTTGTGTGCAGATGAGTGTGTGTTTGTCTGCGAATGCACACACGTGTGCAGGTGAATGTGTGTCTATGCAGGTGAATGCACATATATGCCTGTCCATGTGAAGCACAGCAGTCTACTTTTGTTTCTGGAGGCAGACTGTGTCACTGAGACCTGAGGCTCACCATTTGGCTAAGCTGGGTAGTCAACCAATAAGTCCCTGGATCTGTCTGCCTGTCTTTACCTCAAGTACTGTCAATTTTCAGTGTAATTTAAAAAAATTTTTTTTCCATTTGTTTTCTCATTTTGTATGTATATGTGAGTGTGAACATTGCGTGTGGAGGTCAGAGAATAATTTTCAACAGTCAGGTAGCACAAAAATATGAATGTGAGGATCTCACTCTAAACTTTAGTGATTTCATGGTAGGATAATAAGATGTATTGGAGTAAATAAACTTAAATGTTTACATTTATTGAGTGCGTGTGTGTGTGTGTGTGCATGTTTATGTGTGCGTATACATGCATGCACGCGTGCATGAGCATGGAAGGCAGAGATGGTTTGCAGGAATCAGTTCTTTGGTCATGTGGGTCTCAGGGATTGAACTCGGGTTGTCAGACATGGCAGCAAGTACTATCCACTGAGTTGTTTTGCTGGCCCAAATTAAGTAACCTTTTGTTGTTACTAAAATTATTTTCATAGCAGGCAGAATCTACTTACTGCTTAGCCTATTGCTTCTTTGTAGACTATACAGTGAACTAGGATTCCTGTGCTCTGAAGTGTGAATCTATTTGTCCCTCCCCTCCCCTTCCACCTAGTCTTGCTACCAATAGTGGTAAGTCCACTACATTTACACATATGCACATACATACTTGCACACACACACACACACAACATAAACTTTTATTTTTAACTTTTCCTAGTGGCAGTAATTAGAAAATAAAAATATTACAAGGTTGTATTATTCTTTTTTTTATGATGGCCATAGTTTATTTCTCAACTACCCCACCACCAGACTCTCACAGTAGCCTTCCGACTGGGCCTCTAATCGTCAATTTATTTACTGTGCTTTGCTGTGATCGTGCATTTCTCATGTAGGAGCACCACGTGTTTCCTCCTTGTTGTTGAACATAATTCAGATATTTTTTTCTAGCCTAACTGTAGCAACTGAGGACTGCCTGTTTCCCTTCTACCTCCCTTTCTAGCCACTGGTTAGAGCTGTAGCCATAGAAATTCTCTTGGATGGACCTGCCATCTGGTGAGCCAAGATGAGTGAATTGTTGAATGTGTGTTCTGTGGGCCATTTCTAGAACGTTTCTTTTTTTAATTTTTATGCACAATTAATCTTCCTTTCTCAATACTTTCACTCTGCTCCTTTCTTTGAAACTTAGTACATAGATCACATCCTCAGTAAGAGTGTTCCCCACTGTCTTCCCCCTCCCCACTTGCTCCCATATTTTCATGCAGTGATTCTGGCTGAATGTGAGTCCACCTCTTGTCACATGCATGTTATAAGCTCATAAACTATATGGCTAAAATAAGGTAGAGAATGTTCACTCTGTATGTATTTCCCAATCCATCCCCTGTGTCTGGTTTTGCACAGTTCTGTGTATCATACAAAGGTCCTTTCCCATATGTGTTGTCTTGCTTGGCATGCAGGAAGCCTTGAGCTTAATCTTTAGTTCCAGTATAGGTGGGAGGGGATTTCTTTCTAATCCTAGGGAGTGTGGGCACAGGGGTGGTGTTAGCAAACCAGAAAACTAGTCCAATGGGGCTGGTGGTCACAAAGTCCCCTGGTGTAGTGATTAGCACAGCGTTTTCTGTACACAGTAAGTTCCAGGTGGAAAAGAACTCGTGAAATCCAGTCTACCGTGAACATTCTTGGTGCCTGTAGAGTCCAGAAAAGAGATTTGGATCTGGTGGGGTTTAGACAGCTATGAACTGCCAAGTAAGTGCTGAGAATTGAACCTGGGTCCTTGGAAAGAGCAGTCAGTGCTCTTAACTACACATCTCCCCATCCCACCTTTCCTCCTTTTCTATTACTTCTTTCGGAATTTTGAACAATGCACTTTAGTCATATTCAACTCCTCTCTCTCTGCCCTCTCTCTCCCAGACCACCCAGTTTTGTATGTACAGGCCTGTCTGGTTTTTTTTTTCCCCCCAAGTGTAGTTTCTGCTGCTGTATACTCTTGGACCTATAGCCTTCACTGGAGGGTGGTTTATTTACCAAAAGCTGCAGCCTTAAAGAAAACTTATTCCCCTCTTTAACATCAGCTATCAACTGCCAAGAGCTCCTTAGGCAGGTGTAGGACTTTGTGTCTTTCTCCATTTTCTGTGCTGGAATTTTATCTGGCCCGAGCATATACAGGACATGTGCATACTGTCTTAACTAATATGAATTCAGGTGTGCAACTGTCCTCTACCCAAGGCTCATGGTCCATGGCAAAAGAGGAAGCAAAAAGATAATAAGGGCCATAAGTAATAGACGACCACAAGGAAACTCTTTCTGGATACAGCAGGGCAGTTCTTGCTTTTTAAAAATTAGCTTAATGCGTATGTTAGAGGAGGTCAGAAGAAGTCATTAGATGCCTTGAACCAGAGTAACAGGTGGTTCTGAGCCACCATGTGGGTGCTTGGGATGGAACTTCAGTCCTCTGCAGGAGCAGTAAGTGTTCTCAGCTACCGAGTCCTGTCTGCAGCCCTACCCACTCCCTTTTTAAGACTCCTTTTTAATTCTCCTTTGAGAGAATTGTAAATCAATTAAGCCAAAGATTATTTGAGAGAAAAAGAGTAAACTAAACCTGTAGCTCTGTGTTGGCTGTACATTTTCTGGAGTAAAGTAAGCAAATTAATCTTCCAGATCAGAGATGTCTAACATTAAACATAAATTGCTCAGGAGAAGCACAGCCTTTTCTTTCCTTCTTCTTTTTTTGGGCAGGAAGACCTAAGACTGGTTTACCTACTGGGACATTAGCTTTTCTTGAGGATCAAGGGGTGGGGAGAGTCAATAAATAAAATTTTTTAAATATAGCTTTAGAGATTAAGCCCAGGGCCTTGTGCATACTGGGTCAACACTGCATTTCTGAACTACACTCACAGCACATAATGAAGGTTTTCAGCAAGGGTTTTATATATTTATATATTCTAGACTGACCTCAGACTCAGTAGTAACTGAGAATGACCATTTGCTTTCATCTTGTAAATGCTGGGATTACATGAATGTCTAACCATCCCAGTTTATATAGTATAGTGGCTCGACCCTAAGGTTTCATCCATACTCGGTATGTATTCCAGCACCTGAACTGTGTCCCCAGCCCTCTATAAAGAGTTTTTAAGGATTATCCCTCAGAATGCTCTCAGTCTAAGCTGAACAGTATTCAAAAGCACCTGCTGACCTACTATGGCTTTTAATTTGAAACTTTCATTTACTCATCTTAGTTCATCTTTCTGTGTTTATTTTATGTATTTAAGTACACTGTAGCTGTCTTCATATACACCAGATGAGGGCATCAGATCTCATTACAGATGGTTGTGAGCCACCATGTGGTTGCTGGGAATTGAATTCAGGACCTCTGGAAGAGCAGTCAGTGCTCTTAACCGCTGAGCCATCTCTCCAGCCCTTAGTTCATCTTTCTACCTAGTACTATGTATAATTACTTTGTACTGAGAGTCAAATGACTCAGTAAACTAGTGAGTTAATAAATAAGTGGCTGGTAAAATAAGTTAACTGTGGGCTGGGGGCTTGATGATTGAATGTCATGTGATAGCATTACATGCCCTGGTGGTAGATTAGACTGAAAGATTCATATTTGGAATATATTCTCTCTGTTTTTAAAAATAATGAAGAGTTCAGCATATCTGTTGATAATGTTTTGGTTATGAGATTGAGAAGTCTTCCAGGTCCTATTTAGAATAAAGTCCAACTTGTATGGGTAGAATTCACATTGCTGAAATCTAGTCAGTTGTGCAAGGTCCCGGGTTAAATCCCCTGCATGATTGATGGATGGATGGATGGATGGATGATAGATAGATAGATAGATAGATAGATAGATAGATAGATAGATAGATAGATAGATAGATGCACATACATATAAGCAATAACCATATCTGAATGATTTTCGATAGCTCTTTAAAATTATTTATTTACAGAAAAGAAAACGGCATTTTGATGATGTAATTATAAAAATTACATTTATTTGTGAGCTTATATGTGGTGTGTGTGTGTGTCTGTGTCTGTGTGCACATGCGCATAGCATGGTGTGAATATGGAAGTCAGAGGAAAACTTGAGGTGGTTGGTCCTTCTACCATATACGTCTGGAGAATCAAACTCCAGTCATCAGGCTTGGCAGCCAGTCAACCTTTTCGCTGGCCAAAAACTGCCTCTGTTACTTGAATTATTTAGGATACACTATGACTCTCTTTTTTTTTTTTTTTTTTCGATTTATTTTATTTTATTTGTGTGTACCTGTACATACACACACTTACATGCAGGTTAGCACCCATGCAGGCTGGAAGGACATTGGATTCCCTGGGACAGGTAGCGTGAGTGAGCTGAGAGCTGACCCAGATCCTCTGGAAGATCATTAAGTGCTCTAACTGCTGAGATGGCTCTCTAGCCTTTGGTATATGTAGTTTGTTTAAGACACAAATTGGAATACTTTTTAATTCTGGTTCTTGAGATGTAGACATAAGTGATAAATGGCCGTGCCAGGAAAAACTCTTATCAATGGGGAAAACACACTGTAATATAAGATAGTGTGATGATTTTGTTTACACAAAGGATTTATAGTACTCTGCTTACTAGTAGTGAGGTTAAATTCCAAACACTTGTAGGCCCTGAGGGTCTGGAAGGCTATTTTTAGTGATAGTGTGACTGCTGGAATAACAGAGATGAACCTAGATAAAAGGAATGTTTCTTTAACTGTTAATGGTTTGGATCTAAAAATGTCCCCTAGAACTTCATGTGTTGAAAGCTTGGTCCCCAGGGTGGTACTATTGAGAGGAAGAGAGACTTTGAATAAGTGTTTGGATCGTGAGAACTCTGACTTCCTCAATAGGTAAATCCATTGTTGCATTCATAAGCTGATGCACTATTAGCATGGGTGTGGACTATGGGTCTTTAGGAGGCTATATCTTGTCCCTAGCTACACTAATATATCAACTAAAGGAGATTTTTGTTCCTTAAAGAATATTCGGGGGCTAGAGAGATGACTCAGCGGTTAAGAGCACTGACTGCTCTTCCAGAGGTCCTGAATTCAATTCCCAGCAACTACATGGTGGCTCACAACCATCTGTAATGAGATCTGATGCCCTCTTCTGGTGTGTCTTAAGATAGCTCTAGTGTTCTTAAATATAATAAATAAATTAATTAATTGAGAAAACAACACTTGGCAGAGTCTTGAGGCATTTGGTTGTAAGAGCTTTGGGTGTGTGGTGGGTGGAGAATGCTGCTACACATTCTGTAGTGCCATAGCAGCCATTTTAGTCATCTGGCTCAATGTCAGCAGTGTTTACAGGCCTGTAATCCCAGGCCTCAGGGATTGAGGAAGGAGGATTGAAGGGTCAAGACCAGCTGGCTGTATATACACAGTCCCTATATATATAAACAATAAAACGTTTTTACAAAGTTAATAATGCTGAGACTAAGAAATTCCCAACTAAAATTTGAATTTTAATGCTTTTAAGTAATTGCTTTGAGTACTTGAACAAAATCAGGTTACTCTGATTTTGTTTTCTCATTCCTTCCTTCCTTCATTTATTTATTTTTTTTTTATAGGATCCGACTAGATAGTCCAGGTTAGTCTTGAACTTGTTTTCTTTTGAGATGGGCTCTCTATAGCCCTGGCTGTCCTAGAACTCATTATGTAGACCAAGCTGTCCTTGAACTTCAGGTAATCTGCTTGCCCTGCCTCCTGAGTGCTGGGATTCAAGACATGTGCCACCATACCCAGCAGTGGTTTTAAGCTTTTGATCTTGCCTCAGCCTTCAGAATGTTAGGGTTAAAAATGTACACTACCATGCCTGAACTTTTATGTTGCAGAGGACCCAAGTTCAATTCCCAGCACCCATATGGTTGTCATTATCTTCTATATATCCATCTCTGGTCCCTCTTCTGGCCTCCACAGGCACCAGGCACACACATGCAAACATAAAACTTTTTTAAGAAAGTCTATTAAAGGTAGGTTGCAGCAAGGTTGTGGAAGCCCTGTTAAAGAATTCAGACATTATTTGAAGACATTCTTAGTTTGTACTCGTATAAGCAGACAGTATATAAAGAACAAATTTTGAAGGGTTTTGATAGTCACAGGATGCTAAGTCAGACATAGGAGTGGGCTATGAATGACTTTCAGAGAAATAGATAGCCCAAGATGATTTGACTATGATCTGTGTAGTCCTAACTCTACTGTAATGGTGAGTTTGTGCTATACTACTTTGACTCCAACCTGCCCAAGAACAAATAAGAGACACATTAGCTTATTTTTTAATTGCCCTGACTTCCTCAAAATCTGTGCACTCCTAAACCTTTCCCTGCTACCCCAGGCCCAATCTGGGAAATGGGCAGTGGCCACCCACCCATGGCTCATTGGCTTTTTCTCCAGTGGCCACCCACCCATGGCTCATTGGCTTTTTCTCCTGCTTGGTTGACTACTCGGGTGCTCACTCATGTGTCCGCCTCTCTCTCTCTCTCTCTCTCTCTCTCTCTCTCTCTCTCTCTCTCTCTCTCTCTCTCTCGTCCCTAGCAATGCCCAGCCATTGGCTGTTGGCATCTTTACTGATTGATCAAACACCAATTGGGGACAAGGACCTTTAGTGTTTGGACACACAGATTCCCGATTAAATCAAAGCCTTAGAACCAATCTCCAATACTCCATAGCCAAATAGTTAAAAGTCATTTGGTCTTGTATAATTTTTAACACAGGTTCAGCTTTCCATTTTTTTCTTTGGATTTTACTTAGGACTCTGGACATTTGGGTTAAATCTTTCTTTGTTTTATCATATGCTTTGAGTAAGTGGATTCCCTAAAGGAGGATTCAGGGAACTGGGGCTGATTTGGAAATGCACTGGCTCCTTTAAGAGAGCCTGCTCCTTGCTCCTGGGATTTCTACCTTCCTCCAGCTCACAGTGCCTTCTGGGGCTAGAAGAGGGTATCAGATCCCCTGAAACTGTAATTTCAGAAGGATGTGAGCCACCCGGTGTGGATGCTGGGATGTAAACCTTGGTCCTCTACTGCTGAACCATCTCTTTAGCCTCTGAAAAATACTAATGTTTGGTTAATCCATTTACTAGAAACTTTCTTTGAAACCACCAGGATTCATACATGGGTTACAGCAGTATTTAAGCATATAGAAAGCATTGGTCTTAAAACCAGGTAACCAAGACATGTTAATAGTTTTTTATTCTAATAAATAATAAATTCATATAAATTAAGTTCTTACCTTCTTGTGCTCCAATTCTACTATACTGATGAAAATTGGATCTCAGTGATTAATGATGCATTAAGTATCTTGTTAGGATTAGAATTTGAGGAGCTATGAGCAACCAAAGGAAAGGTAGTTTAGTTTTTACTGGTGCGGAGCTACAGTTGAATCTTGAGTGTGTTTCCAAAGTCCTCTGTGGAAGACGTGGTTCTTATATAGGTGTTGGAACCTATAGAAAATTGAACTTAATGGAAGGAGCATGACCCCCGTAGGGGACATTGGGATCCAGAGCCCTTCCTGTCTCTGCTTCCTGGTCCTGTGAGATGAGTATACACTCCTATTGTGATATTCTGTGCTGCAACAGGCCCAACATGAGTAAAGCCACGTAACCATGGGCTGAATCCCTCTCCCTCTCCCTCTCCCTCTCCCTCTCCCTCTCCCTCTCCCTCTCCCTCTCCCTCTCCCTCTCCCTCTCCCTCTCCCTCTCCCTCTCCCTCTCCCTCTCCGACACACACAAACCATAAATCAGAGTAAATATTTTCTCCTTTTAAATTAAAATTCTGGGTGCTTTTTTGTCATAGCAGTGGAATGCTTGACTAATATAGGTCTTTGGAGTTTAATGTCTCTAGGTTTTGGGCAGCCTCAAGACAAGCCTGGGATTTTGGAGTTTGGGTTTTAGCTTTCTTTGCTCATTTCCCTCTGAGATTGTGCTGTTTGTCTAGAACACTGCTGGGAAGTATGGTTTTAGACCTACTTTTTTTTTATGGCATCTCTAAGGAAGCCCTTTATCTCCTCCATAACTTAACCTTTATTTTTCTTATACTTCGTACCCTAGCCTGGCCTATATCCCCAGTGTGGGAATTAAAGTTGTCACAAACAGGCCTGGCAACCCCCATTTCTCTGAGCACAATTTCCTCAAGGAATTTACATTATCAGGAAGCAGCAAACATTAGCCTCTCTTGGGAAAGAAGAGGAGATTTGGAGATTGATGAATATGGTGAGAATAAAGTTAAAATGAATGATTCGGTGTCTGTCTTTTTCTTATTACTTACTATTTTTACATACATTTTAAAATTTATTTTTATGCATATATATTTTGCCTGCATGTATGTCTGCACTACATGCATAACTACATGGTGCCCAGAGAGACCGTGGATGTTGGATCACCTGGAACTAGAATTATAAACACTTGTTAACCTCTGTATAAGCCCTGGGAATCAAACTTGGGTCCTCTGGAAGAGCAGCTAGTACTATTTAACTGTTGAACCATTTTCATAACCCCTCCCCTTGTTAATGCCTTTATCCATTTTTTTGTTGTTGTTTGTTTATTTGGTTTTGATTTTGGTTTGTTTTTTGTTTTGTTTGAAATAAGATACTGCTTTGCTGCCATAGTCTTAAACTCATCCTTGGCTTCTGCCTCACCCTCTGGAGTAGCTAGGACTTTAGAAGAGTACCACTATGCCTAGTTTAGCTTCTTTTATTTTTCTTGGATTCTATAGGTCTCTCTGGTGTTTTTTAGACTTTTTTTTTTAAATTGTTTTATGCATAGAGTAGTTGTCAGGCCTGGATTAAAGTTACAAATGATTGAGCTGCCACATGGGAACTGAACTCAGGTCCTTTGGAAAGGCAGCCAGTGTTCTTAACTGCAGAGCTATCTTATGAGCACCTCAGTCTTAGTTGAGATTTTAGTGCTGTGAAGAAACACAATGACTGAGGGAACTATTTAAAAGGACAACATTTAATTGAAGCTGGCCTACAGATTCAGAGGTTTAGTCCATTATCATCACGGCAGGAACCATGGCAGTGTGCAGGCAGACACCATGCTGGAGAAGGACCTGAGAGTTCTACAACTTGGTCCACAGACACCAACAGGAGACTGTTTGCCACATTGTGCCTGTCTTTGAGCATAGACCTCCATAGTGACATACCTCTTCCAATATGGCCACATCTACGCCAACAAGGCCACACCTCCAAATAGGGCTACTTCCTGTAGGCCAAGCTTTCAAACACTTGATTCTCTTCAAACCACCACACCCTCTCTGGTGATACTGAAGAGATACAATGCCATTTCTATTTTCTTCTTTTTCTTTGAAAGATGAAGCTTAACTTTCTGGAGTGAGCTGGATTTGGTAGCCTGCTTCTAATGACTAGAAAATACAGCCGACTTGATATCACTTCCCGCATTGGGATGTGAAAAAACTAACTCTTCTCTCTCCTGTCTGTCTGTCTGTCTCTGGGGGAGGCCATATTGTGAGACATCTTTAAAATGATGGGAACTAGGATGTCTATGGGAAGGTCATGTGGGAAAGACACTTGGCCTAGCAGCCACCACAGAGTGAACCTGCTAGCAGCCCTTCTGTGACCTGCTAGATGCCACATGAGTGAATGTGAAGTGGATCTCTTAATGCCAAAGGATGGGAGAAAGACCACCAACCTAAATCATCATGGCTAGTGTAATTAAAGCAAGCAGTTAATTAAAGCAAGCTTTTTTATTTGTGTACTGGGCTGCGTCCCCCTAAGGCAGGGATCAAGAGGTCAACATCGGATGTGAAGAAGACAAAGCTTCTATAGCTTGGGTTAGAGTCTTTCCAAGTGGGGGATTTGGCAGGCAAAGAGAGTAGAGTTACAGGTACAGAACATAACAGGTGGTCAAAACAAGGTAATCACAACAGGTAGTTATAATTATAGCGGGGTCATATAACCTTTTGAAACAAAGTTAGATAATTTTTTGAAACATGTCATTCTTGAGTCAAAAAAATACAGAACCATTTGTAGTTGAGGTTACAGGTGAGGCATAGCCCAATCTTTGAAAAACAGAAATGAGCCTAGATTGTCTTTACTGTAAAATGGCTTTTAAACCTAACATGGATACAGGCTGGTTCTTCAGGTCCTCCTTTGTAGATAAGTATTTTAGTCTAGCCAACAGCTTAACTCAGTGTTCTGGCTACACATGGGCTGGGCTATTTTAGCCTGTGATTTTCCTTGGACAGTCTCCTTTCTTCCAGCACTGGTTTTCCTGTAACCAAAGGACTCAACCTCTTAGTGCTATGTTTTTTGGATAGATCTGTGATGGGCCAAGTGCATGTGCACATACATGTAAGGGTAATAGTAAATGAAGACAATATCTATGTATTTAGAACAAGAGAAATAGGAAAAGTGTGTGTTTTAAAAGCAGATTTTTCTTGAGGGTGGAATTGGTGGAGCCTTGGGCGTGCTAAGCATGTATCTTTACCTGGTGAGTGGCACTCCATCCCAGAGCAACTCTCTTTCTTTATGGCTGTGAAGGGCAGTTCAGTTTCAGATAGTAATCATCATCTTCAGAGCTGACTTTTCACGTCACAGTTTTTGCTCTACAGATCGGGAGGGAAATCTCTGCTTATAGGGTAGTCTGACCATATAGACTCCTGTGGGGAGTCAGTTTCCTCTGCCTGGTTCTTAACTACTTGTCACCAGATTTTAAGGTTTATTTTATCTTTTTTTAAATTTCTTTACTCCCTATGTAGCTGCAGATGACTTTGAACTCCTGATGCTTATCAAATGCTAGGATTACTGGTGTGAGCCATCATGCCCAGCTTTAGGTTTCAAAATCTCTTTGATGCCGTTTTGGCTGTCTTGGAGAGTTAAGAAATAAGACAGTGATAATAATAAGTTTTATGTGTCAAACTGATAAGACCACAAGTCCCCAGATGTGTGGTCAAACAGTCTCCTGTCTGTGTTTCTAAATAAGATTAAATTTTTTTTATTTTGTTTGCCTACTTGCTTTTTGAAATAGGGTATTATGTATCCTAGAGAGCTTGGGATTCAGTATCAGTACTAAGCTGGCCTTGAACTTGTGGCAATCCTCCTGTCTCTTCCTCTCAAGGAGTGGGAATACCAGAATGTGACATTTTGCCTGGCCTTTGAAATGAATATTTGCATGAGTAGATCAAGTAAAACTCATGCCCTCATTTAATTATTTGAAGACCTAAACAGAATAAAGTCAAATATAACTCCTGCCTGATAGGTTCAGCCCAAAACCTTGGCTCTTAAGCCTAATTCTGACCCCTGGATTATTGCCCCATTAGCTCTCCTTATTTTTCTTGTCTTAGGATTGGATTAGTGCCATACCATTGGCCCTTTCAGGTCTCTAGTTTGCTGACTGCTCATCTCAGATTTCTCGGTGTTACACGAGTGAATTCCTTCTAGAGTGTCTGCCTGTTCTAAGAACCCTGCAAGTACATAAGCCCAGTCACATGTGGCCCTGTTTTCTGTCACATCCCAGGTTTTCCAAAGTGTTCCACAACCTATTAGAGATTCCATATTGCTAGCTGTGAGCTGCTCCTGCAGTCAGCTTTAAAATAGTCATTTTCACCACAAGCTAAGCAAAAGGGAGGTGCACAGATTTTCATAAAATTGGCAGCTGCTGTGGAAATGCTTCACTCTAATGCTAGGTAGCTCTTTGTGTTCTTGTTTTGGCACACTTCAGTTCTTGCACCTTCCACAAGGCCTTGAAAGAACATGTGCCTGTACGTTAGTGGATTCACTGTTACTGTGACAAATATGGTGTCACATTGGTGCTCAAACAATTTTTGAATTTTTGAGGAGTTTGGATTTTTAAGATAGGAATACTTTGGCCTGATCTGAAATGTAGCACTAGGAAAAACTCAAACCAAGGTTTGATGAGTTAAAATGCAGTCCATAGCATCTGGTTATCCCCAACTAAAAAGAAATGGAGGCGGCCTGGGTCTCCCTCACACTCGGTTTCTGGAGTTCTTTCCTATGCCAACCCTGGGTGTGTTGGCAGAACAGTAAGCTGGGAATTTGTTTTTTAATCTTAAAGTATATAGTTCCGACTGTCCTGAATTTACTGTGTAACCAAGGCCCAAGCTTGCTATGTAGCTGAAGATGATCTGAAATTCCTGATCCTACTTTCTGCCTCTACTTTCCAACTAAGATTACAGGCATGTGCCATCTTCTGAGCACAGAGAAGGATTGAATGATCTGCCTCTCTCTCTCTCTCTCTCTCTCTCTCTCTCTCTCTCTCTCTCTCTCTCTCTCTGTGTGTGTGTGTGTGTGTGTGTGTGTGTGTGTCCATGTGTATCTGTTTATCTAATTAGTTAATTTAATGTTTTATTTTGTGAGACATAGTCTCTAAAGTTGGCCTTTAACTCCTGATTCTCCCTCATCTGTCTTTCAGTGTATGGTTATTATAGAAACATCCCTAGGCTAGCCTTAAGGGAATTTCTGATCCTCCTGCTTCTGTATATCTCCAAAGTGCTGGTATTTCCGCATGTGCTGCCACACTTGTCCTGCCCTGTCCTTTTTAATGGTTGGGCCCATGGCCTGGTTAGGCTATGTACAGTTTTCATTTTGGAAAATTGTAGGATTGCTGAACTTTCCATTTGCTTTTGTTTCAGCTTTGATCCAGTGTGCTTTTCTATGAGGATAAATGACTATACATGGTATAGTGTAATGAGCTCATCTTTCAGTTCTGTACTTTAGACTATGCTGCTATCACCATACTGTATATGTTTAAGTTGTATACTCTCAGCATACACCTAGAATTCCAGCACCTAAGAGGTTGAAGCAGAAAGATCAAGATTTGAAGACCAGCTTGAGCTATGTGGGAGGGAGACCATGTCTCTATTTAAATAAAACAAAAAAAATTCATTCTTTTTGTCCTTCCTTATGAAGACAGACTCTATCTGATAAAATTTTGGATTAGCTAAGGCCAATTAGATGACTTGAATTAAGTTCAAACATACTTGGGTTTATATTGAAGTTTTTAAAGGAAAGACTAATTTCAGCTGTAGTTCTTTGCAGCTTTTGTAGTTTTATAAAAATCTTTATTATTTTGGGGAGAGTGATGCCACAGGTATAAGACAGAGGTCAGCCTGACCTCTATCCTTCCTCTTGTTGTGGGTTATGGGGCTTGAATTCAGATCCTCAGGCTTGTGTAGCAAGTGCCTTAACCAATTGAGCCATCTCTCTGCTCTCGGCCCCTTTTCAGTTTTGCAATGGGTTAGGATTAATGGGGAGACATGGTGGGGTTTAAAAAAAGTGCTAGTGAATTGAAACTATGAGTCTTACAATTTTATTTACTGCATGTGTGCGTGCATGCAGGTGTTTATGGGGTGGAGGGCGCTATGCACATACATGTGAGTGCAGATGCCCAAGGAAGCCAAAAGAGGGCATAACATTCCCTGGGCCTGGAATCACACACCAGCTTGAGCTGCCTGGGGAGTGCTGGTGCAGGTCCTCTGGAAGTGTAGCCATTGCTCTTAACCACAGAACCATCTCTTCAGCCCCCAAAACAGATCTCTTAAAGAAATAATCTTGGCAGGTTGGGGATTTAGCTCAGTGGGCCCTCTAGCTCCAGGCTGTGCAGTTGAAAAGTGTGGTTAACAGTGGAAGGGGAAGCCCTTGGTCCTGCCAAGACTGAACCCCCAGTGAAGGTGATTGTTGGGGGGAGGGCGGTAATGGGGGGAGGATTGGGAGGGGAACACCCATATAGAAGGGGAGGGGTTAGGGAGATGTTGGCCCAGAAACCGGGAAAGGGAATAACATTCGAAATGTAAATAAGAAATACACAAGTTAATAAAGAAAAAAAGGAAAAAAAAAAAAAAAGGAAAAGTGTGGTTAAATAATCGTAGTCTGGTTATATGGCCCAATGGGTAAAGGCATTTGCTACCAAGCGTGATACCAGAATCCTCAGGACCCACATGGTGGAAGGAAAACCAAATCCTACAGGTTTACCTCTAAACTTAAGCTCACTCACACATGATGCTTGAACACACAAACAAAAATAAATACATAAAAATAAAAAATTAGAATTTACAAAACTAGTTGGATTATGACTCAGATTTTTGGAATTATAGCAGCAGAACTGTTGTAATATATATATGAACATTACCTTAACATTATAACTTGAATTTATTGCTAGTCTTTGCCAGACTTTAATGTCAGTGCTTATGTTTAGGAGATTACTTTGCAATATTTTTCAGTATTATAAACTAGTGAGCTTTATTTGATATAATCTGACTAGAGTTCATGCTCTTAGAAGCCACCATGTTTCAGAAGCCTTCCTAACTTTGAGAAAATGCAAGCTCAGTGGTTAGTTTGAATGTTTGTTTTGTTTTATTGAGACAGGGTCTCTATGTAGCTCTGACTGTCCTGGAAATCACAGAGATCCACCTGCCTCAGTCTTCAAAGTACTTAGACTAAAGGCATATGCCACCACACCCTGTGAATTCAGAAATATTTTACTTAGAACTAAATTAACTTTTGTGTCAGCCGTAACTAATAGCTTACAAAAGAAAATGCTCTTAGATTTCCTCCCTCAGTTAAATACACTATTAAAAATGTCTGGGTTGGGGATTTAGCTCAGTGGTAGAGTGCTTGCCTAGCAAGCGCAAGGCCCTGGGTTCGGTCCCCAGCTCCGAAAAAAAAAAAAAAAAAAAGTCTGTTTTGCAGAATTTGTGGGTTTTGTTTGTTTGTTTTCATTAGTGTGCTGAGATCTGACAAAAGATCATCTGACAGCTAGAATCAAGGTAGAATCTTTTGGGAGGTTAATAAGTTACTTGGATTTTTTTTTTTCTCCCGGAGCTGGGGACCACTGAGCCAAATCCCCAACCCCAAGTTACTTGGATTTTAAAGCCTGAGCTAAGGGCTGGAGAGAAAGCTCATCAGTTTAGCGGCTGTACTGCCCTTGCAGAAGCCAAGGAGTTTGTTTCCCTCTCAGGCATGGGACACCTCACAATCTCCTGTAATTTTAGTCTCATATTCCTATGTCATATTCTGATCTTTGCCAGCCAACACCTGCCCTCATATGTGCATAAACACACACACAGACACACACACACTTAAATCTTTTAAAAGAAGCTAATTGAATATTCTAATTAGAGCTAATTAAAATACAAACAAGAATAAACATTGGCCATCAGAGTGTTAAACTTATGACACATGCATTAGCCTAATTAATTATTAAGATTTAGAGTTAAGGAATTTAGAGTTAAGTTGGGAATTTAGCTCAGTGGTAGAGCGCTTGCCTAGGAAGCACAAGGCCCTGGGTTCGGTCCCCAGCTCCGAAAAAAAAGAAAAAGAAAAAAAAGAAAGAAAGAAAAAGATTTAGAGTTAACATTTTGTCTGTTCATTTTTTTGTTTTTGAGACAATATTTGTGCTAGGTTTTATGTCATCTTGACATAGCTAAAGTCATGGTTGAGGGGGCATTGTTTTGTTTGGGTTTTTTGTTTGTTTGTTTGTTTTGTTTTTTGTTTGTTTTAGAGACAGGGTTTCTCATGTAACCCTGGCTGCCCTGGAACCCTCTGCAGACCAGGCTGGCTTCGAACTCAAAGATCAGCTTGCCTCCACCTCCTGAATGCTGAGCATATAGTATGTATCACTACCACCCAGCTGCCTAGAGTCATTTTTGAAGAGGGAGCACTTCAGTTGAAAAAATGTCCCCACCACTTTGGCCTGTGGGCAAGCCTGTGGTGTGTTTTTCTTGATTGGTGGTTGATTTGGGAGGACCTAACAGTGTTCCCCTGGACTGTTGGTCCCGCAAGCTAAAGAAAGCAGACTGGTCAAGGTACAGGGAGCAAACCAGTAACCAGTAAGCACTCCTCCATGATCTCTGCATCACCTTCTGCCTTGAATTCCAAACCCTAACTTCCCTCAGTGATGGACTGTAGTAAGGAAATATTAGCAAAGTAAACTCTGTCCTCTCCAAGCTGCTGTTATCAAGGTGTTTTAGCAAGAAGACTAAGACTAGGGTCTCACTGTATATCTCTGGCCAGCCTGGAACTGGCTGTGTAAACTAGGCTGCCCTGAAACTGAGAGAGATCCAATTGCCTCCCAAGCGCTGGGATTACACATCTACATCACATTAGAAAAACAATATGCCTGGCTTGGTACTAATTTTTAAGTCTGGTTATACTACACTGGGCACTCTCATTCTGACTTGGTACTAATTTCAAGTCTGTTATACTGTACTGGGCACTATCATTTTGACTTGGTACTAATTTTCAAGTCTGTTATACTGTACTGGGCACTGTCATTCTGACTTGGTACTAATTTTCAAGTCTGTTATACTGTACTGGGCACTGTCATTCTGACTTGGGAGAGGTGAGTTTTTAGGTAGCAGGGAACACTTGTTTCCATGTCAGCTCCATCGAGCTTTGGACTAGAACCATTGTGTTCTCTTGTCATTTGGAGAGTCCATGGGAACCCTTTTCTAATGACCAGCTTTATTTTTGGAGTGTAGTTCATTAAGTGTAATTTTAGTTGTGACAATAATGTTCAGGATGCTTGTGAAGGTGCAGCTAAATGGGGATTAAAATTGGATGTGCTTCCTTCCTTTGGCTCACAATCTAAATTTAGTAGACAAGAATTTTCTTTCCTGGATGTCATTAAAAATAGAAAATACCCATCTGTCTAGATTGGATTATAGAGATGTGCCTGCAGCCTGAGAGCCCACTGGCTTCTATCCAGCCTTAGGATTCTTAGAAAATAGTGTGTTCTTTAACACGGAGACCAAGAGTTAGTTCCAGTTAATAACATTGACCTCGAATTGTCTAATGAGTCTGTGAACCTGAAGATTTGGGAGGATTGAGACTTGAAAGTAACTTCACTTACATTGCTGAACTGGTAAAGTGTACTTCTTGGGATTATTAAGGAGACAATCAAGTATTTATGTACGAAGTGCTTTTCTTCAGTGCTTGGAATATAGACTCGTTTTTAAATGGTGGTAGTTGTTTTTATTGCAGATATTATTATGCCTTCTGGTTCCTTTTATTTATAAAATTTCCACCTGCCTGGTATGGTGGCACACTTGTTTAATTATAGCACTCAAAAAGCAGAGACAAGTAGATCTTTGTAAGTTCCAGACCAGGTTGGGCTATTTTCTGAGAACTTGTCTCAAAAAATAACAAAAAACAAATGAAACTACAACCTCTGAGGAGAAAAAAAAAAAACTGTCAGCTTAGATAAAATTTTAATTTGGATCTTAGGTTATCATAATCAAGGGTGTTTGGAGTCATGGAAATTATGTGGAAGGCAGCTGAAAATCATTGCCAAAGGATACTTACATTCAGTAGTTGCAGAAGCAGCAGGGAAACAGCCTGAGAGAAAGCTATCAGTGCCAGGGACAAGAACTTGGAGAACAAAGCCATGGGATTCAGGCATTACCCCTGTGTCATACTTTTCCCATTCATTCAAAAGGTAATTCATATCAGGTGGTAGAAAGGCTGGGGATCAACAAATTAGGGGTGTGATCATAGATCAGCTCACGGTGTATAAAATCCCCTATGGCTCCTCAATTCACTTACTATACAAATCCAGGAAGCCTGGTGCAAACCAGTTCCCCTACCACCTACTTCCTCCTAATTTTTTAAAGGTTTTTTTTTTTTCTTTTATGACTGTGAGTGTTTTGCCTACAACACATATGTCTGTGTAGCACATTTGTGCAGTGCCTAAGAAGGCCAAAAGATGTGAAATTCCCTGGGACTGGAGCTAAAAGCAGTTGTGAACTGCCAAGCACGTCCTGGGAAACAAACTCAGTTCTTTTGCAAGGGCAGTGTCTTCCATTGGGTTTCTATTGCTGTGATTAAACTCCATGACCAAAAGCAACTTCAAGATGAAGGGGTTTATTTACTCTTACACTTCTGCATTACACTCTATCACCAAAGAGAAGTCAGGGCAGAAACTGATACAGAGGCAGGCCAGAGAGAAGTGCTATTTACTGGCTTTTTCCCCATGGCTTGCACGAGTTGCTTTTTCATAGAACCCAGGACCACCAGCCTAGAAGTGGCGCCACCCTTAATGGCTAAGCCCTGAACATTAGACATTAATTAAGAAAATATATCACAGGCTTGCCCACAGGTCTATCTGGTAGAAGCATTTTCTCAATTGAGGTTCCCTTTTCCAAAATGACTCTAGTTTGTGTCAAGTTGAAATAAAAATTAGCCAGTACAAACAGCAAGTGATCTTAACTAGCCATCTCTCCTGTCCTTGTTTTTGTGTTTTTAGGACGAATTGGAAGCAGGAGGAGAGTTTTCATGTTGTAAATGTGCTTGCTGATTAAGGAGTAAGGCATATCCCTACAAACCCAGGAATTACCTAACTTCTGCTAAAACGAGAACCAGCCCTTTGTATCTCTAGTTCCAGACTGAGTAATTGCTTTCAGCATAATAGCAATTACCACAGACAGAGTGAACATTTAATAACTAGTTGGGAGACATTTCTTCGGTAGTGCACTAATAGGAAAAACACCAGCACAGTAATTCTCCCCCACATCTGGCCTGCCCTATTTACCAGTTTACCAGTTTACCAGCTTTGTGTCTGTATCTTCTGCCTCATCTTAGGAATTTCAGAAATTATAGTGGTCCAGGTTATTGGTCCTTCAAACTGTTTGCTATATAACATTGTACTTTTCTAACGAGGTTAAAGAAGTCATGGCTCTCATGATTGGAGGTATTTGTTTAATTTTCTGCGTCAATGTGGACGTGTTACACTATTTTATTAATAATCCCATTATCTACTACTAGATCTCTCCTCCAACAAAAGGTCATTTTTATTATTATACTTTATGATCTAAATATGATAGTATTCTTGTTTGCTAATCTGTTTTTGAAATGGGTCTCAAACTCTTCGGCCCGAGCCATCTTCTTGCCTTGGCCTCCTAAGTATCTAGAGGCACATACTACAGTACTGACTTACATCGGTAGGGTTAACATGGGAGCAATGAAATTTCTACTGCTGGTGGCCCAGGCCTGTATTCCACCATTCAGAGACAGAGTCAAGGGATACTAGGCTTGAGACCCCATGTGCTTAATAGTAAGGCCCTGTCACAAGCCCCTACCTCACTTGGAATTTCTGTTGTTTATTGACAGTTATATTAATTCTTAGACATTCACAAGTACAAATAAACTTCTGCAATAAAATATAGGTGTATTTCAAGACAAAAACAAAAGGAATTTCTTATAAACATACTTTGGGAAAGACTTTTGGACATTTTTTTTTCTTTTCTGAAACAGGGTTCTCTGTAGCACTGACGTCCTGGAACTCAATCTATAGACCAGGCTGGCCTTGAGCTCATGGATCCACCTACCTCTGCCTCTTGAATACCAGGATTAAAGGCATGTGCCTCCTCTGATTACCCAGTCTACCAGCTCGATTACCTCTTCTTCCTCTTCCTCTTCCTCTTCCTCCTCCTCTTCTTCCTCCTCCTCTTTAAAAATAGGGTACTGCCATATTCAGCACTAATTCTTTTCTTCCTTCCTCATTGAATCATATGATTCAAAGGAAGAATTTTTTGATAAAAATAATATATATATATCAGTCTAAAATGCCTAAAAAATGCTAATATGATTATATGTACATCTATTAATATATTTCATGCCTTTAAACATTCAAGAATGATACATTATATCTACATTTAATATGCATGTATCTCTATACATACACATAAACAACGGTTATCAAATATGACCTGACATTTTAAATGACAAGTACAAGTTGCATAATTTATATTGTACAATTTCATTTTCATTTAAGAAAATATCATGCTTGATACACAAAGAAAAAGATGTGAAATGTACAATTGTTAACTATGAAGAACCCTAACCACTGTCCTTAGACTGAGCAGAATCTGATCTTGAGATAAAGATTCATCGCTAGAAAGAACTTCAGAAAGTAAGCAGGACTCGGCCTCTGGAAACTGAGTCCTCTCCCAAGCAGAGGATTAACATCAAGAAAAGCTAGGTGGACAGCTAGAGTTAAACAAAGTCAGTGACCATAAAGTAGAGACTGGTTCTTGTGTCCTTGGGACCTCCCATGCAGGGAAGGATAGGTCGGGAAGTGCCAGTACCCTGCATGAAGTCACCTTAGAGAAACCTGCAGGTGTTGGGTATAGGAGTAAGTGCTTGGGGTTGGGGAGATGTGGACAGGTTCCTGGCAGCAGTTGTGACTGACACCAAATGCTGAAGATTTGAAACTAGAAACTTAGTTCTTTTCAAATATACAAATTGAGTTCAAGCCTTCCGGGGCTAGTTATTATAGTGGTTCCACAGAAACTCAGGTTGATATCTGTGCTCCCATTTCAGGTTATAATCCTTATTCTGAGAATATCCTGTCTCAGTGTTGTGGTATTACCCAGATCTGCGTGGTCCACAATACTCAAAATGATGTTCATATTCCTGTTAGAAGAGGGAAAAGGCAGAGAAAGAAGACATTAATTCTGTGAAGGAGCAGTTCCAGAAAATACATTTATTACTTCAGCTCAAGCCCCATTGGCTGTGATTTAGTTTCATGGCTACCTCTGATTGCAAGGGAAAATAGTTTTATTCTGCTTGGTCTTGTGCCCAGCTAAAATAGATTGTTATACAACTGTTTCTATAGAAGGAAAGAACATGTATCATAGAACTATCTATAGACATCCTCACTTTGTATTTTACAAGGATATTCGTTTGTTTTTAGTTTTCACAAGCACACATTTTAATTGTGTCACGGGTTGGGTCTCTAGGAAGCAGATTTTGAGACATAATTTGGTGTGAGATATTAAAGAGTGACATAGGTCCAACCACAGCGTAAGTGGTGGGAATAAAGGAGGATTTGACAGGAGAAGCTGAGCTGTGGTGCTGTTCTGACAGACAGCAGCCATCACTGACTGCATGAGGAGCCCTGAAGCTGCTATCCTTGCACAATTGCTCTGCAGCAGGCTGGAGTGGAATGCTTGGTTATGCATATTTTTCAGTGTTTGTCTTCCTAGATTTGCCACAGTAGTTGCCCCAGAAGCAGCTGCCAGGGAATTCTTACAATGATGTCTAATTTGTGATTGGGACCCAGAAAGAAAGCTGGGGAAAATGGAGTATCCAACATCATTGTTTCTGCCACTTACTGGGGTTAGGCTACCATGGGAACAACCTGACTGTGTGGGCAAGGCAACTTTGCTAGATGACCCCCCCAAAGGCACTGAACGTGCTCTTTCTTGAAGGAGATTGGAATGACACATTCTATGTTTGTCACAGATGTTTGTAGAAGTAATGAATACATTTTATTTATTCATTTTATAATTTGAAAAGCTAATTTACTTATTTTTTCACCCAGATTTCTTAAGCAACTACTGTCTGACACTGGAGATGAAGAAATTTTAAAATGAAGTCTCTCTCCTCCTGCAGTTTTTGTTATATCTGGAGATAGATGGTAAATAAGTAAGTTTTTACTGTGTTAAGTAGTTAGGATTCTTCTCTGATAAGATGGTTTGATTGGAAGTTAAATGAAATTAGAAACAAGACATGCAGATCTTTAGGGGAAGAATATTCCAAACTGAGATTTCAGTTAAGTGCCAAGGCTGTATGTAGTATGTTGGTATGTTTGAGAAATGCAAGGAGACTGTGTGGCTGGAGTCAACTGGAATAGTAGGATGGTAGAATGAGGAATGGTAGGAGAGTCTTAGGCATAGGGCTGATGGTTAGGTCATGTGAGACCATAAAAATCCATGCAAAGAGGACTTTCTGAGAATGGAACTACCGGAGAAATTATGGAATCTGTCATGTTTTTAAGAGATCACTTTGTTGTGTTGGAAGTACACTGTACCTGAGCAATGTGAAAATGTGCAGTCCTTAAAGATGAACAAGATTATGAATAGAGCAAGTATTTGGCGGAAGGGGGGTGGTTGGGATTCAGTTTTCAATACAGTCAGTTGTCAGTGCCAGTTGATCATACTCACAGAGATATCAAGTAGAAAGTTGGAGAAAAGAAACAAGTAGGGCAAAAGACCTAATGTGCAGCTTAAAATCTTGGGGGTTGTTGTTATTATTTATACTTGTTATTTAAGCCATGAGCATAACCAGGACTTGTGTCATGTACCTATAATCCTAACCCTTGGAAGACCAAGACTGGACATTGCTAGTTTAAGGCCAGTCTGACTACACAGTGAGTTCAAAGCCAACCTGAAATACAGAGCAAGATCCTGTATCCAGTAAAAAGCCATGACTGCATATGAGAGGCAACTTTTTTATAATGAGTGATTGTCTTAGTTTGGGTTTTATTACTGTGAAGAGACCCCATGACCAAGGCAACTCTTATAAAAGAAAACATTTAATTGGGGCTGGCTTACTGTAAGTGGTTTTTTAAATAACTGTGTTATAGTTATCTATCCAGCTTTAAGGGCACAACAACTGAGCAGTATTACTCCATTTTAATTCTCTAAATTAATCTGGCTACCTCCCAGCCAAAATCCCTGAGATACTTAACTTTTATTATTGATCTGACTCTCCAGGTTCCAGGTGTTTTGCCTCATAATGTCTCCTGGACTCTTTCCCATGGTTAATCCCCCTGGCAAAGCCCTACTTCCTCTTTCTCCCCTAGAAGGAAGCCCAGCCCTATTCTCCCCTGCTCAGTCATTGGCTGATCAGCTAGCTTTACTGATCAGTTGGGAAATAATTGGGGAGCAATAAACATTGAGACAGGATAATCTCAGAATAAGGATTGCAACCAGATATGGGAACACAGAAATAAGCATTTGAATGATACAGTGCACAATAACTCTATGCCTACAGCTACATTTCAGAGGTTTAGTTCATTATTGTCATGGTGGGAAGCATGGCAGCATGAAGGCAGACATGGTGCTGGAGTAGCCAAGAATTGCTCACCTTGATCCACAGGCAGCAGAAGGAGACTGTCACACTGGCCAGGCTTGAGCATATCTGATCCTCAGAGCCCGCCTCCACAGTAGCACACTTTCTCCAACAAAGCTACAGGTCCTCATAGTGCCAATCCCTATGAGCCAAGGATTCAAATACAAGAGTCTATAGGGCCATACCTATTCAAACCACCACAGAAATGAAGAGATCTCAGAGATCTGAGGTCAAGAACATCCCAATGTCTGGAGGCTGTCACGGAGGGATATAAGAGATGCTTTAAGAAGAATATGATCATCTGAGACTATCCTTGATGTTGCTAAGGAACATCAGTGAGGACGTGCTTGGCTGGCATTGCTGTTATAGGGATCATTAATACTGACTAGTAGTGCTTCCTGTAATGAGGGGAACAAAGTCGGTTGGTTGGTGTGAATGAAAGACAAATCTTCTAAAGAGTTGTTTTGAGACAAAATGGAATGAGCCACCATGGACCTTATAAGAGTTAGTTACACTGTAAAGGACAGAAAGGCCAGCATCAGAGCTTTCGGCCATGGTGGAAAGTTGGGAAGAATGGCAGCTCATTTGTTATTGTTCACTACAAGGCGATTGGTACCATTGCAGGAGATCCTTGGATAACTGTGAACCATGTGAGGGTCGATGCATAAATAAGAAGTATGCTCAGCTCAATCAGTAAAATAGAAATAACGTAGCATACATAGCAACTGGAATGCTTGGCTATGTGTGGAAGAGCTTTACTGACTGAATGACATTTGCCCTTAACTACAGTATGGAGAGTTTATGAAAAGAAGAGGAAGTGAAACAGTGTTCTGGGAAGTTGAAGACTTTCTAGAATGGACTGGGGAATGAAGTAGAATTGCCCTGTGAGGTCATGGATGAAGAGTCCGGTCAGCCAGCACAATTGTATGTGTTGGCCTTCTTCAGCCATATTTAATTGCTCAGCTGCAAGACTAGGTAGACAGTTACATTTACCAAATAATAATAAAGTGCATTATTCACTGTGAAAGCTCTTTTCAGGAGGTTCGTGTTCTCTGAATGATATTTAGAATTTTAGCCTTTTAATTACATCTGGTTTGGAAGGCTGAATGCAGTAAATGACAGTCATTAAAAAAGAAAAAGAGCTGCATGGCATTATTCCAGACAAGGTTTTTGAATGAAAATTATAGGGTCTAATTCCAGCTAATGTAAGCAGAAAAAGAATTCTTTGGGGGTTGTGAAGGAATTCACAGCTGATGAAAAGTTTGAAGACTCAGGTCTAAGAGTCAGACAGGAAGCAGGGGAGTAAGGCCATCTGGAGTGGGTGCAGTGGCTTCTACCTCGGTTCCAACTGCTCGGGAAGCTGAGGCAGTAGCTTAAAACCCCTAAAAAAACCAGTTACATGACCCATAATCTAGCTTTCTTCTCTTATTAGTCATCCGAAATAAAGAGTCAGGTTTAGCTGAATGTGGTGGCACACCTCTGTAATCCAAGCCATGAGTTTGAGACCAGCCTAGGCTCCACAGTGAGACCTTCTGTCAGAGCGTAACACCCAGGTACAGGAATCACAGCTTCATGTTCTTTATCTTTAAAGCTTTGCTCTCTAACTGAAGAGTGGGTTGACATTTCTGTTTGAGAATTTATGTAATGGGTCTTCTCATTCAGTGAGACAGTAGAATCTTTACAATGATCGGATAGCCTCTGTGCTTCTGTGCTTGTCTGGCTTGTTTGGGGGCTGTTCAGTTTGACCAAAGGGTGAGTTGTAGTTTTAAGAACATTGGATTATAAGACCCGTCTGTGCCTTCCTTCATGTTTTTGAAGGCTACTGTGTTGTATGGCACCCACACTCTGGTCTCAGGCTTTCTAAGCAGATGAATGGTGATGCCAGAAGCAGTGTGTTTTTATTGGATCACTAGATCTCCAACAGCAATATTGATTCTTCTTCTTGAAATGGCCTGAACTCAAAGAACAGTAGTACCTGAATTAAATGTGCAGGCTGACCTAAGAATTAAAGACAGCCCATTTTGAGCATATCAAGAGCAGTTCTTTGCAGGAAATCCATCAGTATTCCTGCCTTCTCTCTATAATGGCATTGCCTCTTTTTGGCTGATTTGACCTCTAAGATCAAGATCAGCTTCCCTAGTGCTGGGATTAGGGGTGTATCATCATGCCCAGCTTACTCTTTTCTTTCCTCAGTAGAAATGAAAAATATTGCCTACTCTTACCATAATTAAATCTTTCTCATTCTCCCTCCCTGCCTATTTCTTTCCCTCTCCCCTCCCCTCTCTTTCTGTCAGTCTCTGGTCTCTCTCTCCTTACTTTCTCCCTCCCTTGACCCTTAAGTTCTCACTATATGGTCACTCGTTATGTAACCATTTATTAGTTGTCAGCCATTTATAAGTTGAGAACAACACCACTTTAGTGATTATTGTCTTGGTGACTTCTATTGCTGTGATAAACTCCATGACCAAGAAAACTTATAAAAGAAAGTAATAAATTAGGCTTAAAGTTCCAAATGATTCGAGTTCAGAGTTCATGATGACCAGTGAAGGCATGGCAGAACAGCTGAGAGATCACATAGCCTTAATTTAAAAAAAAAAAAAAGCCAGGAGGCAGAGAATGGTGGTTGCTGGGGCTGACACATGGCCTCTTTGTTTAATTACGTCTTCACCATCTTTCTGTTTTCAATGGTTTCCTTCACTGCCTAAGCTTGGTTGTCCTAGAACCTACTCTATAGACAAGCTGGCCTTGAACTCAAAGATCTGCATGCCTCTGTCACCTGAGTGCTGGGATTATAGGTCTGTACCACAACACATGCTGTTCCTTTAATTCTTTTTCATAAAATGGAAGCCCCAAGGTCACCACTCCATTATTTCATTTAACACCAGGCTTTCCTTTAATCTGTTTAGCTCCATGCCACTTCCTGGTACCCCTTTCTCCTCAGTTTTGTATTTTCACTTGCTCAGCCTGCCCATTCTCTTTATAGTTCTTCTTAAGAGTGAACACTAATTACAACATATCAGAGTCAATACCAGGCTGTTTTGAGATTTTTCTCTGCCAATGGAATGAATCCAAAACTCTTCAATTTAGTCTCAGGCAGACTTTTCGACAAGGATAAAAGTATCCACATTCTTTACAAAAATACCACAAGTATAGTCTCTAGGCCACACACTAAAAGTCTTCTCTAAAACTCTTGAGCAGCACTAAGGAGCAGCAGGTAAACAGGTTAACTTCTCTTCAGTTTGGTTCCCAGTGCCCACATGTAGCTCACAACTTCCCGTAACTCCAGTTCTAAATTATTTAATGCCTCTGCCGAGCTCTTGGCCCATATACATACACCATTCATGCATACACACTACACACAAATAATCCTCTTTTGTTATATATTTAGACAAAAGATACTTTATTGAAAGATAAATTTATATAGTTTTAAACAGTTTCATAAATAATAATTTAATGGTATAAAGAAAGAGATTTCCGGGAACTGTAAAAGAACCAGAATCTTGTTGCTGTTGGTGCAAATCTTTTAATATCAACAACAAACAAGTCAGGCAATAACAAAGAAAGTTTCTTGTGTCGAATCATAAGAGAAAACACCCAACATAGAGCTCACAGAGATGGAAACTGTTGTGTTGGAGGATAAGATAGAGATAGTGGGAAAGGGGTCAGCCAGCAGAGAACTGCTTTCAGTTTTGGTAGAAAAATCTTACCATGTGTGCCAAGTTAGTCTCAAACTCTCAGTCCTCCTGCCTCAGTCTCCTATGTACGGGATTACAGGCATGTGCATCACTTTGTCCAATAGACTACTGCTTTTCATTTCAGTATTTTGACTAATTCTGTTTTTTAATTGTGTATTTAAAGATAAATTGGAGGGGTTATACAGTGGCAGATGCCTGGATGGACATTTCTTCAGAAGGGATGTTGTAAAGTCCATTAAGTACATAAAAAGATACTCAGCATTGCTGTCAGAGAAAGACATATTCAATCACACGGTGTTTGTCCTTCATGTCTACTAGAATGGCTAGAACTACAAAGTTATTTACAGGTTCAGGTGAGGATGGGGGAAGAGGTGTATCACGGATTGTGGCATGTATGAGATGATGCATTCATTTTGGAAAACAGTCAGGTATTAGTTAAAGAGTTGTTAGATAACCCAGCATATCTAAGGAGTGTATATCCAAGAAAATTGAACACACATCTAGAAAAACTAATGGACTGTATTCATAACATTATTCATATTAGTCACAAAACTAAATTAATAGATTGATGGAAAACAGTATGTTTCTATTCATACTGTAAATGTGAAAAGTAAAAGAAGTGTAACTGCTTGCAGAAACTGCCTTTCTGTTTTGAGGAATTGTTTCTTAACTTTTTCCAACTTATTGCAGATAAAATCTGGCAATTTAGAAAAGCAAATGTGTCACATGTAGATCACAGTATTTTTGGCTTTTTTTTTTTCTGGTTAGTTCCAAACAGATGTAAGGTACCATGTACACAACACCCTTCTCTCAGTGTATGCAGTTGTCATGGAGTGATTCCCCACGACCTTCATGTCTTTATGCATGTGCCAATGCATGTGTTTGTGTGTGTGTGCATGCGGAGGTCAGAAATCAAGGTCTGGTGTTTTGCTCTCTAACTTTTTTTAGACGGGGTTTTTCTCACTAAAACTAGCCCTTGGAACTCACTGATTGGTCTAGACCGGCTCTCCAGTGAGCCCCTGGGAGTTTCCTGTCTTTGTTTCCCTAGCACTGTGTAGTTGTGTCACCGTGCCTGACTTTAGTAGGAGTTAGGAATTGAACTAGGCTCTTCATGGTATATGAAGCCATATCCTCAGCCCCCAAGGTTTTTATACTTTTTTCCATTTGTATATTTTTGTGTTTTCTGACCCATTCATTTCATAAATTGTCCGTGCATATCTCCTGAATACATTCTTCTTGATGACTGTAACTAGGACTCAGTTTTTCATCTTGAACAATCATATGGAGCATGCTGTAGTTTGTGTTTAATTTGAACACAGGGTCTAGCATGACTGTGGGGCTGGAAGTTTTATTCTTTCAGTCTTTTGCTACTGGGAGACATAGTAATCATTTACCCTGAAAATACAAGGGAATGAGAGTATGTTGTATGAGAATTAAGAAAATAAGCAGAACATTTTGAAGGAGAGAAGCCTGCAGCCTATAGAGTGCATAGCCATTTGACTTATTCCATAAAGGAACCAGACAAATGACTCATTGTAATGAACATTTGCAAGTAAAGCTGGGTAAAAGGATATATGTGTGACACACCACAGCTTCCACGGTGAGTTTTTGGTTTTTTTTTTTTTTTTAACTATTTTTGTTGTTTGGTTTTTGTTTTGTTTTCTTTGGGGGAGGTTGCAGGGGCAGAGGGCAGATATGAAGGGATTGGGGTGCATGATATAAAATTCATAAAGAATCAATACAACTTAAGAAAAGGAGCAGTGACTGCTCTTCCAGTAGGCCCAGGCTCAGGTTTCCAGCACCTACTTGGTGCTCACAGCTGTGTCTGGGTCCCAGGAGATCGATGCCTGTGAAAGTAACTTCTACTCTCCTCATGGATTTGTCTCCAAGGCTCACTGCCTCCATCTGCTAACCTAGGCCTATTCCTAGTCTAGGCCTAGAATGTTTTCAGCCTCTGACACTTCCTGCTGAATGAGCTCACCCTCTCTGGTTCTTTCATTTAACTCACCGGTTCTGGTTCAAACATGTCTCCAAGCTTACTAATTCAATCTGACTTCTCTCAGTTTCTCTGAATTGCTCAGCTTGACCTCATAATAACTTTAGCAATCTTTTTTAATCTTCTGGCTCATTCTCTGGCTTGTTCTGTCTTCAACCTGTCTCTTTAAAACTCTACCAATAAAACTACCTCCTCTCCTTTCTCTTTTTCTCTCTCTGCACTGCTCTCTTAAGTAGCTGCCCTTTTCTCTCTCTTCTGGGCATATCCTATTCTGTCAAATCCTTCTCTGATTTATCACTTTGTCTGCTACTCAATTAGACATCACTTTCAAACATAGGTGTTTCCTTCTGCAAACTAACTTTATCTTCATTGTTTGGAGTAAAGGTGTGTGCTAAGGGTGAGCCGTATCATAACATAATGTTGGGATTCACAGTATGATCAAATATCCTGCAACAGATGCCTCCTGACCGCCACAAGCACCCAGTGTGCATATGGTAAACAGGCATACATGCAAGCATAATACCCATACACATAATTTTTTTAAGGGAGTACTGATAGTATGCTATACCATACGTGTTAACCTTGAGAATGTGAACTAAGTTAGCCAGCACCAGAAAAATAAATTTGGCTTAACAAGATGATTTAGTGGGTGCCGAGTCTCAGTTGAATTAATGCTGAGATTTTGCATATTTATGTATGTTAGGTAAGTATATTTCTTTTTCCACATCTGTTGGTTGAAATGATGTAATTCTTCTGTACAGTATTTTATTTTTTTTTATTTTTTTATTTTTTTCGGAGCTGGGGACTGAACCCAGGGCCTTGCGCTTGCTAGGCAAGCGCTCTACCGCTGAGCTAAATCCCCAACCCCTGTACAGTATTTTAAAATGGCCTTCAGGCTTTTGTTGTTGTTGTTGTACCTAATATCTTTGTATACTTTTCCTTTATTTCTTTTTTTTCTGTGAGATTTTAAAAATTAAAGTTTTTTGAAGAAGAAATTTGTTGTTTTCCAAGTCTGTTACCATAGTGCATGCCTTTGATCTCAGATCTCAGGAGAGAGAAGCAGGTGGATCTCTGAGTTTGAAATCAGCCAGTATGCTCTACATAACTCATTCCAGGACAGCCAGGTCTGCACAGGGAAATACTGTCTCCAAAAAAAGAAAATTTGTTCTCCCTTTTCTTTCACTTATTCATTTTTTATTTTCTCTCTTTCAGTACTTTAAAAAAAATTAAGTATAATTACATAACTTCTTTCCCTTTTCTACCCCTTCCCATTTCTTCTCTCCAGCTTCCTCTTTAATCCATGACCTTTTTTCAGTAATTGTTATTGTTATACAGGCAAAAATGCATATACATAACCTGTGCAGTTTGTTTATTAGAGCTGCTTGTTGAAACAAGATTTCAGTGCTAACCACTTGGTAGTGGATAACCAATTAAGGAGCTCATCCGTGAAGATTAAGTCTCCCTCTTTCACATTCCTTAATTGCCTATACCTCTTGTCTAGAGGGTGGGCCTTGTGATATTTCCCCACTCCGTGTTAACATGTCTGTTGGTTTATTCTTCAGGTCTTATTAGGCAGCCATACTGTTGAGATGTCAGAGGTATAGCTTTTGTGTCATTTCAGAAGACAGCCTCACAGCAAGTGTCCTGGTCCTCTGGCTCTTTCAATCTTATAATGTATTGATCTCTATCCCCTCCTTAATTTAAGCCCTCCTATCCTCTGTTTTTCCAATTTCTTGTTAGTATCACTTGTATTCTGCTATTTCCCTCTCGAGCATTCCCCCCTTTAGACTCTTTTGTGTATGAGTGTTGTGCTTACATGTATATGTGCTTCATGAATGTCTGGTACCTGAGGATGTCAGAAAAGAGCATTGTTCCCCTGGAACTAGAGTTGTGAACAGCTTTGTAGTAGTCAGGGACTTGAAGTCTTATGGCTGTGACGAAATGAAGGAAAGATGGCACACAGACACACAGAAACAGTTGAGTTCAGGGGGACTGGGCTCTGCTGGTATCCCTCTCCCCAAGATCAGCATGTTCATTATAAAGGGTTGAACAGGAAGCTGCCATTATTGCATACGTTAGAATAAATAGGTGGTTTGTTACATATAGATAAACAAGGAGGTATGATTTAGTATGATTTAGCTAGTCTTCTTGACTAAGAAACAAGTTTAGCTAATCTTGGCAGGAAAGCTCTCGATAGGAAAACATAAACATCACAGGCAGGGGAGGAGAACATGAATGTTCTAGAGGTTAACTTTTGCACACTATCAATACCCACCTTTAGATTTCCAAGGAAGACTTTGCCATTTCTTTCTGAGCCTCACGGGAGGAGGAGGGTGAAGTCTGCCTTTTTCCTCAGGACCTCATACATGATCCCACATGTGTGGGTACAGGGAACCAAGAACCTATATTCTCTGCAAAAGGCGCTTACCTGCTAAAATGTCTCCACAATCCCAATTTTTAGAAAGTGTTTAATAGTGTGTCACGATATTCACTGTGTGTGTGCCTAGTACCTGCAGAGGCTAGAAGGAGTCAGATGCCCTGAAAACTGAAGGTTTCAGATGGCTGTGAGCCACCGTGTGAGTGCTGAGAATTGAACTCAGGACCTCTGGAAAAGCAGTCTGCTCTTAACCACTGAGCCATCTCTCCAGTCGTCTAGATTCACATTTTAAAATCTTTGTTTTTATTTGGACAGGTGTGTGTGTGTGTGTGTGTGTGTGTGTGTGTGTGTGTGTGTGTGTGTGTGTGTGTGTGTGTGTGTATGTGTGTGTGTGTGTGTGTGTGTGTGTTGGGAGTGCCTACAAAGACCTGAAGATGGACTCCCCTAGAGCTGGAGTTGAAGGCAGTTGTAACCCACCTAACATGGATGCTGAGAATTGCCTTTGAGGCCTCTGGAAGTAAAAACAATAGGGTCTCTTAATTTAGGTCTCTCCAGCCCCTGGTTTGGGTTTTTTGAGACAGGTCTCATGTAACCTACGCTCACTCTAAACTCATTATGCAGCTGAAGCTAAGCTTAAACTCTTGTTCCTTGCCTCTCCTATGAGCCCTCTGATTATGGGTGTGTGCTCACCATGCCTGGCTTAATTTAACTTTAATACATTCAGGAATAAGCCATAAATACACTTCTTTTAGCAAATACTTTATACATACTCTATGGTAATCTTATGCTTTTCTTGGTGCATGAAGATGCTTCACACTATGTTAAGCTGTTCTGGAGATCTGTCATTTGTCCGTATAATAAGAACACCATCTGCACCAAGCACAGCTTTTTGTTCCTTTCATACTCTCCATAGCAAATGAGTCAGCACAACTCCCAGAGGCACATATAATTGACTTTGGGGGGTTTTTTGTATGTAATATTTTTCAACTTGTGTTCTATTTTGTAAGCAAACTGAGACAATTTTATAACTAACAGTTTTATTTTTATTTATTTATTTTTTTTTATTAACTTGAGTATTTCTTATATACATTTCAAGTGTTATTCCCTTTCCCAGTTTCCGGGCAAACATCCCCCTCCCCCCTCCCCTTCCTTATGGGTGTCCCCATCCCAACCCTCCCCCCATTGCCGCCCTCCCCCCATAGTCTAGTTCACTGGGGGTTCAGTCTTGGCAGGACCCAGGGCTTCCCCTTCCACTGGTGCTCTTACTAGGATATTCATTGCTACCTATGGGGTCAGAGTCCAGGGTCAGTCCATGTATAGTATTTAGGTAGTGGCTTAGTCCCTGGAAGCTCTGGTTGCTTGACATTGTTGTACTTTTGGAGTCTCGAGCCCCTTCAAGCTCTTCCAGTTCTTTCTCTGATTCCTTCAACGGGGGACCTATTCTCAGTTCAGTGGTTTACTGCTGGCATTCGCCTCTGTATTTGCTGTATTCTGGCTGTGTCTCTCAGGAGCGATCTACATCCGGCTCCTGTCGGTCTGCACTTCTTTGCTTCATCCATCTTGTCCAATTGGGTGGCTGTATATGTATGGGCCACCTGTGGGGCAGGCTCTGAATGGGTGTTCCTTCGGTCTCTGTTTTAATCTTTGCCTCTCCCTTCCCAGCCAAGGGTATTCTTTTTCCTCATTTAAAGAAGGAGTGAAGCATTCGCATTTTGATCATCCGTCTTGAGTTTCGTTTGTTCTAGGGATCTAGGGTAATTCAAGCATTTGGGCTAATAGCCACTTATCAATGAGTGCATACCATGTATGTCTTTCTGTGATTGGGTTAGCTCACTCAGGATGATATTTTCCAGTTCCAACCATTTGCCTACGAATTTCATAAACTCGTTGTTTTTGATAGCTGAGTAATATTTCATTGTGTAGATGTACCACATTTTCTGTATCCATTCCTCTGTTGAAGGGCATCTGGGTTCTTTCCATTTTCTGGCTATTATAAATAAGGCTGCGATGAGCATAGTGGAGCACGTGTCTCTTTTATATGTTGAGGCATCTTTTGGGTATATGCCCAAGAGAGGTATAGCTGGATCCTCAGGCAGTTCAATGTCCAATTTTCTGAGGAACCTCCAGACTGATTTCCAGAATGGTTTTACCAGTCTGCAATCCCACCAACAATGGAGGAGTGTTCCTCTTTCTCCACATCCTCGCCAGCATCTGCTGTCACCTGAGTTTTTGATCTTAGCCATTCTCACTGGTGTGAGGTGAAATCTCAGGGTTGTTTTGATTTGCATTTCCCTTATGACTAAAGATGTTGAACATTTCTTTAGGTGTTTCTCAGCCATTCGGCATTCCTCAGCTGTGAATTCTTTGTTTAGCTCTGAACCCCATTTTTTAATAGGGTTATTTGTTTCCCTGCGGTCTAACTTCTTGAGTTCTTTGTATATTTTGGATATAAGGCCTCTATCTGTTGTAGGATTGGTAAAGATCTTTTCCCAATCTGTTGGTTGCCGTTTTGTCCTAACCACAGTGTCCTTTGCCTTACAGAAGCTTTGCAGTTTTATGAGATCCCATTTGTCGATTCTTGATCTTAGAGCATAAGCCATTGGTGTTTTGTTCAGGAAATTTTTTCCAGTGCCCATGTGTTCCAGATGCTTCCCTAGTTTTTCTTCTATTAGTTTGAGTGTGTCTGGTTTGATGTGGAGGTCCTTGATCCACTTGGACTTAAGCTTTGTACAGGGTGATAAGCATGGATCGATCTGCATTCTTCTACATGTTGCCCTCCAGTTGAACCAGCACCATTTGCTGAAAATGCTATCTTTTTTCCATTGGATGGTTTTGGCTCCTTTGTCAAAAATCAAGTGACCATAGGTGTGTGGGTTCATTTCTGGGTCTTCAATTCTGTTCCATTGGTCTATCTGTCTGTCTCTGTACCAATACCATGCAGTTTTTATCACTATTGCTCTGTAATACTGCTTGAGTTCAGGGATAGTGATTCCCCCTGAAGTCCTTTTATTGTTGAGGATAGCTTTAGCTATCCTGGGTTTTTTGTTATTCCAGATGAATTTGCAAATTGTTCTGTCTAACTCTTTGAAGAATTGGATTGGTATTTTGATGGGGATTGCATTGAATCTGTAGATTGCTTTTGGTAAAATGGCCATTTTTACTATATTAATCCTGCCAATCCATGAGCATGGGAGATCTTTCCATCTTCTGAGGTCTTCTTCAATTTCTTTCCTCAGTGTCTTGAAGTTCTTATTGTACAGATCTTTTACTTGCTTGGTTAAAGTCACACCGAGGTACTTTATATTATTTGGGTCTATTATGAAGGGTGTCGTTTCCCTAATTTCTTTCTCGGCTTGTTTCTCTTTTGTATAGAGGAAGGCAACTGATTTATTTGAGTTAATTTTATACCCAGCCACTTTGCTGAAGTTGTTTATCAGCTTTAGTAGTTCTCTGGTGGAACTTTTGGGATCACTTAAATATACTATCATGTCATCTGCAAATAGTGATATTTTGACCTCTTCTTTTCTGATCTGTATCCCCTTGATCTCCTTTTGTTGTCTGATTGCTCTGGCTAGAACTTCAAGAACTATATTGAATAAGTAGGGAGAGAGTGGGCAGCCTTGTCTAGTCCCTGATTTTAGTGGGATTGCTTCAAGTTTCTCTCCATTTAGTTTAATGTTAGCAACTGGTTTGCTGTATATGGCTTTTACTATGTTTAGGTATGGGCCTTGAATTCCTATTCTTTCCAGGACTTTTATCATGAAGGGGTGTTGAATTTTGTCAAATGCTTTCTCAGCATCTAATGAAATAATCATGTGGTTCTGTTCTTTCAGTTTGTTCATATAATGGATCACGTTGATGGTTTTCCGTATATTAAACCATCCCTGCATGCCTGGGATGAAGCCTACTTGATCATGGTGGATGATTGTTTTGATGTGCTCTTGAATTCGGTTTGCCAGAATTTTATTGAGTATTTTTGCATCGATATTCATAAGGGAAATTGGTCTGAAGTTCTCTTTCTTTGTTGTGTCTTTGTGTGGTTTAGGTATAAGAGTAATTGTGGCTTCGTAGAAGGAATTCGGTAGTGCTCCATCTGTTTCAATTTTGTGGAATAGTTTGGATAATATTGGTATGAGGTCTTCTATGAAGGTTTGATAGAATTCTGCACTAAACCCGTCTGGACCTGGGCTCTTTTTAGTTGGGAGACCTTTAATGACTGCTTCTATTTCCTTAGGAGTTATGGGGTTGTTTAACTGGTTTATCTGTTCCTGATTTAACTTCGATACCTGGTATCTGTCTAGGAAATTGTCCATTTCCTGAAGATTTTCAAGTTTTGTTGAATATAGGTTTTTATAGTAAGATCTGATGATTTTTTGAATTTCCTCTGAATCTGTAGTTATGTCTCCCTTTTCATTTCTGATTTTGTTAATTTGGACGCACTCTCTGTGTCCTCTCGTTAGTCTGGCTAGGGGTTTATCTATCTTGTTGATTTTCTCAAAGAACCAACTTTTGGTTCTGTTGATTCTTTCTATGGTCCTTTTTGTTTCTACTTGGTTGATTTCAGCTCTGAGTTTGATTATTTCCTGCCTTCTACTCCTCCTGGGTGTATTTGCTTCTTTTTGTTCTAGAGCTTTTAGGTGTGCTGTCAAGCTGCTGACATATGCTCTTTCCTGTTTCTTTCTGCAGGCACTCAGCGCTATGAGTTTTCCTCTTAGCACAGCTTTCATTGTGTCCCATAAGTTTGGGTATGTTGTATCTTCATTTTCATTAAATTCTAAAAAGTTTTTAATTTCTTTCTTTATTTCTTCCTTGACCAGGTTATCATTGAGTAGAGCATTGTTCAATTTCCACGTATATGTGGGCATTCTTCCCTTATTGTTATTGAAGACCAGTTTTAGGCCGTGGTGGTCCGATAGCACGCATTGGATTATTTCTATCTTTCTGTACCTGTTGAGGCCCGTTTTTTGACCAATTATATGGTCAATTTTGGAGAAAGTACCATGAGGAGCTGAGAAGAAGGTATATCCTTTTGCTTTAGGATAGAATGTTCTATAAATATCCGTTAAGTCCATTTGGCTCATGACTTCTCTTAGTCTGTCTACATCACTGTTTAATTTCTGTTTCCATGGTCTGTCCATTGATGAGAGTGGTGTGTTGAAATCTCCCACTATTATTGTGTGAGGTGCAATGTGTGCTTTGAGCTTTAGTAAGGTTTCTTTTACGTATGTAGGTGCCCTTGTATTTGGGGCATAGATATTTAGGATTGAGAGTTCATCTTGGTGGATTTTTCCTTTGATGAATATGAAGTGTCCTTCCTTATCTTTTTTGATGACTTTTAGTTGGAAATTGATTTTATTTGATATTAGAATGGCTACTCCAGCTTGCTTCTTCCGACCATTTGCTTGGAAAGTTGTTTTCCAGCCTTTCACTCTGAGGTAGTGTCTGTCTTTGTCTCTGAGGTGTGTTTCCTGTAGGCAGCAGAATGCAGGGTCCTCGTTGTGTATCCAGTTTGTTAATCTATGTCTTTTTATTGGGGAGTTGAGGCCATTGATATTGAGAGATATTAAGGAATAGTGATTATTGCTTCCCGTTATATTCATATTTGGATGTGAGGTTATGTTTGTGTGCTTTCATTCTCTTTGTTTTGTTGCCAAGACGATTAGTTTCTTGCTTCTTCTAGGGTATAGCTTGCCTCCTTATGTTGGGCTTTACCATTTATTATCCTTTGTAGTGCTGGATTTGTGGAAAGATATTGTGTAAATTTGGTTTTGTCATGGAATATCTTGGTTTCTCCATCAATGTTAATTGAGAGTTTTGCTGGATACAGTAACCTGGGCTGGCATTTGTGTTCTCTTAGGGTCTATATAACATCAGTCCAGGATCTTCTGGCCTTCATAGTTTCTGGTGAGAAGTCTGGTGTGATTCTGATAGGTCTCCCTTTATATGTTACTTGACCTTTTTCCCTTACTGCTTTTAATATTCTTTCTTTATTTTGTGCGTTTGGTGTTTTGACAATTATGTGACGGGAGGTGTTTCTTTTCTGGTCCAATCTATTTGGAGTTCTGTAGGCTTCTTGTATGTCTATGGGTATCTCTTTTTTTAGGTTAGGGAAGTTTTCTTCTATGATTTTGTTGAAGATATTTACTGGTCCTTTGAGCTGGGAGTCTTCACTCTCTTCTATACCTATTATCCTTAGGTTTGATCTTCTCATTGAGTCCTGGATTTCCTGTATGTTTTGGACCAGTAGCTTTTTCCGCTTTACACTATCTTTGACAGTTGAGTCAATGATTTCTATGGAATCTTCTGCTCCTGAGATTCTGTCTTCCATCTCTTGTATTCTGTTGGTGAAGCTTGTATCTACAGCTCCTTGTCTCTTCTTTTGGTTTTCTATATCCAGGGTTGTTTCCATGTGTTCTTTCTTGATTGCTTCTATTTCCATTTTTAATTCCTTCAACTGTTTGATTGTGTTTTCCTGGAATTCTTTCAGGGATTTTTATGTCTCCTCTCTATGGGCCTCTACTTGTTTATTTATGTTTTCCTGGAATTCTTTCAGGGATTTTTGCGATTCTTTCAGGCATTTTTGCGATTCCTCTCTGTAGGCTTCTACTTGTTCTCTAAGGGAGTTCTTCACATCTTTCTTGAAGTCCTCCAGCATCATGATCAAAAATGATTTTGAAACTAGATCTTGCTTTTCTGGTGTGTTTGGATATTCCATGTTTGTTTTGGTGGGAGAATTGGGCTCCGATGGTGCCATGTAGTCTTGGTTTCTGTTGCTTGGGTTCCTGCGCTTGCCTCTCGCCATCAGATTATCTCTAGTGTTACTTTGTTCTGCTATTTCTGACAGTGGCTAGACTGTCCTATAAGCCTGTGTGTCAGGAGTGCTGTAGACCTGTTTTCCTCTCTTTCAGTCAGTTATGGGGACAGAGTGTTCTGCTTTCCGGAGTGTGGTTTTTCCTCTCTACAGGTCTTCAGCTGTTCCTGTGGGCCTGTGTCTTGAGTTCACTAGGCAGCTTTCTTGCAGCAGAAAAGTTGGTCTTACCTGTGGTCCCGAGGCTCAAGTTCGCTCGTGGGGTGCTACCCACGGGCTCTCTGCAGCGGCAGCAACCAGGAAGACATGTGCCGCCGTTTCCGGGAGCTTTAGTGCACCAGGGTTCCAGATGGTCTTTGGCTTTTTCCTCTGGCGTCCGAGATGTGTGTGCAGAGAGCAGTCTCTTCTGGTTTCCCAGGCTTGTCTGCCTCTCTGAAGGTTCAGCTCTCCCTCCCACGGGATTTGGGTGCAGAGAACTGTTTATCCGGTCTGTTTCCTTCTGGTTCTGGTGGTGTCTCAGGCACAGGGGTCCTGCCGCTCCTGGGCCCTCCCCCACGGGAGCCCAGAGGCCTTATACAGTTTCCTCTTGGGCCAGGGATGTGGGCAGGGGTGAGCAGTGTTGGTGGTCTCTTCCGCTCTGCAGCCTCAGGAGTGCCCACCTAACTAACAGTTTTAGAATATAGTTTACAGGGCAAATTTTATACCCATTAATTCATCTTATTGTCTAATGGTATCATGAAATACAACTACTATTAAATTAATTTTTCAAAGAAGAATTAGAGCTTATTCAGAGATGTTGAGTATGATTTTTTTTTTTTAGTATGATTTTAATCACTAGAGTTAGGAAACAGAAATGAGCTCAAAAAGGAGACACATCTAGAACATGAACATGGCCTTCACCAAGGGGAATCACCCATTACATTTTATTTCATAAAACACATGATTACAATCCCCTTTTTCTTGTTTCTTTAAACAAAAACCAAAAAATAGCTCCTAAGAAAAGAGAATCTTTTTAAGCACATAATTTCCATAAATGTTACCTTTTTTGTCAAAATGAAACTTTTAATGTATTTATATTTCGTTTTTGTCAGCCTGTTTCCTTTTGAGTCTAATTAAGGAAACAGCCTTGTTTTGAAGTGTCCCTAACTGCAGTGTAGCAATGGTGGTGTCACCTGTTCTGTAGCCTTTTAAGCCTCCTTCCCTGCCTGTGCTCTCCACAGTCTTCTGAGGTTGTAGGGCAGGAAGAAATTGCTTGTTTGTGATTTACTGAAAATGGCAGCTAATTCTTTTTGCTTCATCCCATCACTGCCAAGTGTTGGGCAGGAGTACTCAGTCTTCTCTATGCAGTCCAAGCTATGCACTGCTGCTCCACCTTGCTGTGTCCTGGGCATCCTTTACAAGACACATCGTTCTGTCCAGATTGTTTTTAGACTTTCATGTTACCAACCCCTTACTGAGAATTCAATCCAGAGAATTCTTTCCTATTTTAGAAGATTTATTTTATTATGTGTGTATGTGTCTCTGTGTGGGGCCATGTGCATGTAAGTGCAGGTGCCTGCCAAGGAGTTGCATCTCCTTGGAGATGGAGTTACATATGATTGTGAGCCACCTAGCATAGTTCTTTTGGAAAAATAATATGAACTGCTGAGTGAATTCTCCAGTCCTGAGGGTAGCAGTTTTCTTGTTGCTTTATTGAAAGACTTCTTATGAAAAGAAAGTGTAAACAGTCTATGTCAATAATCTGCCAGTTTTCCTGTATGGAGTGGGTGAGACTTGAAATAGTTGTCCTGCCGGCTGCAGTTCTGCTTGTTCTCCCTCTTCACAATTCACATTAGGACTCTGAATCTGTATATGTTAGGCTTGCTGTAACAAAAGAGATCAGTGAACGATATTAGTTGTCAGAGAAATACGAGTTAGAGCTAAGATGAGAAAGGACAGGCTGAGTAGGCTAAAACCAAAGAAATGTATGCTTTCAGAGTTGAGCCAGATTCCAAAATGAAAGTGTTATAGAAATGGGTCCTTTAAAGACCTCAGAAGAAGAAGCTGTTCGTGACTCTCCCTAAGTTCTGGCAGGTGCTAGTGTCCTTGGCATCCCTTGATGAGCAGTTGCATAATTCCAGTCTATGCCTCTGTTCACATGGCTGTCTCTTACAAGGACACCAGTCACATTGGATGAAGAATCCATTGCACTCCAGGATTTCTTCTTTGCATTTATATCTTTGTACCTAAAAGTCTTACAGGCATTCATAGGGACCAGAGATTAGGACTTAAACATACCTTTTTTGGAGATAAACTTTAGCCCACAACAGTTCATGCCTTTTGGGTTCTCTACTTTTCCTTCTACCCATGTAATATGGGTACCCACATACTTCCCATACTAAGGAACCTGCTTTATACATTCTCTTAGTTATTTTCTCAACATCGGGGTTTTTTTTTTATTGTTTTATTTAATTTTATTTTATCTTTGGTTTTTTGAGACAGGTTTTCTCTGTGTAGCCCTGGCTGTCATAGAGCTTGCTCTGTAGACCAAGTTGTCTCAAACTTAGAGATCCACCTTCCTCTGCCTCCTGAGTGCTGGGATCAAAGGCATTCACCACTGATGCCCACCTTTTTAAACATAATTTAAAGAAATAAAAGACTGAAAGCTGAGGTTGGGGAGGTGGCACACACCTTTAATCCCAGCACACAGGGGGCAGGCAGATATCTAAATTAGAGGCCAGCCTGGTCTACAGAGAGAGTTGGAGGCTAGCCAGATATGGTACATAGTGAACTGGTGCCTCAAACAACAGCAACAACAAAACCAACAACAAAAACACTAGTCAAAAAGTAGACATGTAGTAGCTCTATAACTTAACAAAACTTGACAGTGTTAATGCCAGCTCTAGAGATACACTGTTGGGGCTATAGAGATAACTCAACAATAAAGAGCACTTCCTCCTCCCAAGTTCCTGTTTACTTCCTAGCACCTATGTCACGCAGAACCACCTGTAACTCTAGTTCCAGGGTCTGATACCCCCACAGGCACTTCACACACATTGCACAACACTCAGATATCCACACATAATCCTTGAATAAAAATTTAAAAGTGCAGCATAGTGTTGCTAACATCCCTCCCTAAGAGATCTTTGTGGGGAAAAAAATTTTTTTTGTTCTTTTTTTTTTTCTGCTTTGTATTTTTTTTTTAATCTTTATTAACTTGAGTATTTCTTATTTACATTTCAATTGTTATTCCCTTTCCCGGTTTCCGGGCCAAAACCCCCCTCCCTCTCTATATGGGTGTTCCCCTCCCCATCCTCCCCCCATTACTGCTCTCCGGAGCCCCAACAATCACATTCACTGGGGGTTCAGTCTTGGCAAGACCAAGGGCTTCCCCTTCCACTGGTGATCTTACTAGGCCATTCATTGCTACCTATGAGGCTGGAGCCCAGGATCAGTCCATGTATAGTCTTTGGGTAGTGGCTTAGTCCCTGGAAGCTCTGGTTGGTTGGCATTGTTGTTCATATGGGGTCTCGAGCCCCTTCAAGCTCTTCCAGTCCTTTCTCTGATTCCTTCAATGGGGGTCCCGTTCTCAGCTCAGTGGTTTGCTGCTGGCATTCGCCTATGTATTTGCTGTATTCTGGCTGTGTCTCTCAGGAGGGATCTACATCCGGTTCCTGTCAGCCTGCACTTTTTTGCTTCATCCATCTTATCTAGTTTGGTGGCTGTATATGTATGGGCCACATGCGGGGCAGACTCTGAATGGGTGTTTCTTCTGCCTCTGTTTTAAACTTTGCCTCCCTATTCCCTGCCAAGAGTATTCTTGTTCCCCTTTTAAAGGAGGAGTGAAGCATTCACATTTTGGTCATCCCTCTTGAGTTTCATGTGTTCTGTGCATCTAGGCCAATTCAAGCATTTGGGCTAATAGCCACTTATCAATGAGTGCATACCATGTGTGTTTTTCTGTGATTGGGTTACCTCACTCAGGATATATTTTCCAGTTCCATCCATTTGCCTATGAATTTCATAAAGTCATTGTTTTTGATAGCTGAGTAATATTCCATTGTGTAGATGTACCACATTTTCTGTATCCATTCCTCTATTGAAGGGCATCTGGGTTCTTTCCAGCTTCTGGCTATTATAAATAAGGCTGCAATGAACATAGTGGAGCATGTGTCTTTGTTATATGTTGGGGCATCTTTTGGGTATATGCCCAAGAGTTTTTTTGTTCTTTTATAAAAAATCTTACTAATTTTACTGGGTTTTCACCTGTTTTACTTACATGTTTCTTTGTCGATACACATATTACAAAATCTTCATTTTTTTGATCACTTGCCTCTTCACTTCTTTGAGACAAGGTCTCCATTATGTAGCTATGGTGGGCCTGGAACTCAGAGATCTGTCTGCCTCAACCTCCTACTTGCTGGGGTTAAAATTATGTGCACCATGCTGGGCCTCTCCGCCTTCTTAGTGATACCTATTTTGTTGGGATCCAACAGTCACCACACAAACCACACGAACACCCATCTCATTCAGACAGGGATGGTTTATTGAACTCACATCCTAAAACTAATCAGTCAGGGTCATAGCTCAGAATTTGGAGGTTGAGTCACTTCAACAAACGTTTCTCAGTGCGAGCTTATAAAAGGAAAAAAAAAAAAACCATAAAAACCACAATGAAGAGAGCAGGACGTCTGTCCAAGAGTCTGATCATTTGTGGTGTTGACCAGCCCGGACCGAATTTAAAATGGGTGATGTTGAAAAAGGCAAGAAGATTTTTGTTCAGAAGTGTGCCCAGTGCCACACTGTAGAAAAAGGAGGCAAGCATAAGACCAAACCTCCATGGTCTGTTTGGGCGGAAGACAGGCCAGGCTGCTGGATTCTCTTACACAGATGCCAACAAAAACAAAAGCATCAATCAAGTCTCAAATAATGCCTTTTAAATTGTATCCTCTAGTATTATAGATGTAGGACAGTACTGTATCATACCTCTGTGGATGTAAAATAGCTTGTACCTGCTTTATGATACGTAGTAGTGACCGTGCTTTATCAGAGCTGTTTTTTTTTTTTTTTTTTTATTATCTTGAGTATTTCTTATATACATTTCAAGTGTTATTCCCTTTCCCGGTTTCCGGACAGACATCACCCTCCCCCCTCCCCTTCGTTGTGGGTGTTCCCCTCCCAAACCTCCCCCCATTGCCACCCTCCCCGCATAGTCTAGTTCACTGGGGGTTCAGTCTTAGCAGGACCCAGGGCTTCCCCTTCCACTGGTGCTCTTACTAGGATATTCATTGATCAGAGCTGTTTTTAATGATGTTGCTCAGAATGTTTTCTTTCCAGATGATGATTGAGAAGCTAATTTTAAAAAAAAAAAATGGTGCCAGGTACCACAAGAGTAACAGAACTGTGCTGTTTTCTTGGGTTTTGTTTTTTTACTTTTTTTTTTTTTTTAATGGAGTGTGCTGGATGTCTCTACAGTTTTGTTCAGATGACTGCAGAACCTGGAAAAGCTGTTGCTGCTGTTGATGTATAACACACTGCTATTATTGGTCTTTTTATATAAATATAAATATATATATACAGATATATAATTTGAATTTTTGGAAACTTTAGCTGTGCTGTCAACTTTGGAAAAAAGGATCCCCGTTTACTGTGTTGAGTTGGCACTGTACAGAAATTAACAGCCATATTGGTCTAGAAATGTTGAACTTAAGTTTTTTCCATTTGTACAGGGGTAACGCACTGTATTAAATATGTAAGGTCTTATCTACGTGGGTTTGATTACAAAAACTAATAAAGTATTCTCTAAATTAAAAAAAAAAAAAAAAAACAAAGGCATCACCTGGGGAGAGGATACCCTGATGGAATACTTGGAAAATCCCAAAAAGTACATCCCTGGAACAAAAATGATCTTTGCTGGAATTAAGGAGAAGGGAGAAAGGGCGGACCTAATAGCTTATCTTAAAAAGGCTACTAATGAGTAATTCCACTGCCTTATTTATTACAAAACAAATGTCTCATGGCTTTTAATGTATATCATAATTTAATTCATACACCAAATTCAGATCAGGAATGGCTAACAATGTTTTTGTTGGACAGCCCTTATTTAAGTAAAACTGACTTGTCATAAAGTAGATATGATCTTTTTTAAAGTAACACTTCCAGTTGTATACATGCTATCACTGCCCTCCCTTTCTCAAGATAAGACTGGACTTAATTAGTAATGTTTTACTTTACATAAATATGGGGGTGTCGCCTCAAACCTATTGAATGGTTTTATACATAGATTTATATATCTGGGTATATGAATATGTTTAAACACTGGGAAAATTCTATCGCTGTCTCAGAAACAAGACTCACCCGTGCTTCAGTGTGTGTTCACCGGCCTCTGACAGGCAATGCTAAACACCAGGACGGAACTGTTCCTGACAATGCTGTTTTAACTAGAATTCCCTACATCAATGATGCTGCCTTTCACCACTGAAAGGCCTTTACTGTGGTTTATGTATGATATCAAATAAAGAATATTTAACACTTCTTAAAAAAAAAAAAAACACAATGAGTTCGTACTCAGGTGTAGGAAGTGCTACCAGGTGGTCAGCTCTTGACTCAAGCTATTTTAGATATAACAGTACATATTGACCTTTAATTTGTTGTAATTTTAATGTATACACCAAATTCAGATCAGGAATGGCTAACAATGTTTTTGTTGGACAGCCCTGATTATATAAAGCTTTGTGGAATTTCTTAAGATTAACAAACCTCAGAACATAACAGAATATGTGATCAGCATGACCTTGCTATGAGTCAAGTTTTTTCTGTATCAATAACTGGCAAGCAATTATAGCAAAAATATGAAATAGCTGGTATGAAACAAAGTGCCTACACCTATGCTGGGGAGTGGTGGGGAACAGATCTCAGCAATTTAAGGACTTTGGGTTTTTTGTTTTCTTTCCGTTTTGAGGGAGGGGAGTGATTTTGGCTTTTTCAAGGTAAGTGTTTTTCCATGAAGCCCTGGCAGTCCTGGAACTCTCTCTCTGTAGACCAGGCTGGCCTCAAATCAAGGTGATCTGCCTACCTCTGCAACCAGCCTCCTAGGATTAAAGGCATGCACCACCAAAGCCTGGCTAGAGCTTCTTTGTAGTCACAGTGGTGCACAGCTGGATCCCATCACCTAGGAGGCTGGGGCAAGAGATCAATCACATAATGAGGTCCTGACTCAGAAAACAAGAATAAGATTGTATCAGAGTTGTTTGGGGCAAAAACATGCACATTATCATGGCAGCAATAATAACATTTTACTGGAAAGTATGGATTTTCTGTAGTTTTTTAATTAGTCCTTTATGAGTGCTTTACTTCATTTTCTCTTAACAGGGCCTTATGTGTTTAAGCTGACCTCAAATATACTCTGGATGACCTTGAATTCCAAGCAGACACCATCTTGCTTAGGTTCCATGTACTAAGAGTGAAACCCAGGCTTCACGAATGCTAGGCTACCATGCTAATGCCTAAGCCACATCCCTATTCTTTCGGACACTCTTCATAATTATAAGAAATTTCTAATCTGTCCCTAATTTCCCAGGGTAATTCTCTGAGTTGATTTTAAATTTGCCTCATACATGCTGTGCATCTGTTGAGCTGCCAACGTAAGATGTTTCTCCTTCATTCTAGTTTTGTGATAAATGAGTATAGTGATTGGTCTTCAAATAATAGATCTTTACATTCCTAACATAAGCCCAGTCTTGTTAAGTCCTTTTCATGTGTTTCTGAATTGGGTTTGTAGCACTGGATTAATGTATTCATCACTACGAAAGGCCTGTAATTTTCTTCTCTCATAATGTCCTCATTTGATTTCACTATCAAAGTTATGATGACATCATGAAATAAATTGAGGGAATATTCCTTCTTCCATATTCTGTGAGGTTAGTGTTTTCTCTGTGACAGCCAGTTTTTTGTTTGTTTCTTTGTTTCCCTTTTTATTATGTTTTTGTATAATTTGGTGGTAAAGCCATCTAGGTCTTGAGTTCTTGTCATGGGTAAGATTTTAATTAGGCTGTCATCCTTTAACAGGACTATGAAATTTTGCTAGCTCTTTCTGTACTGTTTAATAAAAGTATTTTTCTCAGTGTCTGTTTCACATAAATACTCAAATTGATTGGCATAGTCCCTTATTACCATGTTGGGGGTGGGTTGTGGTGAATGTATATGTGCATGTGTGCATGCCTGTGCCCAGTGTGCCCATTTTTGGGTATTTTTCCTTTTTTGCTCTTTACCTTACTTTAATTAATAAATAAATAAATAAATAAATAAATAAATAAATAAATAAATAAATTCTTAGTTTAGCTCCATGTAGTGGTGTAGTGCTACAGAAGTGTTAGTGACCCCCCCCCCAAATAAAAAAAAAAAACAGGCAAGAGCCTATCTGATGCAGATCACAACAGGGTCTTTATTCTATTCCAGCTAGCACGCCCCCTCCCCAACACCACCGTCACACAGGACAGTTTTGGGGTGGGGGGTTAGCCCTGGATATCTATCAGGGCAAGGCTTTAGAGTAAGTCACAAGAAGTGGGTAAGTGTGCAAGCATCTAATTGGAAAGTTACTGTGCCCTTTAATGTAATTGGCTGGTGCTAGGAGTCATATTATAAACTTAATTTCTGCTTCTCTCTGCATTGGTGGTCATTAGGCAAGGGATTGTAACCTGGGGGTGCAGGTTTGTTGGGGGAATAACCTGGAGACGATGGTCTTGTTAAGGGTGTAGCCTGGAAACACTGGCCTTTGGGGATTAGCCTAAAGACTGGAGCTAGACTTGGGTTATATAGGTGGGCTGCTTGGAAACTAATGCCAGGTACCAGCCTGTTATTTTACCTGAATTCAAACTTAGGTCAGGTTCTCTAAATTGGAATCTGAACTTGAAATATTTGGCTTCTCAGTGGCACACATCTTTAATCCCAGCTCTCAGGAATCAGAAGCAGGTAAATCTCTGTGAGCTCAAGGCCAGCCTGCTCTACATATTAAAGTTTTAGGACACCAAGAGGTACATAAAAAGACCCTGTCTCAAAACAAAAAGATTTACTTTATTTTTAAATTATGTGTAGGTGCTTGTGCTGCCCGGGAGATATGTGCATGTGAGCCATCAAGGACCAGCAATATTAACTCTCTCTCTCTGGAGCTGGCGTTTCAGGAGGTTGTGAGTCACCCCAACATAGGTACTGGGAACTAAACTCAGGTCCTCTACAAGAACTGTACATGCTTTTAGTCATTGAGGTATTTGTCCAGCCCTCTCCAGCTTACTTTTTGAGACAGGTTTCACTGAATGTGGGTTTTACTGCTTCACGTAGACTGACTTGCCAGTGAGCACCCTGTCTCTGCATACCCCATAATGCTGAGCTCCAGACAAACAGTGCTACACCCCACCTTTCTCTTTTTAGGCAGACTGGAGGGAGGAAAGGGGATAGGGGAAATGATGTAATCATACTTTAATTTCAAAAATTAATAACCCACTTTCCCCTAAGGCAGGCTCTGAGCTGGCTCCTAGGGTTTGAGAGTGGGAGAGCTAGCTCTACCCCTTGCCCACTGCAGCACTCAGGAAAGCAGGCCACACTTTGCCTAGGCAGCACAATAGAGCTGGCCCTGGCCCTTACCTGGGGAATGCAGGAGAGCTGGTGGGCTAACCAAGTAATTGAGCTTCTACCCAAGGCCAGTTTCAGGGCTCTGAGTTGTCCAGTCCAACATCTACCCCATCTAAGAATTGCTGGAATGTGAAGGGGCTGGTCCTGCAGATCCAAAGCTACAGGATCTCCATGATGTAGGGCAGCAACAGTATATCTGAAATGAGCTCTGGTGAGGATCCAGTACTGATGGTAAAAGCCAGAGGCCTGGAACCAAACCAAGGATTGATTGCAATGAACATTACAAGTAAAGCTGTTTGGGCAAAAGGGTTCTGTGTGACACACTGAAGCTTCCACAGGGAGTTGGCCTTTTTGGTTGGTTGGGTGGTTGGGTGGGTGGTTGGTTGGTTGGGTGGTTGGTTGGGTGGTTGGTTGGGTGGTTGGATGGTTGGTTGGGTGGTTGGTTGGTTGGGTGGGTGGTTGGGTGGGTGGGTGGGTGGGTGGTCAGTTAGTTGGGTTTTTTTTTTAATGTTTTTTTTATTATTTTATTTTTTGTTTTATTTCGGTAGGGGAAGGCTGCAAGGGCGGAAGGCAGATATAAAGGGATGGGGAGATGAGTGGGATTGGGATGCATGCTATGAAATTCACGAAGAATCAATGAAAGTTTTAAAAGTTTTAATAAAAGCATTTAGGGCATATGTAGCTGCCTGAGGACAATTTGTGGGAGTAGGTTCTCTCTACTATGAGTGTCCTGGCAGTGGAACTAGATCATCATGCTTGGTGGGTTTGCCTTTATCTGATGACAAACCAGCCATCTTGCTGACTCTAGTTTTTCATGAGTAACTAAGCTACATCCCCAGTCTTCAATTTTTATTCTACCTTTTCCTGGCTCATTTTTATCAGAATTTCATTATTCTCTTCAAAGAAACAGCTTGTATCTTGTGCTGTAAGTTTTGTGTTTGGTTTATCCTTACTCTGTTTCCCAATCCTTTCCTCGCTTGCCCTTTGCTGTTCTTCTCCAGTGTAATTTGTAACATGTATTTCAGGATAGAACAGCTCTCCCTAACATCAATTTGTCTACATCCAAAACTGTACTTTTCATTATTGGTCAGCCCAGGCTGTGTGTGATGCTGCATGACTGTCATCCCAGTCCTTGTGTGGCTGAGAGACAGGAAGATAATGAGTTTGACACCTGCCTGGGCCTTGAATTAAGATCCTATTCCAAAAATTCTCAAACCACCCAAACAATCAGTGCAGACTGTTGTAAATTTTATCCTTATTTATTTCTTTCCTTCCCCTCCCTTTTTTTTTTTTCTTTTGAGATAGGTATAGCTGGTTTTGCTGCTTTGTGGGTTCTTCTTTCTTCCACCTTTCTCTACTCCTTTTCTTCCACCCTTTCAACTCCCTACCACCTGATAAGAGAGAAAAAAGGATAAAGGGGAAAGGAAAGAGATCCAGAATAAAGTCAGGGGCAGGAAAATGGATGGCATCATTAAACTACTTCCTGCTAATTAGGAGATTGGTTTCTTTGGGGCAGATTTGATCCTCAACATCAGGATATCTAAGTTTTTCTTGTTTCTTCTTTGTGCATGACTTCTTAAAGATTTATTTGTTTTATTTATAAGTACACTGTAGCTGTCTTCAGACACACCAGAGAGGGCATCAGATCCCATTACAGATGGTTGTGAGTCACCATGTGGTTGCTGGGAATTGAACTCAAGACCTCTGGAAGAGCAGTGCTCTTAACTGATGACCCATCTCTCCAACCCCTAGGCATGACTTAACATACCTCAACCAACAACCCACCCCACTTCTTGGGGCCCTAGCATTTATCTACTCTTTAAAAGTCCCCAGAATTGCAGATGTCACACACTCTCAGAAACTCTCTGCAGCTGGCAGAATCACACCTCTACTAGAGCACGAGGCAAATCATAGTCAGCTGCTACAGACAGCCTCAAACAGCCCATATTCTACATCTGGGATTAAAATGAAAACATATTCTTATAATATTTCTATGTGTTTTTTTAAACCAAAATAACAAAATTGTCACTATAGACAGGCTCTTACTATGTAATGTAACCCCGTCTGGTCTGGAACTCACTGTGTAGACTAAGCTGGCTTCAAATTCATAAAGATCCACTCTCATTTCTCATATAGCAGTTTTTATTATTATGTCCTGTTTCATATATTTCATGATTAATTTTCTCTCCAGAGTACTATAGCGTTACTTTTCCTTTTGAAATTAATGTGTGTTTTATGATGAAGCCAACTCACTATGAGTCTTCCATATAATCTTAAGTGTTGCTTCACAGCTTCGCATTTCTTTCTTTTCTATGGTTTTTCCAAATGGTTTCTCTATGCAGTCCTGATGTCCTGGTACTCCCCCTGTAGACCAGGTTGGCCTCAAATTCTGAGATCCACCTTTGCCTCTGCCTCCCAAGGGCTGGAACAATGGCATGCACCACCAGGACCAGCAACAGCTTCCTATTTCATTTGCATTAGAACCTGTGGTTATCCTGGTTTGGATGCTGAAATTACCCATTTTGCCAATAGAATTTTTCCTTCAGGCTGTCCTCTAGGCATGTTTACACTTTTCTGAGCATTTTCGAATAAGATTTTCCAGATCATCATGTACTTTCTAGGCCTCATTGCTTTAATTAGCCAGTTGCAGTTCTCCAAGGATCTCAGGCTTCCCCCTCCCTCACAGCAGTTGTTCCTCATGCATGCTCTGCTCCAGCATTCCCTAAGAGCTGCCCCCTTTTACATTGCACATGCATGCAAGCCTCGATGTGCACCTAGTAGACTGAAGTAACTAGGAAAGAGAAGCCATTTCTCTACTTCTTAAGTTTTATTTCAACAGCTCTCTATCTCTCTGTTTCTGTCTCTCCCTATAGTCTCAGTAAATACCTCTATGTGTGAGAAATTTCTTTATACTTGTTAGCTTACCTTTTTTAGAGTGTGGTGTGTACACATGTGCTGTGTGTGTGGGGTGTGTGTGTGTGTGTGTGTGTGTGTGTGTGTGTGTGGTTCATTTGTGTGCTGGAACATATTGTGTGGTGAGTGACATTTCTCCATTGCTGTCCACCTTGATTTTTTGAGTCACTCACTGGAACTCAGAGCTTGCTAACTCAGCTAGACTGGCTGGCCTGCCATCCCTAGGGGTCTGTCTGTCTCTTACTCCTCATCTTTGGGATTATTATTAAGTATGTACCACCGTACCCAGCTTTTTGTGTGGGTACTGGGATCATGCTCAGGTCCTCGTGCTTTTGTGGCAGGCACTTTACCTGCTGGGATATTGCCTCAGTCTGTACCTTCACCTTAGGTGGAAATGCAAGTCAGCCAGAGGAGGAATGAGTACAGGGATTTGTGGTCTGTGAAATACTTCCCTGGCTTATTCTTTGGACTCAAGGTTTTAATTGTTATAATAATAAAATATGGGGAAGATGTTAAGAATTATTTTCTAGGATGAATTTACAGAATCAAAATAGGCAAATGGGTAAAAGGCTCAATATTCAGATTATGAGTCAGACCAAATGCCTGCAACAGAATAGGAATCCAAATTATAGTCAGATAAAGAATGATAAAAGTGGCTTTGGTTATGTTTCCACAATTCTCACTATCGGTGTGAGATCATTTATTTTCCAACTCTATCTTATATATTTTGATTATTTGAGTAATCAAAAGAATTCTATATTTGCCTTGGGGGGAAAATGCCATCATATAATGTAACTAAGATCTGCCTCAACCCTCTGTTCATCAACTGAGTAAATGAGTATATATTTTTTTACAGGACTGAATTTACTCTTAAAGAAACCATGTCCTCTGGAGGTGCTGAAGATGATATCCCACAGGGAGAGAGGAAGACAGTTACAGATTTCTGTTATCTTTTGGATAAATCCAAGCAACTGTTTAATGGCTTAAGGTTAGTAGTTAAACTTTTCTCTAGTTATGTATTTGCCCTGGATGATTTTTGGTAGGTTTCTGAAAGTTATCCATATAATCATATAACATAAATATTTTATATATACACATATGAGCATATGTGTGTGTGTGTGTGTGTATAGAGAGAGAGATAGATGGAATAGATAGATAGATAGATAGATAGATAGATAGATAGATAGATAGATAGATAGATAGATAGATGTATTAGAAATAATTGTTGCTGTAATTTCAGTACTAAGGAGGCTAAAAGTATGAGAATCACAGTAAGTCAGAGCTATAGAATGCCCAAATCAGCCTGGCTAAAGTAAGATCCACCTCAAAAACAAGACAAAGAACAAGTAGAAGCAATTGTAGACTTTTTCTTTGACAGAGAAGAGAATAGTTTTATTATTTAATGGTTGCTTATTCTTCCGTACCTGTACATACAAACTGTCTTCTTATCATCCTCATCATTATTTTAAAATGTATTGGGTACTTTGCATGTTTGTCTATACACCATTTGCATGTCTGATGCCACCAGAAGAGGACATCAGATCCTCTGGAATGAAAGTGACAAATAGTTGTGAGCTGCCATGTAAGCTGGCAATTGAGCTTGAGTCCCCTAGTAGAGCATCAACCACTGAGCCATCTCTCCAGCCCCTAGAAGTTCTCTTTTAAACATGAATTTTTAAAAGATTTTAGTAGGGTGGGCTAAGAAAATAGTTTAGTTGGTGAAGCATTTGCCTTGGCAGCTGAAAGTCCAGGAGGTGGAACCCTGAGAGTGACAGTACACTTGTTACCTTGCTTGAGAACGTGGAGACAGGAAGAACCCTGGGGTTTCATGGCCATCCAGTTTGACCAACTTGGTGGAATTTATGAGATCCTGTCACAACAAACAATGTGGATAGCTCCTAAGTGGCAGTGTTAAAGGCTGACCTAGCCATACCTGCACTCATGTGAGCTCACACACAGAGACTACACAGGAGAGATGTTAATGAAAAGGTGTGATTAAATCACAGATAAAAAAATTGTAAAAGATTTAAGATTAGAAGTTTTTTTAATTCTGTGTGCTCTCAGAGTCTAAGAAACTGGATGCTCAGGACCTAGAGTTCCAGACAGTTGGGTGGGTCCCCAGGAGATAAAGTTACAGCCGTGAGCGCCTGGTAGGAGTGCTGCAGAGGAGTGCTGGGACCTCTGTGAGAGCAGTGCCTTTTCACTGCGGAGCCATCTCTGTAGCCTCATAGGACTTCTTCAGAAAGATTTTTTTTAATCTATTGATGTTTGTTTCTGTTTGTGAGTATACTATGTAGTATACAATGCCATTGGAAAGGATGGCAGATCCTCTGGAGCTGGGAGTTATGGGAGATTGTACATCATCATGTGTGCTAGGAACTGAACTTGAATTCTCTTCAACAGCAGCAAGTGCTCTCATACCAGATGAGCCATCTTGTCAGTCCCTGCATAATGTTTTATTTTGTTTTTAAGGAAAAGAAATGTGTTAAATGAATTTTCTGAGACAGGTATGGTGATATATAAACTGTGCTAGTTAATTTTGGCAACTTGACTCAAGTTACTGTCATCTGAGAAGAGGGAATTTCAATTGAAAAAGATGTTTCCACTTTTAATAAATATGTGAACACTTTATTAATTAATAAATATTGTGGGAGAGCGTGCCCACCAGGGCCTGGCCACCCTGGGCAGTTGGGCAGAACTGTATAGGAAAGCAGCTGTGTGAGCCGTGAGGAGCAAGACAGTGATCAGCACTCCTCCATGGCCTTGCTTCAGTGCCTGCCCTGACTTCCCTTCATAATGGACTGTGATTGGCAAGTGTAAGCCAAGGAAACCCCTTTTGTGCTCAGGCTGCTCTAGGATATGATGTTTCCTCACAGCAACAGAAATCAGTGCCTGTAATCTGGCTGCTCAGAAGGCAGAGTGGGAAAATCTCCTGAGTAATGGCTGGACTAGCTTGGACAACAGTTAAGACTTCCTTTAAAAAATGTTTAATTTTCATATTACCTAAAATAGTGTGGCCTGTGTGTTTGTATGTGCTTTCTGTGTTTATGAAAACATAACTTCATTATTCAATATAGGACCTTAGTTGGAAAAGTCTTAGAAATTTAGTACTGTATGAGTTCAGTGTTTTCCTTGGGGTTCACAAGGTGGCAGGGGGAGGACTGTACCTTCTCAGTGCTATTCACTTTGGCTTTTTTGAATTACTAAATGAAAAACTTTGAAGTGTTGATGTTTTGTTTTGGCTTGGTTTGGTTTCGATCATTCTTTTGTAAAGTGTAAGCTTTCTTTTGGGATAACCAAGAGGAAGTTATTTTTCATTGTTCTCTTCTATCACTTTTATGTGGGTTCTAGGGATCAAACTCAGATTCCCAGGTTTGTATGGCAAGCACTTTTACCCACTGAGGCATCTTGCTGTCTTTAAGAAGAGTTTTGATTGTCTCCTTTCTATATTTGTGTTGGTTTAAATGGAAAACAAAATCACAATGCTTACAGAGCACATGAAATCCACTGGTAGTCTGACCCAGTGCCCAGCAAGTGGCATCGAGGTGCTCCTGATGGAGTTGGCCTCCCCTAGATGTTCCTTCCACTCATGTGTGTTGATCATCTTTGCTAGGTTTCTTTGTGTTGCTCTTTCTTCAGTTGGTGAAGAGAGCTTTTGTGTTTCTCTGAGGGGAGGGGTATGAGGATGGCACAGTGCTGTGCTGGAAATGCATCCCAGTCCTCCATGCATAGTAGTTATTCGCTGTGCCACTGAACCATAACCCCAGCTGCAGTGTGGTTTTAAATTTAAATTAAAGATTTTTAAGCCCTGGAACCTCTCCCAAGTCTTAGACCAAGTAAAAATAAAGCTTTTGGTAACAGAAAAAAAAGATTTTTAAATAATTTATTTTTAAATTCTATATATATGTGTGTGTGTTTGTGAATGCAAGTTCAGATGGAAATGCTGGGTTCCCCTGGACCTGGAGTGACAGGCATGTGTGGGCCCCCCAGTGTGGGCACTAGGAAATGAGGGCAAGTCCTCTACAAGAGCATAGCATGCTCCTAAGTGCTCAGCCCAAGTATGTTTTTTTTCAAAAAACAAAACAAAAATATTCATGTGACTTGAACTCAGAATAAAGATACAGAATGTGGGGTCTCAGAAACTCCCTAGTCCCTGTGTTATGGGAGTTTTCAATCCTTTAGAAGCAGAGTACCTGTCAGTGCATGAAAGGATTCAAAGTTTTCTGTATAATATTTCATTTGAGGCCTGTATGGCAAATCTTAAGGAGTTCTATCTTTCCATCATATATTAGGATTCACTGAGTTATCAGAGCCTTTTGTTTCTCCAGCTATAATTAGAAATTTCCTGTTTGGTGAAGTGAATGGTGATTTGCTTATGAGAGTGCTTGTGTGTAGTTACAGTAGTCATGAAGTGAGAATAGTATTTTTTAAAAGATTTGAATATGTTCAAAACCTCAAGTGCTTTCTGGGTTCGGGTTGCCATGGCAGTTAAACCTGAAAGTTAGAATGTAATACTTGGTAGGATTATCCCAGCAACAGTTTTAGACCTAGGTTTGAGAAGCAGCTATGTCTGTCTCCATGTGATATCACGCTATCACGCTATCCTGGAAAAGTGGAGGCCTGCGTCCCTTCCCTAGCTGTCTCACTCTAGAGGAGTAAACATATACAGCTGAAACATACCTACCAAAGGGAACATAGTTGCAGAAATTAAATAAATGTACTCCTAATGCTTGCAAGGGGAGGAACTTTCACTATAGGTTTGTCTTTGTGATGTCCTTGTTATAGGAGGGAGTGAGGGAGGAAGGGGAGAGAGACAGAGAGAAAGAGAGAGAGAGAGAGAGAGAGAGAGAGAGAGAGAGAGAGAGAGAGAGAGAGAGAGAAATGAGAAATAGTTTGTTCCTGTTGTTCCCTCCCTCTTCCTTTTCTCTGTCCTCTTTCTTCTTTCCTTCCTTCTTTCCTTCCCTTTCTTTTCCTGTTTTCTTTTTTTCTTTTCAAGACAGGGTTTTTCTATGTAGTCCTGGCTATCCTGGAACTCATTCTGTAGACCAGGCTGCCTTGAACTCAGAGATCCACCGCCAAACTCCTCTTTCTTAATATTCTCCCAGAGGCCAGTTCTGCAAACTAATACATATTACAGAAATAGTACCAACTGTGCATGTGTGTGCTCCATGCTTTCATGTGACTTACTACTTAACAGACTCAAGTATGCATTTGGCATAGACAGGCACTGAATTGGGTGTCTTGGGTTCATGGTTTAGAAGAGCATTGACAAAGAAATTTAATGTGAGCTGGGCATAGGCAAAGATGTAATCTCAGCACCTGGGAGGCAGAGGCAGGAGAGATCACCACAAATTCCAAGTTAACCAGGGTCATACAAAAAGACTGGCTGGTGATGGTGGTGGTGGTGGTGGTGGTGGTGGTGGTGGTGGTGGTGGTGGTGGTGGTGTGGTGAGGTTGTTGTTGTTGTTGATGATGATGATGATGATGATGCTGCTGCTGCTGCTGCTGCTGATGATGATGATGATGATGATGATGATGGAGCTAATAAGAAAATGTGAGCTTCAAATATAATTGTATATTCCAACTACCTTTTTTAAAGTAAAAAGAAAATTAATAAATGTGTTGTTTGGTTCAGTGCGTCAGTAGTTCTGTTGTAGCATATTATCTGTGTAGAACTTACCAAGACATTTGTATTCCTTTTCATATCAAGTCCTTGGGTGCAGTGACTGTCTTACACTGGCTTGCATCTCAGCTCAGATTAGACTAGAAATTCTCATTTCTAGGACTTCGGTGTGGCATTGTAGCTTGTGCCTCAGGCCAAACTGTACCCAGTTTAGGCTTCAGTTCTCACAGTGGCCCACGATGCTCCCTCATTAATTGGTATTGGTTGTTCCTGGACCACATCTTTGATGGTCCATCATGTGTCTCCTTTTGGTTTCTCACATCCCCTCTATAGATACTGACAGCATACAAGGCATTGGCCTGCTGCTAGTTTGTCACCAACACCTGCATTTTGGAAGTTGTCAGGGGTTTTGTTTGTTTGTTTGTTTGTTTGTTTTGAGAGCTGCCAGAACAAAGTATAGTAGGCTGGATGCTTACTTAGTGGATATGTATTATCTCCTAATTCTAGAGGCTGCAAGTTCAAGCTTGAGACGTTTGCAGGTTTAAAATTCAGACAGATCTTCTATCTTAACGTGTCCAGCTGAGTAAAGAGCAAGGGCTTCTGTTTGGTTTGGTTTGGTTTGGTTTGGTTTGGTTTGGTTTGGTTTGGTTTGGTTTGGTTTTTCAAGACAAAATTTCTCTGTGTGGCCCTGGCTGCCCTGGAACTCCCTCTGGAAACCAGGCTGGACTTGAATTCAGAGATCCACTGGCCTCTGCCTCCCAAGTTCTGGAATTAAAGGCGTGCACCACCACTGCCTAAAATACCTTTTTAAAAAGCTCCCTCTGGTTCAAGAACAAAATGTTATGATTCTATGATAATGTAAGAAAATCTAGGGTTGTGAATATAGATCACTGGTAGACTATTTGCCTAGTATATGCAATGCCTATATTTAATCTCAGTACTAAGAGGATAAAAGAAATCTAGATCGTTATCTTAAATGCTAAAAAAAGAGAATATTGAATTAGGAGTTAGAAGGTGGTTGAATTTGAGTCCTAATGTACTGGCCACAATTCCCAAGCAACTTTACACACACACACACACACACACACACACACACACACACAGGAATTTGAGTCCTAGTGTACTGGGACTCAAATTCCCAAGCAACTTTACACATGTACACGTATGCTCATACTATAGAGACACTAAGCATTTAAAGTAAATGAGAAGCCAGTGAAAGATGTTGTAAAAACAGAAGAGTTGTAAGCGGTCAGGAATTAAGGAACAGTGTTATACCACTCAGGACTGGTATGAGGAGGGATGAAGATTAGGCATTAGTGATCATAGCTCATTCAAGTAAGTGAAAAAGGGTACATGTATAGTGTCTTAGTTAGGTTTCCATTGCTGTGACCAGACACCATGACCAAGGCAACTCTTATAAGGACATTTAATTGGGGCTGGCTTACAGAGGTTCATCATCAAGTTAATCATCAAGGTGGGAACATGGCAGTGTCCAGGCAAGCATGGTACGGAAGAGCTAAGAATTCTATATCTTCATCTGAAGGCTGCTAGGAAAAGACTAGCTTTCACACGGTTAGGAAGAGGGTCTCATTGTCCACACCCACAGTGACACACTTCCTCCAAGAAGGCCACACTTCTTAATAGTGCCACCCCCTGGGCCAAGCATATTCAAACCACGACATATAGAAACTTGGAACTTGCAGAGTTTTGACAACTTAGCTTCACACTGACTACACCTGCGAAGTGTGAGTTAGTCATCTCGTCTATGTCTTCCTAGCCTCCTCCTGATAGATACCCGCTAGCAGTGCTGAGGGTTTAAGGAAAGGTAGGTGTCACACCAGTGCATTACTCTGAAACATCAGAAAAAGAATGAGCAGCTAGCTTACAGCACCAGTGCCTTTACAAAATGAAATGCAAGGTCATTTACCTTACGGGATAATTCACAGAGTCACATTTAACTTGATTCCATGAGTTATTAATTTCCTATCTCTGTTGACATCAATAATAATCGATGATGCATTTAGAATCAAGCTTTGAACATCAAAACAATCATCCACCATGATAAAGTAGGCTTCATCCCAGGCATGCAGGGATGGTTTAATATACGGAAAACCATCAACGTGATCCATTATATAAACAAACTGAAAGAACAAAACCACATGATCATTTCATTAGATGCTGAGAAAGCATTTGACAAAATTCAACACCCCTTCATGATAAAAGTCCTGGAAAGAATTGAAATTCAAGGCCCATACCTAAACATAGTAAAAGCCATATACAGCAAACCAGTTGCTAACATTAAACTAAATGGAGAGAAACTTTGAAGCAGTTCCACTAAAATCAGGGACTAGACAAGACTGCCTCTCTCCCTACTTATTCAATATAGTTCTTGAAGTTCTAGCCAGAGCAATCAGACAACAAAAGGAGGTCAAGGGGATACAGATCGGAAAAGAAGAAGTCAAAATATCACTATTTGCAGATGATATGATAGTATATTTAAGTGATCCCAAAAGTTCCACCAGAGAACTACTAAAGTTGATAAACAACTTCAGCAAAGTGGCTGGGTATAAAATTAACTCAAATAAATCAGTAGCCTTCCTCTACACAAAAGAGAAACAAGCCGAGAAAGAAATTAGGGAAATGACACCCTTCATTATAGACCCAAATAATATAAAGTGTGTAACTTTAACCAAGCAAGTAAAAGATCTGTACAATAAGAACTTCAAGACTCTGAAGAAAGAAATTGAAGAAGACCTCAGAAGATGGAAAGATCTCCCATGCTCATGGATTGGCAGGATTAATATAGTAAAACTGGCCATTCTACCAAAAGCGATCTATAGATTCAATGCAATCCCCATCAAAATACCAATCCAATTCTTCAAAGAGTTAGACAGAACAATTTGCAAATTCATCTGGAATAACAAAAAACTCAAGATAGCTAAAACTATCCTCAACAATAAAAGGACTTCAGGAGGAATCACTATCCCTGAACTCAAACAATATTACAGAGCAATAGTGATAAAAACTGCATGGTATTGGTACAGAGACAGACAGATAGACCAGTGGAACAGAATTGAAGACCCAGAAATGAACCCACACACCTATGGGCACTTGATTTTTGACAAAGAAGCCAAAACCATCAAATGGAAAAAAGATAGCATTTTCAGCAAATGATGCTGGTTCAACTGGAGGTCAGCATGTAGAAGAATGCAGATCGATCTATTCTTATCACCCTATACAAAGCTTAAGTCCAAGTGGATCAAGGACCTCCAAATCAAACCACATACACTCAAACTAATAGAAGAAAAACTAGGGAAGCATCTGGAACACATGGGCACTGGAAAAAATTTCCTGAACAAAACACCAATGGCTTATGCTCTAAGATCAAGAATCGACAAATGGGATCTCATAAAACTGCAAAGCTTCTGTAAGGCAAAGGACACTGTGGTTAGGACAAAACGGCAACCAACAGATTGGGAAAAGATCTTTACCAATCCTACAACAGATAGAGGCCTTATATCCAAAATATACAAAGAACTCAAGAAGTTAGACCGCAGGGAAACAAATAACCCTATGAAAAATGGGGTTCAGAGCTAAACAAACAATTCACAGCTGAGGAATGCCGAATGGCTGAGAAACACCTAAAGAAATGTTCAACATCTTTAGTCATAAGGGAAATGCAAATCAAAACAACCCTGAGATTTCACCTCACACCAGTGAGAATGGCTAAGATCAAAAACTCAGGTGACAGCAGATGCTGGCGAGGATGTGGAGAAAGAGGAACACTCCTCCATTGTTGGTGGGATTGCAGACTGGTAAAACCATTCTGGAAATCAGTCTGGAGGTTCCTCAGAAAATTGGACATTGAACTGCCTGAGGATCCAGCTATACCTCTCTTGGGCATATACCCAAAAGATGCCCCAACATATAAAAAAGACACGTGCTCCACTATGTTCATAGCAGCCTTATTTATAATAGCCAGAAGCTGGAAAGAACCCAGATGCCCTTCAACAGAGGAATGGATACAGAAAATGTGGTACATCTACACAATGAAATATTACTCAGCTATCAAAAACAATGACTTTATGAAATTCGTAGGCAAATGGTTGGAACTGGAAAATATCATCCTGAGTGAGGTAACCCAATCACAGAAAAACACACATGGTATGCACTCATTGATAAGTGGCTATTAGCCCAAATGCTTGAATTACCCTAGATGCCTAGAACAAATGAAACTCAAGACAGATGATCAAAATGTGAATGCTTCACTCCTTCTTTAAAAGGGGAGCAAGAATACCCTTGGCAGGGAATAGAGAGGCAAAGATTAAAACAGAAACAGAAGGAACACCCATTCAGAGCCTGCCCCACATGTGGCCCATACATATATAGCCATCCAATTAGACAAGATGGATGAAGCAAAGAAGTGCAGGCCGACAGGAGCCGGATGTAGATCGTTCCTGAGAGACACAGCCAGAATACAGCAAATACAGAGGCGAATGCCAGCAGCAAACCATTGAACTGAGAACGGGACCCCCGTTGAAGGAATCAGAGAAAGAACTCGAAGAGCTTGAAGGAGCTCGAGACCCCTTATGAACAACAATGCCAAGCAACCAGAGCTTCCAGGGACTAAGCCACTACCTAAGGACTATACATGGACTGACCCTGGACTCTGACCTCATAGGTAGCAATGAATATTCTAGTAAGATCACCAGTGGAAGGGGAAGCCCTTGGTCCTGCTAAGACTGAACCCCCAGTGAACGTGATTGTTGGGGCGAGGGCGGCAATGGGGGGAGGGTGGGGAGGGGAACACCCATAAAGAAGGGGAGGGGGAGGGGTTAGGGGGATGTTTGCCCGGAAACCGGGAAAGGGAATAACACATGAAATGTAAATAAGAAACACTCAAGTTAATAAAAAAAAAATTAAAAAAAAAGAATCAAGCTTTGAATATTAAAAGAATTTGTCTAAGACTAACTTTCAAATACATTATTCAATTTTAGATTCTAAGCACTTATAGTGATTTGAATGTTAGCTCTAGGACATTTGTCATTAGGGGAAAGGTGATATATTAAGAAATTTAACCTTGTTTTGCAAAAGAAATGGTTTAATAGTTGAATGCTTTTTTTTTTTTTTTCTGTTTATGGGGGAATAGGTAGTGCATATAAGCCATGTCATTTATGAGAAGGTCAAAGGACAACTTTTGGGAATTGGTCCTCTTCTACCCTATGGATCTTGCGGATCAAACACAGGTCATCAGCCTTGGCAACAGGCTCCTTTGCTAATCCATCTTGCCAACCGTGGAGTGGCTGATTCTATAGACTGGAATGATAAATGCTCTGAATTCTTTTGAAGAAATTAATATTAAAAATATATAGCTAACATTTTTCATTGATCTAAATGTGAGAAATGTTTGTGTGTGTCATTTATTAACAAGTCTTATTTAGTGATTTTCTTAGTGATACTAGAACACTAGTCGCTTCTATTTCAGTTATTAATTTTATTCTGATAACCCCCACATTGGGCACAAAACATTCATCTTTAAAACACTGTTTTGTATAACAAAGAAAATGGAAGTATAACTTTTATCATCATCATCATCATCATCATCATCCTGTATGTCTGTGACATACGTGTTAATGCACATGCAGTGGAGCTCATGTGGAAGTCAGAAAACAGCCTTGTGGAGTCTGTTCTCTTCCATCTTTACACAGGGTCTGGAAGTTGAACTCAGGCTTAAACTTTAACCACTGAGCTGGCTCACCAACCCTCAACTTCTTTATTTATTCAACAAAACAAATATTACAAAAAATAACACTGTTTAAAAGCATTAAATGGTGAGCTATGAGGTTATTTGGTTGTTGGCGTTTGTTTTCTTTATTTCATCTTATACTTTTTTTAATGAGGATGAATCATCAGAAACATAGATATGATTTTTTCATTGTGTGTGTGTTCAGAGAGGGATGTTTTTTAGTTACATAGACAAGAACTTCCTATGTGTAGCTTAGAATGTCCTCAAACTCAGGATCCCCCTGCTTAGATCTTACAGATCTTAGATTACATGTCTGCTGGAATGACAGACATGTAACACCATGCTTTTTATAGCTAAGTGTCTGAAATTAAATCTTTCAATCCTGAAATTCCTTGAATTTGTATCTTTTTTCCTATTTCAACTGCTTATAGACTGTCTATTCATTTATTTATTGGCAGAATTTACCCTTTTCTTATAGCATTTTGTTAAAGTCCAACCAACTGATAAAACCCAGAGCCACCTTCTTTGTGTAAACCCCCAAATTTGTCACACTGCCTGCATTCCAGATCACTGCAGACAGTTTTGCCATCCCATCAATGGCCTCATTTCCAATCCATAGTAATAGTTGCCTGTTCTTCAGGCCAGTGCTAGGGTCTTTCATGACAGTAACCTGCACTCAACACCAGTTGTTAACTAGCTTTTCTTACATACCACAGCTATATCAAATAATGCCTAATTTTCATGCCTTACAAAATGGAGATTTATTTCTAACTCCCAAGTTACCTGTAAGCTGTCTGCAGCCCTCTGAATCCATTTGGTATATCTTCTCTGTGTTACAGGCTATGGTCCATTTTAGATCAGATATTGAAGGGAAGATAGAATAACTTAAAATTATATGCATTGCCCTAAACAAGTTAATATGGTTAGGCCCAATGTTCATCCAGTATGTAGGGGAGTATTCGTTTATCTAAGGCAGGTATCACAGGTCATCAGGCTTAAGGACATGGTCTAAATATTTCAACCACACCCTCACTTCTAGTAATGGCTATATTCTCTAAAGCAGTGTTGCCAGATTACTGTAGTCTTAGCTGAATATAAATATTGGAAATAAATATTGGAATGAGTATATCACCTGCCAGTTAAGAAATGATCTGTCCTGTTGGGAGAGACTTGTTCAAAGGACACTAAGATGAACTGTAAATAGTATGAGACTGGGAAAATGTGTTCTGATCTCTAGAATTATTTTTCCTTCAAAAATTAGAACTTTGTTTAACAAAGAAGTCCTTTGTTAAGCACTTACTAAGGTAAGTACTTTAATTAACAACATCATTTCTGAAAATTTAAAGCCACCGCCCACTTTACTTTTACAGAGATTTGCCTCAGTATGGACAGAAGCAGTGGCAGTCCTACTTCGGAAGAACTTTTGATGTTTACACCAAACTCTGGAAATTCCAGCAGCAGCATCGGTAAAGAGTTTCATGGAAACTTTTTTTAAAGATTTTATTTCATGTATGAGAGTACACCATCACTATCTTCAGACACACCAGAAGAGGGCATCAGATCCCATTACAAAATATTGTGAACCACCATGTGGTTGCTGGGAATTGAGCTCAGGACCTTGGAAGAGCAGTCAGTGCTCTTAACTGCTGAGCCATCTCCCCAGCCCCCTAAATAATTTTTCAAGGCCAGTCGTGGCTACAAGAAATCCTGTCTCCAAAAAACAACTAAGGCTGAGATGACTCAATAGGTGAAGTACTTGTCATTCAAGTGTGAGACAGTAATCCCATCTAATCCTGTAATGACACAGGAAGCAAAGTAGAAGGAGCCCTGGCTAATGTGCAATGCACAGTGATGACCAAGAATGTGAGAGATGATAACTGACACCCAGGGCTGTCATCTGACTGCCATACTTGAGCTGTGATATACATACCCGCACTCACATAATCACATGCTCATGCACACTCATATACACAGGTTACATACATACATACATACATACATACATACATACATACATACATACAGTGACATAACACAAATCAGTCAATAGAGAAATATTTTAATGTAGTTGAATGGTTATAATAAAATCTTACAATCCATGATCTTTGCTAATGAGATGATATTTTATCATTGAATTTACAGATTTGATTCTTTTTGATATTTATTTTTTTTGTTTTATTGTTTTTTTTGGTTTTTTTTGTCTCCCATATAAACAGACAAGTCTTGGATAATCGGTATGGCTTGAAGCGGTGGCAAATAGGGGAAATCGCTTCCAAGATCGGGCAGCTGTATTACCACTATTAGTAAGTGAATTGCATGTGGAAAGAAGAAAGTGTTTCTTTGCTTAAAACAGAGCATATTGGAGGAAGGACAGTGAGTTATAGATGGAATTTTAGTTAGGCCAGATGGATCAAGATGGCATCATGAAATGGCCTTATATAATTTAAGCAGTGTTATTTATGTCAGCTGTTCTCTTTAGTAACTTCATTTGATCAGACCTGAGGAATTTGATTCTGTTTTTTATAAGCAGTGAATACTAAATAGATTTGCCATTCTTAGGACTTCTCGAGTCTTGATGGTGTATATAGACGTACAGCATATATGATATTCTTTAGACACTCATCCTAGTTGGCTGTGTTTGTGAGGTTGGCTAGATTAAGTGAGGTAAATTGACAGTTGTTTGCATCTTTAAAATAGTGCTATCTTTGTAGTCCCACCTTTCAAAGAGGAAAGAAGAGATCCATCTCCTTTACAAAGCTAAATCTCAGCACAGAGTAGCATCGATAGCAAAAAAACTTTATCCTTTTGTAATTTAAAAGGGAAGATAAGAAAAACCCACAAAGCCCTTGATTGTGGCATGGGCGTTTGATCCCAGCACTCAGAAGGCAGTCAGGGGGAATCTCTGTAAGTTCAAGGCCAGCCTGGTCTATATACAGAGTGAGTTCCAGGACAGTCAGGGCCACACAGAGAAGCCCTATCTCGAAAAACCAAAACAAACCAAACAAAAGGAAGGTCAGTTAGCATCTTTCCAGTGTGGGTATCCCTCACTGGAATGCCCACACTACAATTCCTCTTTTTGCTAGAGCGGGATTCTAAAAATCGTTTATTATAGTGCTGAGAATAAGTAATTTTTGGAGTACTCATCCCTAGAGAAGACATGTATACCATTCCTCCCAAGCTCAGAGAATGGTAATTATGGAAGTGCAGATAGAGAGAAGGGCTGAGAAGTACCATTTTCTTGGCAAGACATGGCCATCCTAATCATGAACTCTCAGCAACTACAAATGTCTGCATTGGGTCTCTACTAAAAAGGGATCATTAACAGCCTTGCCTTGATGGAAGAGGAGTCAGGGCAGCTCTACTGATAGATTCTGAGAAAGGTTATGTTTCTACAGTTGTGTACCCACTACTGACCTCTGTAGACTCCATACATAGTCCAATCCAATGGTTGCATAAATGGCCCTGGATAAACTAAATGAGACATACAACAAAACCATTTCATGAATCTGGGGACAGGAAGAAACAAGACTTGATAGGAATGGAAAGATGAGAGAGAGGAGAGAATAACCAGAAGGGTGGGTGGGGTGGGTAGGGGTGTGTGTGTGTGTGTGTGTGTGTGTGTGTGTGTGTGTGTGTGTGTGTGTGTTGTGAAGTTTGTCAAGGTATTAAATAAACTTTTTAAAGTAAATTAATTTTTCAAAGTCTCTTATTAACCTAGGCATATTAAACAGACTCCATAGCTCATTAGCATCCCCCAAAGAATAGTATACTTTAGTAAGGGGGGGGGGACACTAAAGAAATGGAACAGAGATCAAGTGAGAGTGGATTAGTGAGTCCTGAGAGCAGGTATACTGGAGTAGCATGCTGTGCCTTGTAGAATGAGTGAGTGATGTGTACTTTGGTTGGAACAGCAGGAAAGAACTGTACTGTTGCTGTTGCTACCAGACAATTGAAAGGTAACGTGATCAATACCTTGCTGACTCAAAGTTAAGGCAGTCATCCCCCTCCCCTGTGTAGCGGAGAGCAATCTAGAACAAGTGTTGCTCATGAGGATTACACCCAGTTTGTGTCATACTTAAAATTTTTTTCTTATAGTTTACGAACTTCTGAAACCAGTTATTTGAATGAGGCTTTCTCCTTCTACTCTGCAATCAGACAGAGGTCATACTACTCTCAAGTCAACAAAGAGGACAGGTATGTGTCAGCTTTGCTTTCAGAAATATGACAAGACAGTCAGCATTTTAGTTCATATGGAACTAAACTAAAAAAACATAATTTCCTTTTTCTTTTATTGTTAGGTGGTGTGTGTGTGTGTGTGTGTGTGCACGCGCGTGTCCATGTTCCCATGTGCAGATGTCACCGTGTACATGGAAAGGTCAGAGGACAACTTTTAGGAGTCATCGTCTACTTCAACTACATAGGTTCTGAGAATCCTATTCAGGCCATTAGGCAAGTGCCTTTATCCACTGAACCATCTTGTCATAGAGGGTGATTTCTTTATGATAGATATAGAAAGGACATCATAGGGAAGAAAGGACTGTAAAGCTAGACTCAACTAATGTCTTTGTCATCTCTAGCCCATGTAGTTGTCAAGAGAAAAGACTACTAGAATTCTTTGAATTTTTCTGATTTAAATCTACTACTATAAGATGTGGCAGCAAACACTCTTAGTTCCAGCAACCTAGGAGAGTGTCTCCTGAGAATGATGTTTCTTTCCTGGAGCTTATTCAACATGCCCTTCCCCTAAGGGAAGGGTCATACAGAAATAACAATAAAAGAATAAGTCAGTCACAGTTTCTTGTCCTAGCTTAGCAGTCCTGTTGCCCTCTGTACTTCCATAATTCCAAGGAGTCCTAGGGATTCCTGTAATACCAAATGTGTAGCCCCTTTGTTTACCAGAAAATATATGGGTTGGCCCCTAATGGTGAAGATTACCATAGACTCCTGGAGGTCCTGGTTCAAAAGAGCCTCCAGCTCTGATCCTCCATAGCTATGATTGGCTTGGGTTTTGGGGAGCCATCCCAAAACTGTCATGAACATTCATTTTTTTTCAGTAACCTATTTCATTGCAGTAAGAGCATTGGTCCTTTTATAAATGTCTCCTCTTTTAATCGTGGGGTGTATGGGCAGAGTTGAAAGTGGCCAGAGCCTATAGTGCAGCCATGGTTGCACATCCCATCTTTTTGAAAAGATCTTTGCTGTCTCTATCAAACATCTTCTGGGCTATTTGAAAATAATTATCTGCTCTTTTCTGCAAATCCATCCATCTTTTGTATCCTAAGTATGTCAGTGGCTGAGTAACAAAGGCAGGGTTAATCACCTTGAGATTTGCCAGGACTTCTTGGTATAGAAGGGTGTATAACTATAGGTGTTCAGGAGTCATTCCAGAAAAAAAGCTCAAAGTGATTCATTTATGGTCTGTTTTACGTCTGCTTACTTAGATAGGTTAGTGGGCTTTCGGGCTGCCCGCTTCATCCCTTCTAACAGAACCTGGTGGTATTTATTCCCTGAGTGACCTTCTACCTTTCTCTGGGTTGAAGTTTCATTGGAGTCTCTGTCTTAGCAGCTCACAGTCAATTGCCTTTGTCCTCTGGTCATCAGCCATTGAAGTTATTCTAGGAAATACTTCAGTAGCCTTCATAAAAATTTGTTTCCCTTCTTTGGTGTTAAAGAGGACATGGAGAATCTATTGACAGTCATCCCATGTGAGGAGATGATTGAAAAAAGTAGAATCTGTTAGAGAAATTAAGGAATCTGGGTTAGTGCTGAAAGGGGGATTCTTGTTCTTCCAGTTGAAGAGATCTGTAGTGGAAAGGGGGCCATACAGGTAGGATGCTCAGGAAATGGCTGTAGGGGAGCAAGGCTCAAAGCAGGTGCCACCTCATTACCAGAATTGGAGGAGGAGTCAAGAGGGCCATACGGGACCCTCTGATGGGTCTGGGGAGGGGAAAAGATGGGGAGGTAAGGAAAGAGCTGGGAGGTAAAAGATGAGGGGAGGTAGGGAAGAGACTCAGACAGAGGCAGAGGGAATCCTTGGTGGTAGGCACTGAGCTGGCAAAGGTAGAGGTTGAGGTGGGGAGAGGAACAGGGGTTAAAGATAGTTATATGAAAGAAGGAGGAATTCTTTTTCCTGTGAGTCCTGCAGAATAGTTTTCAGAGGGGACTTCTGGGTCTCTGCTACAGGCTCTTGAAAGGCCCATCTGCTGACATTCAGGACTTGACACCTTGCCCATTTCAAATCAAACAGATCTTCATCCAGGGTAGCGTGTTGGGAGTTGCTTTAGACAAGATATATCCATTCTATTCTGGTTGGCCAGGCATGCCAGGGGTGACACGTACAATTGTTCAAGCTATCTGAAAGTCAAAAGTGCCCTGGGAGGGCCAGTCAACCCTGAATGTGGGCCATTCAGTTTCACAGAACAGAGACTCTTGGTGATAGGCTAATATAATTCTCTGTGACTGTAGGGAGTAAACTTTGTTAATTTTTTTTTCTTTTTCTTTGTCCTTCTGCTTTTGGTTTTGATTTTTCAAGACAGGGTTTTTCTGTGTAGCCCTGTATGTACTGGACTTGGCCCCAAACTCACAGAGATCTTCCTGCCTCTCCCTCTAAGTGCTGGGATTAAAGGCCCAGCTAAGTTTGTCAAAAGTTCTTTAGAGTACAAGATAGAGGGCTGTTAGGCTTGCTAGTCTTATTACCCATACTGTCTATCAGTTCAGTTGTCCCAAGTCCAAGATAAACCAACTAACACAGAAAGTACAAAAGACAAAATGGAGACAGTAAAAATAAAACAAAATCAAGACTAACAAAGACAAAACATATGAAGACAAGACAAATGGGACATAAATACAAAGACAAGACAAATATGAAGCCAGACCCTGGACAGGAGCATATTCGAGTTCCATCAGATTCCCCAGTGCCCCAGATCAGGATCTCCACAGACCAGGGAGGCATCTGTAGATGTTTGTGGCTCTTATCATCATGGTAGTTCACTCTGATAGTCCAAGTCTGTGAAACTGAAAGCACACTGCGAAACCTTGGAATTTCTCAAGGTGTACACTTCCTGAGGTGAGGCCCCTCAGCCTTAAAGTCCCAGAGTGAAGATCCAGCTTGAGAATTTGGGTGAGTGGTCTGAATCTCACTTGGGCTTCCAGAAAATGTAAATCCTACCGGTCGATAATAAGACCAGTCCCACAATTTTGAGCCAGATTTGAAGTAAAGTTGACTTTTTGGGGAAAGGTGAGCCACCCGAGAGCAGGCCAGCTACTGCCTCCCGAGTCAAGCTAGAGCGAGCAGCCCAAGGCTATTTCTCGGCCCCTTTGAAGGAGTAAAATTGCAAGTAGTTGCAGCAGGTTTGCAGAAGAGAGATGATGGGACAGTAAGAAAATACAGAAACATCTCAAAGGGTCAGGGTGTTCAAAAACACAAGTCAAGGTCATTGGTTGGGACAGGTCAGGCTCTAGGAAACAGTCTTCAAACAGCAGCTCAGCTCTTACTACAGCATGTAATTTAAAAAAAAAAACAACAACAAAAGAAATACACTAAAGTGGTTTCACCCACCCCACCCCCACAGCTAGCTCTGTTTAGCCATCTTGTCCTGGTTCCTGAGGCTAGCTTGCTAAACTAACCAGTTTAAGCTGAAATCCCCAGAGCTGCTGCTCGAATTTCTCAGGCCATCCACTCATCTATGGAATCCATAGCTACTAGTGGCTCCTCCAGGCCACATGAGTCTGCTCCATCTTCAACCTTTTCCTCCTCTATCTTTTCCCTCCGTCCTCAAGTCTCTCCTTTCTTCCTCCTTCTCTCCCTTCTCTAAAACTTTCAGCCCTGCCTTTTCCATCCACTGCCCAATCACACCTTATATGACCAATTACGTTTCTACCTGAGTACGTTCCTCAGGAGGGGTACCTCTCTTGAGGGAGTAGAAAATACACAGCAATCCACAACAATAAGTAAATGGAAACTTATTTTTAACAATGCAGCATAATGGCTCCTCTTTCAAAATGGAGTCAGGTACTTTTCTCACGGAGGCCTGTCCAGTGAACCTTAAGGTGTACTGCCTCCGGGAACCCACTTCTTTATGCCTTCTGAAACCACTGCTAGCTTAAATGGGAGCTTACGGGGACGTGACAGATTCAAATCAGAGTCAGACTCATCGCTCTTTTTTTTTTTTCAATTATATCTATTCCACTGTTTTGTATATTTACTTAACTTGTCTGTATTTAAATTATTATTCCATTTGTAAGGTCTGTGAAGAAGGGAATTTTTAAAATCATTGTCCTTTTAGTATCATGGCACTGTTTCTAGTTTTTAGACTTTAAATTTTTATTTTATGTATGTGAGTATTGTGCCCGAGGAGGTCATAAGTTAGTGGATCCCCTAGAACTGAAGTTATAGATTATTGTGAACTATGTGGGTACTGTAAGAGAAACAAGTTCTCTTAACTGCTGAACCATCTATCCAGTCCCAATAATGGCACTGTTTTCTTATGCACTCAAATTCTCAGTAGATGATGGTTAAGTGAATGAATGAGTGAATGAATATAGAATGATGACTTAATCAGTGTATAAAAAATGTTTAAAAGGCTATATGGTTTTGAGACAGTCTCTTGTATCCCAGGCTGCCTTTGAACTCAGTACTTGAACCCCTTATCCTCCTGCCTCTCCCTGCTGAGTTAGGGAATTATGTGCTACCCTGACAAGCAAAGGCTGTTTGGGTTTATGTGGAAATTTTTATCACTATTCTAATAATGATGATGTTTTTAAAAAATCATTTAAAAGTTAAAGTCAGAACAACATGGAAAGATCAGTATTGCTCAGGACCCCAGCACCAAGATCTCAGCACAAAAGATTTATTTGCTCCAGAGGCACAAAGGGCAGGAGATAGAGGGTGTGGAAAAAGAGGAAGATAACAAAAGAGAGGCAGGGGTATTTGTCCTAGACCAGGAAGGACAAAGTACTGCCTCTGGATAGAGAAGAGACAGATGAGACCCATTGGAAAATGATGGTTTATAAAATTAAAAATGGGAAACCCCACATTAGGATGAGGTGTTCAGTTTAATTGGGTATGAGCCAAAGGGGGCATTTGATTACTGGACTTTAATACTTTGATAGCTGGACCTTGGTAGTCATCCTTAGGAGGAGGAAGTGGCTAAATAAAGGAATAGATCTTGGCGGCTAACTTTAGGAATGTAATCTTATGGATTTTAGCAAGGCAGAAAGCATGGGGAGGCAGGGCAAGGCCTGCAAGAGCCATGTTTGCCTTGCTTGAACTGGCTAGAGTTCTTTCACAGCATGTTTTCCATTTTAATATCATGACTGAGTTCTTTTTGTCCAATGCAGGCCTGAGTTGGTTGTTAAGAAACTCCGATACTATGCAAGATTTATAGTAGTTTGTCTTCTTCTTAATAAAATGGACGTTGTGAAAGACCTGGTAAAGGTAAATAGTGTTTGGTTTTGTTCTGTTTTGTTTTGATTTGTTTGAAGTAGGATCTTGTTATATAACTCAGGCTGATCTTGGATTTGTAATCCCCATGAATCAGTCTTTCCTATGCTGAAATTATAAATGTACTTTAAAATAACTGTAGCCCAGCCAGACATGACACTGCATGCTTTTAATCCCAGCACTTGGGAGGCAGAGACAGGTGGATCTCCAACCCAGGTGCTCTGGAAACTCTTGATAATCCTCCTTCCTCAATCTTGAGTGCTTACAGATATGAACCACCATACCTAGCTTGATGGTATGGTGTACTTCTTGATACATTTGACTCAAATATGTCATAAGACCATTGGAAGGAGAGATATATTCTGCTGTGATCTTCTTTCCTCAGCTACTAATTAAACTATTTCCAAAACACAATATGATATAAAGGAAGGGAGTGTTCTCTGTGCGTTAACATTTATGAGTTTGTTTTATAGGCAATTCTGTTAATAAGTTCATTGCCGATATAGCACCAAGTAGGAAATAAACCTTTATAAGGTTTTTATTTGGGCTGGAGAGATGGCTCAGTGGCTAAGAGTACTGACTGCTCTTCAGAGATCCTGAGTTCAAATCCCAGCAACCACATGGTGGCTTACAACCATCTGTAATGAGATCTGGTGCCTCTTCTGGTGTATCTGAAGACAGCTACAGTGTGCTCACATAAATTAAATAAATCTTTTTTAAAAAAAAGGTTTTTATTTGATGTGTATCATTCTAAATTTTTTTATTTTGTAGTAAATCTATGGTTTTCATTCTTTGTTTTCTGTTACAATTGGGATTGGATATTGATACTGATCAAACATAATTCTATTACTTTCTGTCAGGAATATTACAATATAGCTGGTTTTTATGGAGATTTTAATTTTTTACATTCATTTATTTTGTGTGTGTATGTATGATTCATGCACAGCATTCATTTATTTAGAGTGGGGGGGGAGAAAGAGGGAGAAATGGGGAGAGGGAGATTGAGAGAGATTGATTCATGCACAGGTGTCAGGTCAGAAGATTGTTTCCCTCCTTTTATTTTGTGGGTTTCATAGATTGAGCGTAGGTTGTCAGGCTAGGTGGTAGATACATTTACCTGCTGAGCTATCCTGCTAGCCTTTTTATGGATGTTATTAATAGCCCTTTTTCTTTGTGGCATTTCTAATACCAGGAATTGTCTGATGAAATTGAAGATTATACTCATCGCTTTAATACTGAAGATCAAGTTGAGTGGAACCTGGTGCTCCAAGAGGTAGCAGCATTCATTGAGGTAATTTCTTAAGAGAAAGCTTGTCACAGTCATAGGTAGGCAAATGACTGTGCTGTGTGTTTATGGTATGTATGTGGCTTTGAGAAGAACAATAAGTGATATTCTTTACCATTAATGTGCTTCTTTTTTTTTTCAGGCAGACCCTGTAATGGTGTTAAATGATGATAATACCATTGTTATCACATCCAATCGCCTTGCTGAGACAGGAGCCCCCTTGCTGGAGCAAGGCATGATAGTGGGACAGTTGTCTCTGGCTGATGCACTCATTATTGGTAATTGTAACAATCAGGTAAAAAACTGTGAAAGATTTATGCTTAAAATTTACTTTTAAAAAGTTTGTTTTGGTGATCCATGGATTTTTTTTCCCCCTTGTAGAATTCCTTACATCTGTAAGGAATAGTCAAATCAATTATGCCATGTTTGTTCATATGCATATTCATATATATATGAAAGTATATTTGTTTAGAAACAATTTTTAGTGACATAGAAAGATGCTTACTAGTGTATTAATTTGCCGCTGAGCTAAATCTACATCCCCAGTCCAATCAGTATTCATGAATTATCAGTCATGTCTCCAGGGTGCGTGTGTGTGTTTGTGGAGGGTAGAAAAAAACAAAATGCCTTCACTAATGGAGTTTTCTGTTTACCTACAAAAAACAATTATTAACAAAATAACTACTTAGATAGTATCACTTCAAAAACTGTAGCAAAACAGGGGCATATTTTTCTGATGTTTGGCATCAAAGGATTTGAGTTAATCTGAGATCTGATAAGATGTTTTTCTGAGAAAGTGCTGTGGTTAAGAACTGCAGTAGAATCCAGGCAGTGGTGGTGCACACCTCTAATCCCACTACTCAGGAGACAGAGGCAGGTGGATCTCTGTGAGTTTGAGGCCAACCCTGTCTACAGAGCAAGTCCCAGGATAGCCAGGACTATACAGGAAACTCTGTCTTGGAAAACAACAATAACAAAAACTAAAGTAGGAAGTTGTCCAGAGTAAGCATGCCAAGCAAAAGTCACGATTGTACTGTTGTCAGCAGGCCTGGCTACCGGGAGGATGAAGCCCTGTAGAACACTACACTAGGGGATGGAGGAACAAGAAGCACAAGAAAAAGTCAGGAAGGTGATCTTTTCCCAAGTGCACAGGAAACTAGCCAAGGGCAGGGCAAAGAGTGGAGTTGGTGAGGGCTGCATTTTGAGAAGGTCATTTTTTTATAATTTCTTTAAATTATTTTTTATTTTTTAGCTGTCATCCAAAGAAATAGGTTTCATTATGATACTTGCATATATACATATGCAGTATCTCACTGTGTAGTTCTGCCTGTCCTGAATCTCACTATGTAAACCAGGCTAGCCTTGAACTCACTGAGATCTGCCTACGTCTGCCTCCCAAGTGTTGCCACCACACTCAGCAATACCCTGTTTTTAAAAGCAAAACAACTAAAACTAGCAAACTCAAAAACAGGAACATAACAATCTCCGATTCCAGTGTCTTTGAGCTTATTCCTTAGAATTCAAAAGAACCAGGCGTGGTGGCACATGCCTATAATCACAGCCCTTAGAAGGCAGAAATAGGTGTTAAAACCATCCTGGGCTACACATAAGACCCTTTCCAAACAAACAGGAAGAAGAATGCATGAAACTACTACATTGGTTCTGTCCTAGGTCACGTGCTTTCAGTTACCTCCGCTTTGACAAATATTATCTCCTTTGCTCTGATCTAGAACTTGTTTCCTTCTCGCGTGTGTGGATAATGGGTGGTGACTATCTGGGGCTGTGGTGCAATTTTATAACACTTCTGGAAATTCAGTGCTGTGTCAAAACATTAAATATGTTCAGAAATGCCTGTATTGATGATTTGTTCTATACATCTTTTTAAATTTTTTTTTTCTGTAAAATTCTTACATGAGGAAAATGTGAGTTTTGCTGATCTGCTAAGAGAAATACTAAATGGAATTATGGTGTCTCAATGGTAGAGCACTTGCCTAGCATGCATGAGGCCCGGGGCCTGATCTCTAGCAATGTATTATGTATGTATGAGTGAGGTACATTTTCATTTTGATTTTTGAGACAGGGTCTTTATGTAGCCCTAGCCATCCTGCATCTCTCTTTGTAGACCAGGCTAACCTCAAATTCAAAGAGATCTATCTGCCTTTGCCTCCCAAGTGTTGGGATTAAAGAGGTAAGCCACCATGCCCAGTCTAAGGTACAGTTTTGAAACTTCAGGCAATAATCTTTCAAACAACTCTCCTAACTAAAAGCATTTCTACTTTATTTTATAAACCTCTTCTTTATTCTGTCATTACATGTGCCTAGGTCTTCTGTAAAACTATTATTGAAAATAGAGAAGGATGCACTTTTTTTTTTTTTTTCCGGAGCTGGGGACTGAACCTAGGGCCTTGCACTTGCTAGGCAAGCGCTCTACCACTGAGCTAAATCCCCAACCCCAGAAGGATGCACTCTTAAATACTGTGTAGTGCCAGAACACTGAGGAGATTATAAAGTGTGAATCCAGACATAGCTCAGCTTAAGCAAATGTTGCCATGATTTGTAGGGCTGTGCTTTTGTAACTTTTGTTGCTTTTTTAAAACTATTTGGGGTAATTAATGCATTATGATGGAGAAACCTAAGCACTGTTAACTGTACAAAGTAGAGATTAAGAATAGGAGTGTCATTGCATAATTTTTTGCCACATTTGCCTTTTGAAAGTCTTGTGATTAAATACTAAAGAGTAAAATATGAGCTGTCTCTGGGCATGGTGGCTCAGGAGGCCTTTAATCCCAGCACTTGGAAAGCAGAGCTAAGAAGCTCTCTTGAGTCAAGGTCATTGTAGTCTATATAGCAATTCTAGGTCAGCTAAAGATACATGATAAGAGCCTGTCTCAAACAAACAAAGAAAACCAACCCACCCATAGACAAAGAACTATAGGCAAACTAAGGAAGGCTGACAGTGGGAGAAGTCTTCCTTGAGGTTGTGCCCCCTAGTTGGTTATCCAATACAAAGGGGTCAGCGGTGAAGTCATAGACATATAAGCAACACTAAATGGACTGCGCAGGTTGTATTTTTATATTTAGGTGCATACGTACACACACATCCCAATAACAGTTAAAGAAAAAGAGGGCATGATTTCAAGATGGATCAAGAACGTGGGAAGGATTAGAGGGAAGAGAGAAGGGGGAAAGATGTAACTTCTTTTTTAAAAATGAATGTATGTATGAATGTATATTTTAAAATCATCTGTTATTAAATATACCTAAAAGTCAAGAGTAATAATGTGATCAAAGATCAGAAGTTCTACTTATTCCATAAATGACCAGGTACGTTTTTCTTTCAGGTCAAATTCAGCGAATTAACTGTTGACATGTTCCGGATGTTACAAGCCTTGGAAAGGGAGCCAATGAATTTAGCTTCCCAGATGAATAAGCCGGGAATACAGGTGATCATTTACCTGACTTACTTCTTCTGCTTCTCTTAGGGGCACCAGAGTAAATAAAAAATGCTCTTAACCCAACCATGGGTGCCTCACACCTGTGATTACGGCACACTAGATAGCCAAATGGTAGAATTATTGAAAATTAGAGGCCTGCCTGAGCTACATAATGAGTTCCTGTGATAAAACAAGAGCTCTCTTGATAAGACACAGTTGATAAGCACAATCACAGACACTGAAGAAAATTAGGATATCTGATGGAAAGGATTAGGAATGTGGACACTCAGCTGTCACATACCACTTATGTGTCGTTTTATGTCATTTATGGTGTGTCACCAATAGGAGCCAGCTGACAAGCCTACCAGACGAGAAAACCCACACAAGTATCTACTCTACAAACCGACCTTCAGCCAACTGTATACATTCTTAGCAGCGTCTTTTAAGGTTTGTGTGACCTCTTGCTGTAGTGGGAAGAGTGTGCTCAAGGTGGACTTGGTCACTCTTCAGATGCCTGACTAGAAGTAATGTATGAATATACACTAATGCTGGTCCAGTAGGTCATTCTGACTCTTTCAGTTTGGGTAGTTGTAGCTGCTTATGATATGAATAATTTATATTCAACATCAGTCAGAGGGCTTTGGTTAATTATTCTATCCTCTCTGGAGTTTTATTGCTAAACAGCTTTGGGCTTACTACTCAATGCAAAACTGAAAAACAAGAACATGGTGTGTAGCATTCATGTGCTCAGGCAGCTCTGTGAGACAGTGTGACTGTCTGATAGAAGGATGTGGTAAATGCCTGTAATCCTGCCTTTGGACAGGAGTTAGAGGACCTCTTGGGCCACACAGTAGAGTTCAAGGACAACCCAGGTATATCAGTACACAACAAGGTTGAGGCCAGTGTGAGCTTTATACAGCCTCAAGGAAAAAAAAAAGAATGCTGGGAACCTTAAGTATTATTTTCCCATAGTTGACATAGAGGAAGGCATGGAGGGGAGTTTGCCTTCTTTATTACCAGTGGAGATCTTTCTCCCTCAGTTTTATATTTCCAGAGAACACTTCTCTAACAGATGGGCAGTTGCAAGTAGAAAATGTATTCACAGCTTTGGGGACAGTTATGCAGTGTAGATTATAGTGAATCTCTGCCATGCGATTTTACATTGGAACAAGTGGAAACGTGATAGCAGCAGTGTGTTAAAAGCCATCATTTTCCCCCACAGCCTTAAATTGTGCTGAACATTAAATAAAGCTGTGTTGTTTTTCCTGTCTGGTTTTGTATATGTGGTTTTCTTTCATTTCAGGAGCTGCCTGCCAATAGTGTGCTTCTGATTTACCTGTCAGCCACTGGCGTTTTCCCCACAGGTCGTTCTGATGGTGAAGGTACAATAAAGGAATGCTCCCACTGTGAGCAGGGCTTGAATTATCTCTGTTTTCTACAAGACAATGGCGCACAGACCAGAGACCACCTCAAACTTTCCAAAAAAGCTTCAAAATTTAAAACCTGGTCTGTTTGTTTAGTGACAGTATTGGAGAGGACCTGGTTAATTCTCTGTGCTCATCTTGTATTCCTTGAAGTCCAAAAATCTTGACACAATACTTATGTCAAATGCATACTTCACTGTCAAATTTATCATACTTAGATTTATACATAAGCAGTTTGATGTTTGATACTGCAAAAGATTATGGAATCTGCCAGCGTATTTACTTAACATCATTGAATCACTGTAAGCTTTTAATATATTTGGGGATCTGGTCAGAGGCAGCATTATGGCTGAAAGTCTTTGTAGAAATCAGTGTACTTTTGTAACTATGAAAGTTCAAGTCCTTGTTATAATTTTATTTTCAATCCTTTTTTTTTTTTTTGGTTGTTGTTACAACAGATTCAGTCCATGCAATATTGGGATGCTGCTTCAGAATAAAACCTTAAATTATCAGAATATACAAGCCCAGAGATTGTTCAGACTAGATGAGCAATTCAGATATGAAGGACTTAAATCTTTGGAGAAAAATAGTTTTAACATTTTCAACATTCTCCTCCTCATTTGTCTGTGGCAATTGGCATTCCTTTATAAAATGCATGACCTACCATCTTCCTTGCATGACCTACAAAGTAGTAAAATGTTACAGTTGAAACAAAGCAAAGCAAATCGCTATAGTCTTTACATTGCAGTGGTTTTTGAAAGGTCTGTGATCCAACTGTGATGTGATGGGCTGGGGTGTAGCACTTACAGGCATGCACAAGGGAGAGAGAAGTCAACATGCGTAACTGCCTTAGTTCTTATTTAAACGTTAGTGTCTTTACTTGTATTTAAGTATTTGTCTGAAAACATTTTATTAAGGCAACTATTTTGGGTCTTCCACATTAGACTTTTAAATTTTGTAATTAGTATAGGTAATAAACTGAATGGCCCTTTCTCAGAGATTATCTGATCATCCTACAATCACTATTCAACTTAGACAAGAGTTAGCTAACTCTTATGACCAATTGGGAAAGGCTAACATGTAAATCAGAATTTTAAATTTCTATTAATAGTAGAATAATTAACTTTTTATGTACTGGAATTTGGCAGAATAGTTCATAAAATAAAGTTTTGTTAATCAGAATTCAAGTTAATTCTAATCTTTCTTCAAATTTTTCACTTAGTAGTTAATTTAAAATTATCTTTACTGGATCAGGTACTATAGTGTATCCCTATACTGCCAGCTCTCAGAATGCTAAAGCAGGAGGATCACTTAAGTCTAGGAGCTCAAGCCTGAGCAACAAGATAAGACCTGGATATATATCATGAATATATATCATATACTAAATATATATACATATATATATACTTAAATAGAGATTTCAGTTTGTAATTATCAGCTTTCTTTATAAAATACTTTTATTAAACCAGATATTGAATTTCACATCATGTACCACAGTCCCACTCATCTCCCCGTTCTCCGTATCTGCCCTCTACCCTTGCAACCTCTCCCCTCAAAAAAAAAAAAAAAAAAAAAAAACAGAAAATCTTGCCCTGGAAGCTGTGGTGTGTCACACAGTACACCCCTTTGTCCATGCAGCTTTCCTTGTAAATGTTCACTGCAATTAGTCATTGTTCTGCTTTGAGGCTCTGGCTTCTGGCTATACCATCAATACTGGGTCCTCACTATGACTCTTCTCAGATATCCTGTAAATGTTATTTTAAACTCCCAGGTCCCCATCCCTTTTTACCACCCAAATAAATGGATTGCTATAGATTCTTGGTTTTGTTGTTGTTGCTGGAGATTTTGTTTGTTATGTGTTTTTTTGTTTCGGGAATTTTTTTAAACAGAGTCTTTCTATGTAACCCTGGTTATCCTAGCTTTTAATTAACAGTGAGCTTATATAGACCTGGCTATCAGTAGTGGCCTCTGTAGACCAGGCTGGCCTCTAACTCACAGAGATCCATCTGCCTCTGCCTCCTGAGTGCTGGAATTAAAGACCTGTGCCACCATGCCTGGCTGTAGATTCTTACTTTGTTTCTCATTATGTTATATTTGAAAAGCTAGTAAATGGACTGGAGAGATGGCTCAGCAGTTAAGAGCACTGACTGCTCTTCCAGAGATCCTGAGCTCAATTCCCAGCAACCACATGGTGACTCACAACCATCTGTAATGGGATCTGATGCCCTCTTCTGGTGTGTCTGAAGACAGCTACAGTATACTCATATATGTAAAATAAATAAATATTAAAAAAGAAAAGCTAGTAAATAATTTAGTCATTTTTTAAACCATTGAAGTAGGCAATGTGCTGAAATAATGTAATTATTGCATTATAATAAAATGTTAAATTTAAAGATAAACACTCTGTGATTGTATCAAAGGGAGATTCACTGATACTCTTGTAACTGACCATCAGATCACTTGATGTTACCCTCCAGTTGAGTTCTAGGTTTCTTGCTTTTGTTCTTTTAGGTCCTTATGACTTTGGAGGTGTACTTACTAATAGTAACCGGGACATTATCAATGGAGATGCAATCCACAAACGAAATCAGTCTCACAAAGAAATGCACTGGTATGTATTCTAGTGCCTGTTTTCGTTCTAGGCATCAAAATTCTCTTAAACAGTGGGCTTATCTAATAATACTTTATATTAAATCTCAGCTTTTCATACTGAAAAGCAGAAAAGGGAAATTAGGCCTGTGTATGTTTCAAATTATTCGTGTCATAGTTAAGATTCCCAAGCAAAATATGATACTGCTACTCACCTTAGTTTTAAATTATTTATTTTAGAAAATATAAAAGATATATAAAAAATACATGTACAGAATCACTAATCATCTGAGACATGCAAATTAAAACCATGAGAAGTTATTACTTAGCATCTGTTAGGGTGGTTGTTGTAAAACACAAGTATTGTTAAGGGGGGGCAGGGGGGGAAGGTGTGAGTGTCCTTAAAAACTTTTGGGAGAATATAATTTGATTGATACAATTATTAAGGAAAATAGTATGGGTTTTCCTCCAAAAGTTAAAAATAAGGGCCAACGAGATGGCTCAGTAGGTGATTGCACTTGCCACCAAGCTTGATGACCTGAGTTCAATCCCATATACCTACAGAATAGAAGGAACACTAGATCTCCACAAGTTGTTCTCTGACCTCCAAATTAGTAGTGGGGGGGGGGGGGTTTCCACACATGATGGATGGATGATGGAAGGTAGGTAGGTAGGTAGGTAGGTAGGTAGGTAGGTAGGTAGATAGATAGATAGATAGATAGATAGATAGATAGATAGATAGATGGATGTAAGCAGGTTTAAAATACGCCAAGTATAATGGCATATGCCTTGTGGGGGGGACTTCCCACACATGAGAGGTAGGTAGGTGAGTGGATGGATGGATGGATGGATGGATGGATGGATGGATGGATGGATGGATGGATGGATGGATACAGGTTTAAAATAAGCTGAGTATAATGTCATATGCCTATGATCCTAGCAATTGGAAGTACAAGACAGTCTACGCTTCATAGCAAAGCCACTCACGTCTCCAGATGAGTTCTCTGTGAGTTCTAGGACAGCCATGGCTGTGTAGAAAAACCGTCTCAAAAAAAAACAAAAATTTTTTTTTTTAAAAGCAAAAGAAGGAGTTGGGGATTTAGCTCAGGGGAAGAGCGCTTACCTAGCAAGCGCAAGGCCCTGGGTTCAGTCCCTAGCTCCGAAAAAAAGAAAAAGAAAAAAAAAAGCAAAAGAAGAGGAAAATTGGGGCTAAAGCGATACCTCAAGAATTAAGAGTATATACTGCTTTTAGGAAAGTCCGGTGCTGGGCAGTTTACAGCCATTTTAACTCCAGCTCAGGGGGACTTTATAATGCCTTTGGCCTCTGTGGACCTCAGTTAGCACTTACATGTACAGACACACATACACATGATTTTTTTAAAGTATTTTTTTTCTTTTTTTCTTTTTTTCGGAGTTGGGGACCGAACCCAGGGCCTTGCGTTTGCTAGGCAAGCGCTCTACCGCTGAGCTAAATCCCCAACCCCTTAAAGTATTTTTAAAAAGGAAAATTATTTAGGTGCAAAGAAAAGCAAATATTGCCATATACAGAAATGTGGATAAATATTGCATAGTTCACTTACATGTAGAATTTTAAAATGTCTAACTCAGAGAAAAGGTCATTGTTAGAGACTAGAGACTGCAGATAATTATAAAGTGGTCATCAAGAGATAGAGGGGACTGGAGAATTGGCCCAGCGATTCAGAGCGTATATTCTGCCAGAGGAAACCAGTTTGTTTCCAGCACCTGTCAGGTGGCTCACAGCTGCCTACCTGTCCAGAGGATCTGACATCCTCTTCTGACATCCATGGGCACCTGCACTCATGTGCACATATATACACCTAAACATGTAATCAACTATTAAATCATAAAATGATAGAAACTTTGGACTATAACTTTGGTATCTGTTCTCTTGAGCAACAGAACTTAAAGAATGAATGTATGTATGGGGGAGGGTATTTATTAGACTGACTTATAATCTGTGGTCCAGCTAGTCCAACTGTGGCTGTCTGGCAATTGAAAGTCTAAAATTTGAGTAGTGGTTCAGTCCACAAGGCTGGATATCTCAGCTGGTCTTCAGTATACACCAGAATGGCAAAGAAGTGGGCCCTAATGCCAGTGAAGGAGTGGACTAGCTAGCAAGAACAAACAGGCAGAGGAAGACAACTGCCTTCTTCTATGTCCTTATGTAGTCTCCCAGCAGGAGGTGTAGCCCAGATTAAAAGTGGGTCTTCCCACCTCAAAGATGAGATTAGAAGTGACTCCTTCCACATCAAGTTATTTAATTAAGAGAAGAATCCATCACAGGTGTGCCCAGACATTTAGGTTCACTCCAAGTATAGTCAAAATGACAACCAAGGTCACAGTGTTATTTCTTTGAAATTTGCTAAAAACTACTTAGAGCCAAAAATGGAGCAGATATGTCATTAATTTAGTGTGGTAATCATTGTACAGTATGTATATAATTTTCATATTCCAATTAAGCCAAAACCTGATGAACTCTGAGGTGGGATGGTAGTCACTAACCAGTAAGATACCTGTTTTGCTTTGCTGTGGACATTTACATTAGTACTGGTACAGATGTACACATTGTCTACTTTGAAATGACGATAAAGAGTATGCATGCCAAAAACTGTAATTCACAGCCGAGGCTTTTGAGTACATGTTCCTGGACTTGGACATTACAGTCCACTGATCTGTATTAGCCCAGCTAATCTGCATATTTAACAGGCAGCCCAGATGATTTACATAAAGTGTCCAAATAGAAGATAAAGATTTCCTTCTTTCTTGTGTTGAAGTTAGATCCTGGTTCTTCCTCTCAGTCCCATGCTCCCTGAAATAAGGCTCAAATTCAAAGTATATTTACAAATACCTTAGCCTTACAGCTAGGCTCTTTTCTGACTAGATCATAACTTAAGATAAAATATTTATTCTAACCTACATTCTGCCTTGTGGCTGGCTGTGCTCAGGTACCATGCATCCATCTTGTTTCTTCACATCTTCTGGGCTTCGCTCTGGCTCTATCCCAGAATCCTTTCTGCCTCCTGGGTGGCCCACCACTATTTCCTGCCTAAGCCATAGGCAATAGACTTTTCAATTGATAGGTAATACATCCATACAATATATAAAATATTCTCTACATTCTTGTTTGGAATATGTCTAAGGATGCAGAGAGCTGGGCCAACACTTAGGAGCACTTGATGTTTTTGTGGTGGTCCTAGGTATGGGTCCTAGCTCCTCATAGTGGTTCACAACCATCCTTAATGCCAGTTCCAAGGGATATGATTACCTTTTCTGATGTCTTAGGATACCAGGCATGCACGCGCATGCACGTGCACGCACGCACACAGAGAGACAGAGAGAGAGACAGACATACAGGCAGGCAAAATACTCAGATATATAAAATAAATAAATCTTTAAAAGTTATTAGAAAACATCTTTAAAATATATGATGCATTTTAAGAGCCATTGAAGTATGAATACAGTTATATTAGTCTATCTTAATTTCAAACCACATTCTTGGAAAGAACTTTTAAATACTACAAAGCAGTTATATGTGTGAGGCCTACTTCTGAGGTTTTCTTACCAGGGGTTAGTCATGTTTACATGTGGGTAATTTTTAGCTGAGGGATTCATTTGTCTCACTGATATTGCCCATACTGCTCTTGAATTTCAGGACTCAAGTTGTTCCCCTCATTGAGTCTCCTACATACTGGGGTGGAGTGGTAATACACCACTGCACCATTTATTTAGAGAGTCTTAAATAACAATTGTTTTTGAACTTTTTTCCAGGTAGAATCAACATGTCCCAGTATACATATCTATCTTTGTGTGTGTTTGCTCCTTAATTCTTGTTTTTCTTGTAATTCTGTATGGGGAAAACCAAACTGTAAAATATAATTTTTGAGACTTGACCATACAGTTACACAATCCCTCACTGTTTTTTCTGCAGCCTTCATCCTGGAGATCTGTATCCATTCACAAGGAAACCCCTGTTCATCATTGTGGACTCCTCCAATAGTGTTGCCTACAAGGTGAGTCCCTAGAGAGCTATTGTACACTCTGGGAATATAGCAGTGACCTCAGGGTCCCCACTTCTAACATATGCCCTTTTATTTTGCTTTGTTTTGCTTCTTTAATTTTACAGTTTGTATTTAGTGTTTCTTTTCTTTTGAGGTTGTGCATGCTAGTCAGGATCTGATGCTATGAATAGAAACAAGAAGAAACGCATGAATGGACTCTCAGTGGAAAATAATAAATCCTCCTGCAGGAAAAAAATTTTCAAGATTTCCAAGATCTCTGGTGGGAGGTTTATTTTTGTTATATAACCCAGTCTGTTTTTCTTTACAGAGCTAGACATAATATGGGTGGCTTGTTTTCTAGTTTTAAACACTTTCCTTTTCTGCATACCTAATTTAATGCACATATAGTTTAAATGAAACCCCATCTCATGTTATACAGTAATGATCTTAACTATTAACAATTTTACATATGCTTTGTTTTTCCACGACTAAGCCTAAATGGGGTTTAACCTGGAAGTACTTTTGCAATGTTTTGCTTTTGAAACAAACCCTAAATGACTCTAAAAGCAGTATTAGCAAAACACTTTGAAGTCATCAGAAATCAAGCTGTAATAATTTATAGTAAAGCAAAATAGGCTTAAATTAGAGGAACACATGTCCATACTGGACTGGGTGCTTGCTTCTGCTCCTGAAAGCTTCTTCTGTTGTGGGTTTCAACATGAATGGAGAAGCAAGCATTACTCAATTTATCTAGCATGGCAGTGGAAATGACTTGAGTAGCCAAGAATGGCGACCCCACATGTATGGTTTTCATTCTCATGTTTACTTCCGTTTTAAAAATTAAACCTGTCCAAGTATGATGGCACACACCTTTAATCCTAGTATTCAGGAGGCAATGGCCAGTAGATCTCTGTGAGTTCAAGGCCAGCCTGGTCTGCAAAATAAGTTCCAGAACAGCCAGGGCTACACAGAGACCCTGTCTTTAAAAACCCAGTGAATTAATAATAAGGAAGGAAGCAAGCAAGCCTGAATTCTAAGAGCATTTAAACAGAGAAACCCTGTCTTGAAAACAACAAATGAATGAATGAATGAATGAATGAATGAATGAAATAGCCTAAATTCTAATAGCATCTAACCCACCCTAATTTTTTTTATTTTGTAGCATGTTTCTTGCTGCGCATTTTGTTAAGTTCAGTGTTCGAATTTTTGATTTTTAGGAAATTTGATCTGTGTACTTTCTTAGTTTGTTTATGTGTATGTATCTGTTGGGATGTGAGAGGGGTGGGAAGGCCCTAAAGGAAGGCCAGAACAGGATTGTGAGAGTTTAGGGCAGCTTGGGTTGTACTTCTCAAACTTAAAACCTAGACAAGAAGGTCCATCATATAAATACATAAATTACATATACATAAAAGTTCTTTAAGAGTAGTACAGAAAACAGAAAAATCAATAAAATAATTCAAGAAAATGGCCACTTTCCATACTGAAAGAATTCATCAACCAAAGAAGTTGAAAGTGCACCCAGATCAGGACCCTGTCTTTTTTCCTTGATACAGATACAGCTAGAGAATTAGATGTATGTTTGCATATAATAAATATATGCACACATAATAGACATATAATTGCCTTTTTCTCATGTTTGAAATGTCTTCTCATACCCTTGGGAACATGTGATTATTTCACTTGCGTATGTTATTTTACTGTGTGTGTGTTGTAAGTTAGGGCCTCACATCCTGCTAGGTGAATGCTTTACCTAGCTACACATCAGCCACAGAAATCTATCTTATATTCCTTTGTTCCGAGTTATGTTTCTTTTTGCCTCTTTTATATGAAACTTCTTTCAGAGTATCATAATCCTCACTTTTCTGGTTCTGTTTTAGAATGGAGGCAGAAACTCGCTGAGTGGATAGGACTTTATAATTGAGATAGGCCATGTAGCTCGGTGGTAAACTCTGTATCAGGTCTTTAGGTCTTCCTTTATGCTTATATCATAGTTATCAGATACAACTCATTATTCTTCCCAGAATTTCAAGTTCTAGCTATCAGCATATGTATGCTTTCCTGGATGTGTGCACTGTGGCTGTTCACTACATATATTCTTGTCTTCCCCTGCCTCGCATTTAAATTCTTAATAAGGACATGTTGAATGATAAGGTGACAATACTGTATCCTTCTCCGTATGGAATCTTTATTTAGTATTAATGTCCTGTGTAATTCTTGTTTCTCACTCCAAATTCCTGTTTTATTCTGCTCTTGAAAGAAAAGGGGCTTTGCATGTTGGTATAAGTTTCCTGGCAGAAGAAGGAAGTGACTGATAGATCAATTTCTGCGTGACAGCTAGGACCCGTAGTTTGCCTAGCATGTTTCCTTTAGGGTTAAAGTGGAAGTTCCCAATAACTTTGGCAAATTCTTTTTTTTTTTTTTTTTTTGGTTCTTTTTTTTTTCGGAACCGAACCCAGGGCCTTGCGCTTCCTAGGCAAGCGCTCTACCACTGAGCTAAATCCCCAACCCGGCAAATTCTTTTTAGTCGTACTTTCTTTCCTTTGGAGGAAAAAATGATTCATTGTGAACATTGAAAATTTTAAGTGCTGGGTCTCTGCCAGTGCAAATGATTTACCTGTCAAAATCAGGTTATCACGAAACAGGCTGGGACTAATGTGTTTCATGTGTGCATATTGCTTTACTCTAGTATGACTTTTTAACTACATAGTCAGTTATACCTGGTCTCCTGCCAGCACCCCTCAAATCCTAGAATTCTTTTTTTCTCTTTTAAAATTACTTCTCTTAGTTTTTAGTAATCTGGACTTAATCTGTGGTGAGGAAACATTTGGTTGAACATGTCAGGGTCTCTTAAATGATTTGAATTGTTAGGTTGGAGTTTCCATTCATGGTAATGACAGTTATCAGCCATTATCTCTTTACTTACTGACTCTTTTTTTTTTTTCTTTTTCTTTTTCTTTTTTTCAGAGCTGGGGACTGAACCCAGGGCCTTGCGTTTGCTAGGCAAGCACTCTACCACTGAGCTAAATCCCCAACTCCTACTCACTGATTCTTGACCTCCCTCTTCTCTTCTCCTGGGACCCTTTCAGGCTTTCCACATTTCTTAGTTCCCTTAGTATTGTCCATCACTGTGTTCCCGCCTGCTTTTGTTCTCTGTCTCTTTAGCAGTGTCTAACACATTATTAATCCATCTTGAGTTTCATGAGTTTCATCTTGGTGTAAGTATTCTTTATATATTACATTGCTCATTATAGTTTACTATTTTTAGTTTTTGCTTTTACTTCTTTGAGCTCAATAAGCAGTTATTGGTCTTGTCTATCACGTAGTTCCTATACTTGAGTCTACTTTTGCTATTTAAGATGACATTTTCAGTGTTTGTGTATGTTTGATTATTTTTAAATTTTTATTTTGTTTTTGTGTATACAGTGTGTGTGTGTGTGTGTGTGTGTGTGTGTGTGTGTGTGTGTGTGTGTGCTTTATTATCATTAAAATTGGAAGAACTTCATGGGGCCCGTTACAGGAGGGTTGTGTTTGCTTATACAGAACATCTAGAAGAACCACCAGCTTAGGACCCTTTTGGGGGTGTTATCTGGGTAGTAGATACTTGGGCTGAAGATTTATAGGAGAGCTGACCTGCAGGAACTAGTTTAGGGAAACAGTGTGTCCCAAACTTAATACCAGGACACATTACCCTACTGCTCTGTGAGAAATGGTTCTAATGGGAGAACATGTGAGTGTTGATTTTACTTCATTCTTCATTTAATGGTGTAGCCCTGTAGGATTCTTCTCTAATGTGGGCACATATGAATCCCTTGCCATCTCTGCCTTTTCTAGGTGTGGCATTTAAACCTAAATTCAAGTTACATAGTTTGTCTTAAGCTAGCCAAGGTCAGGCCTTAGCTTATTTTCCCAGTCTCTTCTAGTTGTTTTTCTTCTTATCTCTAACCGTCTTTGGAATGTCCCAGGGTTGCATCCTGTCCCTCTTACTTTGCAGCCATAGCTGACCCTCTTATGCTCATACTTAGTTTCATGACTTTATTACTGTTTCCTTACTGGCTTCTTCCAAGTGTGATACCTCCAGGTCAGACCTCTGTCTCTACAATTCTCTATATATTATATCTACCCACTCTGTGTATCCAGTTGAAAATTCTTCAAGCAATTGCAAACTAAAAGAAACAATCATGCCAAAGACAATTGTACCCGACTTCTACCTCTAGACTCCTTATCTTGGTTAGTGCCTGTTTTGCTTTTTATACTTGTTCCCTCCCTCTGAAAAGTCTTGCCTTTATTCTTGATGTTTGTCTCCTTCCCTCCTATATTATAAAACCTGATAAGATCTAAGTAAATGTCCAAAATCTCATGGACTCCACTATCAACCCAGACCATGATACAACTCACTTATCTGAGTTGTTGCAGCAGCTTCCCTCCGAGACGCGCCTGCTCTTCCTCCTGGGCCTCACCTTCTTTCTGTGCCCAGACTCTTCTCTGACTTCTCACCTCACTCCTTCAGAAGACAGATCACACAGGCATCTTTATCTCCTTTCTTTCCAGTCTCTGCAGCTGCACTGATTCCCTTCCTAGTTCTTAATATTCCAGGCAATCTTCTGCTCGGCTTTTTGCATTCTCTTCTTTCTACCTTAAATGCACTTTCAAAGGTACCTCATAAATTTCAGGTGTTTGAACAAATGAAATTGCTTGGGTGCTCGCTCGTTGCCATGTTTCAGGTTGCATGCCTTCTTCACCTTGTGACTTTACTGTTCTTCATAACCATAATAGTTAATAGTGTATAATGACAGCTGGTACTGTGTCTTCTCCTAAATATTTGATGTACTTGTACACATTTAATTATCACACAGATCATCTCTCACTTTCTTTTCTGTACTGTTTGAATGTATTAGGCAAGCTCTCTGCCACTGAGCTTTATCCCCAGCCCTCTCTTTCTGTTCTATTTGGACATTGCGGTCTCACTTAAGTTGCTTAGGTTGGCTTTGAACTTACTCCATAGCTCACACCAGCCTTGAACTTGTAATCTTTCTCTTAAGTAACTACGGGACTGTATCTTGAGGCCCACCATTGCCACTTTTATTGTCCACATTTGACTTACAAGAAAACCAAGGCACAGAAAGTTTAAGCATTTTGTAAACATTTTATTTTGGTGTTATGTGCATGAATATTTGCCTACATGCACATCTATACACCACCTGCTTATAGTGCCCATGGAGGCCAGAAGAGGGTGCCAGACTCCATGGAACCTGACTTACGCTTACAAGCCACTGTGTAGATGCTAGGAATTGAACCCAGGTCTTCTACAAGGAAAACCAGTACTGTTGAACATTGAGCCGTTTCTCTAGCACTAGTTGAAACATTTTTACCCGCGGTCACACACCCAAGTAAGTGGTAGCTTAGCTGGGTTTAAACAGTCTGATTATAAAACCTGTACTAGGGGACTGGAGAGATGACTCAGCAGTTAAGAGCATTGACTGCTCTTCCAGAAGACACAGGTTCAATTCCTAACACCCACATGGCATCTCATAACTATCTGTAATTCCAGTTCTGAGGGTCTGAGACCCTCTCATAGACATACATTCATGTGAGCAAAACACGAGTACACATTAAATAGAAATAAATAAATCATCTTAAAGACAAAAATAAAACTTTAATCCATTACATTTGGTCAGATTTTTTAAATTAATTAATAAATAATAAAATAAGCCTGTACCATTAATGTAATTGTTTGAATTCCATGTTCCGTATCCAAACTTCTTGTTAGCCTTGAGGACTTACTTATCCCATTTACTGGGGCCCTGTCTGTATCTGCCACTTCCATCCCTGCCCACATGTCATCTTCAGGCAGACAGGGTTTTTTTCTGTTTCGTTTACTATCCTATCTCTACCATCAGAGACAGTGTCTGCTCTATCTCCTCAGTGAGTATTTACTGAAAATGGACCTTGTAAAAGAGCACTGTATCTACTGATAGAAGTTATTACTGAAGTTGTTCTGTTTCATAGCTTAGTTTGGTCTTGACCTTGAGTTCTTCCAATCTCAAGTAATAAGCATGAATCACCAGGCCTTGCATTTTGATTCAGTTTTTTAACTTCGAGGTTTTTAAAAGGGAGTGTTGTGTGGAGGATTGGGAGGGAATGTGTGTGGTGGTTCAGAGACCAGAAGAAGGGTATGTATCCCCTAAAGCCATAGTTCCAGGCACTTGTCAGCCGCCTGACGTGTCAGGGCTGCAGCCAAACTTCTTGGGTCCTCTGGATCAGTGGGGGTACTCTTAACTGCTGAGCTATTTCTCTAGCTCCTAAAATGTTTTTGTTTACATACACACGTACATGCACACACATATTGGGGAGTGGGTTATACATCGTGGAGTTCAGGACAACTTGAAGTCAGTTCTTTCCTTCTACCATTTGGTTTCTGGGGATCAAACAAGTTGTCAGAGATGGCTGAAAGCACCTTTACCTGCTGAGCCATTTTGCTAGGTATTCCTTGTTATTTCAGAGATAGAGTCTTTCACTGGGACCTAGGATTTGGCTATCACTCACTCTAGGTTAGTTGGCCCATGAGCCCCAAGTTCAACTGTCTTCCCAATGATGGTATTATAGTCACGTTACTGCATTTTGCTTTTTCTACATTGGTTAGATATTCAACTCAGGTCCTTAAGCTTATGTGGGAAATATTTTGCCAACCAAGTCCTAAAATTTAAATATAATCTGATATGTCAGACAAGGTCACCTGTGCCTATAGTTTCAAAGATTTAGGAGGTTGAGATGGGAGGTTCACTTGATCCAGTGAATTCAAACCCAGCATAAACAACATCACCAGACCCTGTATCTAAGTGAATGAAAAATATATACAACCCAGTATTGTCTATCAGAGGACCCTACAATAATCCTCAAATGCACATAATCTAAAAGAGGACTCAGTACTTAGCATATAATTATGTGAAGACTTAGTACAATAAGATGATAATAACAAAATCAGCAATGGATAAGAAATGTAGGGGATATACAAAACTAGATAAGATGGATGAAGCAAAGAAGTGCAGGCTGACAGGAACCAGATACAGATCTCTCCTGAGACACACAGGCAGAACATGGCAAATACATAGGCGAATGCCAGCAGCAAACCACTGAACTGAGAACGGGACCCCTGTTGAAGGAGTCAGAGAAAGGACTGAAAGAGCTTGAAGGGGCTCGAGACCCCATATGAACAACAATGCCAACCAACCAGAGCTTCCAGGGACTAAGCCACTACCCAAAGACTATACATGAACTGACCCTGGGCTCCAACCTCATAGGTAGCAATGAATAGCCTAGTAAGAGCACCAGTGGAAGGGGAAGTCCTTGGTCCTGCTAAGACTGAACCCCCAGTGAACATGATTGTTGGGGGAGGGCGGTAATGGGGGAAGGATGGGGAGGGGAACACCCATACAGAAGGGGAGGGGAGGGGTTAGGGGGCTGATGGACGGGAAACCGGAAAAGGGAATAACATTTGAAATGTAAATAAGAAATAGCCAATTTAATAAAAAAAAAGGGGGGGGGGAAGAAAGAAAAGAAATGTAGGGGAGTCTAGAGAAAACCAGTTCTAAACTTCCAAGGTATTGGCCCAGTAGTCACACAGAATGCAACAAATTCCAACTGTGTGGATTGAGTACTTTGTTTTAGGCATGCTTATTGCAGGGCTCTGAGTGCAGATTAGCTGGTAGAGTGTTTGCCTACCATTCATGAAGCTCTGGTTTGTATCCTCAGTACTTGGGACATAGAGACTAGAGGATCAGAAGCAGACCAACCTGGAATTTATGAAACCCAATCCCAACATTTTAAAGACTGACTTACTAGAGAACTAAAGTCAGGGTTTTTATTGAGAACTGATAACTAGGTTATCCTCTGCCAGGCTTCCAGAGGGAACATCAAGTATCAGAGAGAGAGAGAGAGGGAGAGGGAGAGGGAGAGGGAGAGGGAGAGAGTGAGAGTGAGTATGTGTGTGTGTGTGTGTGAAGACAGGTTGAGTACAGGCAGAAAGAGGAGACCTTGAGGAAAATGAATGACAATGCTGTCTACTTTAGAACTATCCAGATCAAGAGTAACACAGACTAGGACCCATAGGTATTTCCAAAATGTGGAATAATGCTGTGGTTGCTTTCTTTAGAGCTAGGAATGGAGGCCAGGACCTCATACACGATAGGTGAGCTTGAGAGGCAGGTTGTTTCTTTCTTTCATTAGTTTGTTTCTTTGTTTGGAGACATAGTCTTATGGAGCCCAGGCTAGCCCCAACTCCTGACCCTCCTCTCTCCACCTCCCAAGTGCCAGATTGACAATATTTCCATCTTTCACGGCATAGACTACTGTGCTAGGTTTTTGATTTTTATATAACTGGCTTTATTAATCTTAGCAATAGCAATAATTAAGAAGAGCTGTCAGGCCACAAGAATACCTTGCTATGTTTTAGGACACCACCTTTACTGCTTGCCTTTTTCATTTAGATTTTTATTGACTAATATTCATCCAAATATATAGCATAAGGTATGGAAACAGTATGTTTTTTCTAGAGTGGAAAAATCACTATGTTAACATATAGAAGACATACGTGTTTTCAGGTCCTTTTCTGAACTATTTATTCTGTTCCATTTGTTTTCTGCTCAGTCTTATACAAGTGCCACACATTTCAATTGCTGAAGTTTTAAAGTATACTTTAATATCTACTGAGTCTTCTTTTTCACTTTCCTGACTGATTTTACCATATAAATGTCAGCATTTTTTTTCTGTTTTTCTTTTTCTTTTGGGGGGGGGGGCGGGGGGATTGGTTTTTCATGACAGGGTTCCTCTGTGTAGCTGGCTGTCCTGGATCTTACACTGTAGACCGGGATGACCTTGAACTAACAGAGATCTACCTGCCTTCACCTCCCAAGTGCTGAAATTAAAGGCATACGCTACCACCGCCAAGCACAGTTTACTATTGTGGGGGAAATAGCAGTAGCTCTTCATTGAGATGAGTTAAAATTGTAATGCATCATTGTCATGGCACTTTAGGGTGGGTTTGTCAGTAGGAACATAGTGGGTCTTTCCATTTGTCTTGTTTTTACCCTTTAGAATTTTTAACTCTGGCTTATTCAGTTTCATCTTAGGAGAAAAAAAAATATATATATATGTATATATGTATGTATATATACATACATACATATATGGTTGCTTTACCAAATAATTTGTTATTAAAATTATACTTATAATAAGTCTGCCTTAAGAGAAATGATATCCTAAATTATGCAGTCTACTTGTCCACTCGAAGTCTAAATGTCCACTTAGTTCTTGCTGTCGTGAGCACTTCGGTATTATCCTGTGTGAGGTGTTGCCATGAGTCTCAGGAAGGGAAGTACCTTTGAGGCAGAAAGCTAAATCTTCTTGAAAATTGACCCTGGTGTATCTGGAGGGAACACTTTCTAGAGACCCAGATGACCTGTACCTGCAAAGCTGCCATTACTATCCACTATTATTGTAAAGATCAGTAGTCTACGTAGCAAACTTCACTGCTTTGGTGGCAGTCCTTTTTAGCAAGTTGGTATTGAGATATGAACCGTATGTCTGCAACTGCTGCTGTTCTCACGTCTGCTTATAACTTTAAAAACCCAATCTATACACTAGTGATGTACATTGGAAAATTACTAGGTAACTACAGTTTGTCAAATCTTTAATAAAAGTCTTAAATTCTTATATATTGCAGAATTTTACAAATTTGTTTGGACAGCCACTCGTCTGCCTTCTTTCTCCCACGGCATATCCAAAAGCTTTGCAAGGTAAGTTCTTGGTGCCTGTTACACCAATAGGTCTCAATGAATAAAGACTGTGTTTGTTATGACCTCCCATCATGATTAGACATGGATGTATGGTACTTGTAGCAAGTGTTAATCTGAAATATACTGGAATCCTTGTGGACAAGGCTTCCCTGATTGTGCTGTATATGGTTAGGCCTTGAGATAATTCATATCTGAAAAAGAGGTAGTTTGATCCTTGGTATTGGAGACCTCCTGGTTTTTTTAGATTTACAAATTCGTTCTGATTTTCTTGTCATTCCCATCCATTTAGCATGATTTTCTACATCTTTGATTGTGTGTGTACCTTAGGCATCCTTGAAGACCATAAAACTGCTGGTCTAGGAAACTTCTCAAGCCAGGTCAGAGTTAGGATACATGAATTGGCACAACTTCAAAGGCTTTTCTCTTTCTTTTCTTGTTTTGTTTTGTTTTCTGTGAATTTTTATCTTATACTTTTAAAATAAAAATTTCTTTAGAGTCCACCAGAAGGACAAGTTTGTTTGGGCCATTTTGCCAGTGGCTACAAAGAGAAGCCTTTTGCCCTTAGCATTTTGTCCTCAACAGGTTACACATAAGATCAAATTCTAACTCCCAGTCATTTCCTAGGTCAAATGCTAAGTGAAACTTCACACTGTCTTAGCAGTACTTGAACTGTTTCACTGTCTCCCTGACTGTGAATAGTGCTGATGTCTCTCTGTGGGAGATGGCATTTCACTGCTACTTCCCAGCCTGAAGCTCTGTCTGCTGACATAGTTTGACACAGGAAGTGATGGTCAGCACTTGAATGCCTGAGAGAAGCTGGAGACTTACACCGTTGTTTTAAGGTAAGTTCTGCTATTTAACAGGGAAAATCTTGTAGCAGTTCTAAGTTCACATAACCAAAGCCAAATCCTAAGGGATAGAACTTACCTTCAAACAACGGTAAAATTCTCCTGCTTTGAGGATTTTGCATCCTGTTTCTTATTGTTTCTGGAGGAACATAACCTCTTCCCACTACTAGAGAGTGCTGTCATCATCCTGTTCTAATGTCGTCTACCTGGTCAAGTATTAATACCAAAACTTAGAGAACTTATTGCGCCAAGGAGGAAAACACAGACTTAAGGATGCCAACTGAATTTGAGTCCCAACATAGCCTCTTGTTAATTAAGTGACTTTGGAATGTTATTAAGTCATTCTGTGCCTCAATTACTTCATCTATCAAATGGAAATAATAATAAGTACTTAACCCTGTAGCATAGTGCTAGGTATCTAGAAAGCACTCAGTATATGCTGTTAATAATTCATGTCCTTAATGGTTTTTTTTTTTTGTTTAGCATCCTATCTTTATACTATAAAATTTAGACTACAGATACTTTTAAAATTCAGCCACCAGACAGATTGAATATTCTTGTATTGAAAACATTCAGGATTTATTCAATAACATTGTTGCTGTTGACATTTACAAAAGGGCTTGGGTACTCTAGCCACAAAATAGTAGATGTATTTGATAAAGTTCCTACATTTTTTTTATGTCTGTAGCTCTATCATTAGTCCAGACATACTTTATTCATTCAAAATAGTTTTTAAGATTTATTTGTCAGACTTTGTGCTAGGCACTGGAGAACAGCATTGCATCTGATCACAGTTCTTTCTTATAGAACCAATACCTAGTAGAAGGTAGAGATGAGCTACCAGGAGGAAGTACGGGAGAACACAAACGGAACTGTTACTAACACAGAGGAGTAAAGCAAGGGGAGGGTGGTAGATGGGGATGAGGAGTAACTGAACAGCAATGTTCCAGCCAAGAAATGTGTCATAGCCCTGAGCTATGAGAGCCCGTAAAACACTTAGAGAAGTTAAAGTAGTGCCCATGGCTGAAGGGACTGTGATTGAATGTAAAAACCCTTTCAGGATTGGTGATGTGGCTGCAGAGATTTGAGTGAAGGATGCTCAACAGAGGAGGACGAAAGAGTGTGCACAGAGAATGAAGTAGAGGGACACTGAGAGAATCAGCAGGTGGCGGAGTTGGTAGCTCAACAGTGAACTAAATGTTGAGCCCTCAAATGCCGCAGGACTTGGTGGGAGACAGAAAGCAAGAAGACAGGAGTCTGTGACTCAGAAATTGGTAGAAATCCGGAGTCTTGATGAGAACCTGCACTAAAGAAGCATATGTTAAACTCAAGATCTTTTTGAGAATGAGGTTGAATCTAGCCCAATGCTACTGAGTAGAAATGTAGGATGAGTTACAGAGCTAGTGAGTATTATTAACAATATACCTTTGTGTACTAAGACATTGAAGTCTGGGATGCATTCGTAAATAGTCTTAGTGTGGAGTAGTCAGTCTTTGTGTACAGTGGATCACAGGACAGACAGCACAGAACCAAAACTAGAGAATTCAGTTGTAATCTTTGAAAATTAGGCATCTTCTGTGAGCATAAGTAGCAACTAATATTGTAGGAGTTGGTGAGATCAGCAGTATGTAGGACCAAAGAAAGGAAATGTTAACATTGAAGAGCCATCCAGAGAGCCAGATATGGTAGCACATACCTATCATCCCACACTTGGGAGGTAAAAAGACAGTAGGATCAGGAGTTCAGGGTTGTCCTTAGCTACTTCATGAGTTCAAGGCCAGCCTAGGCTCCATAAGACCCCATCTCAAAAAGACATGTGTTACAGGGAAAGAACAACAAATCATGAAAGTTGGCAGAGCAGATATATCATGGGTGTGTCGTGGACAGCACTTGCCACATTCAGATGAAGTAGATAGTTGTTCAGATAATAAAAATGTGTTTAACATTCATAATGAAGGAGGCTCAGTATTTTTATTTTATTTAGAAGGCAGTATGCCTAGGATGTGCTTTATGAAGAATTTACCTTGTTGAATTGTGATTTACTGATACAGCTTTAATTTTACACATTATCAGTATATTAAAATATTGCTAACCCTTTGTAAAATTCTTGTCTGTATGTAACATGTTTGTTATTACAGATCAGTCTCAGCGAGGTAGCCTCTTCACGCTCTTTTTGAACAATCCTCTAATGGCCTTCCTATTTGTGTCTGGATTGTCAAGCATGCGTAGAGGCCTGTGGGAAAAGTGTCAAGAATATCTTCGAAAAATCAACCGTGATATTGCCCAGCTACTGACCCATTCACGTTCAATAGGTACCCTGCTAATCTACCTGAACACTTAACAAAGCTTACTGTAGTGGCTTAGATGGTTTCCTGCTATACGTATATTGTATAGGTTTATTTAAAGGTACTTGTCCCAGATAGGAAAATCATGAAGCCTTTCCTTATTAGTTCCCTATTGAAGTGTCATTTTCATGTTACCTCCTTTCACTGTCCCTTCCTCTCTGCAGATCAGGCCTTCCTCCAGTTTTTTGGAGATGAATTTCTTCGATTGCTTCTCACAAGGTTTGTCTTCTGTTCAGCCACCATGAGGATGCATAAGGCCTTTCGGGTAGGCAGAGAACCATTAAAGACCAAATTCACCGTTTTGTTATTGAGTGTTGTTTATTATATTTTACTTACATTAAATAAAGTTTAAATAGATCCAGAATAGTATTTAGAAGCAAGCATGTGCAGCATTATGATAGCATTGTAGGTATGGGCGTACATACTTGGAATCCCAGAATGCCAGAATTCAGTAGTTCAAGGTCAGTCTGGAATTCACAGTAAAAGCATATCTCAAAAGATTGAAACAAATAGAGAAAGGTTAACATGTGACACATGTTTCCATTAGGAACATTTTCATGAGCTGCTGAATTCCTAGCACTTCAGAGGTAGAGGTTGAAGTTCAGGGTCACCCTTGGCTACCTATTCAGTTTGAGGCTAGCCTCATATATAAGGCACTGTCTTTACTTGGGAATAGGTCCTGCTAAATCTTTCCTTAAATGCAACTGATCCCCTGAGTGCTGTAATCATTTGCCTTTCCTTAAAGCCTTGTCTTTTCATTTCTGTCTAGTATGTGACTGGATTTATATTGCTTTATTTCAGTCACTGGTGTTCTGAGGGCTAGAGATGTAGCTCAGTGGTAGAATGCCCACCTAGTAGGCACAATGTCCTCAGTTCAGTCAGCACCACTAAAAAATAAAACACATATATACCTATGTATATGTATATATATGTACATGTTTGAATGGCATGTTGCTACAATGAGCCATGTTGATTAGTTTTCATTCTTTGGTATTGACTCAATTACCATTCTGCCAATAATGGATTTCTGGATTGCTTCCAGATGTTTATTTATTGTACAAATGATACAGTAATAGTTGGTGCACGCCATTAATCTTAGCACTCAGGAGGCCATCAGGAGAATCTTTATGAAGCCAACCTAGTTAGTCTACATAGTGAGCTCCAAGCCAGCCAAGGCTACATGGTGAGACCTTGTTTTAAAAAACTAAACGAATAATAAGACCAATAAGACAAAGAATAATAAATAAAATAAAATGCACACAAAACACATGAGATGTGCTTTATGTTGACCAGCTACTCTTGGGCATGGGACCTGTCCTGGAATATGATTGATAAACCTAGAGATACACCATTGTAGAAAACTCATTTTCCTTTTCCCAGAAGATAACAATTACAAATAGCTTCTTGGTTGGGGTTAGGATTTTGTCTGGTTTGTACCTGTGCTGGTCCTTCTGTATCTGTCAGTCTCTGTGAGTCCATGTGTATATCACCCCTATGTATCTAGAAAGTCTTTTCACCTCTTCTTTTGCATAGATCCCTGAGCCCTGGGTATTACAGGGCTTTCTTGGACCAGCTCTCTAATTAAGCATGAGGCTTCTTACATAGCTTAAAGCTGTTGTCCTTTAGCTGGGGCAGACTCAGCTAGCTTCTAACTTAACCTGACTCCCCCTCTATACACACTTTGTCCCTGCCACAAAGCTAGCTAGCTCTTTACCTTCCTGCTCCTTTCCATTCTCTTCCCTGTCTGCCCTCTTCATTTCCCTCCCCCTGCCCTCCATTTTCTCTCATTTTTTTCTCCTCTCCCTCTCCTCTCCCCCTTCTCCTTCCCCACCATACTTCCTGCCCCAGGTCCAGATGTCAGCTCTTTATTACACAAAACACACATTTCAGTCTTAACCACTCAACAGCAAGACATTGCCAGATCTATCTCTTAGGGTGGCCTTTAGTTTGTCAATGAGGGTTGGTGACCTTCATCTTTTGGGCAGGGAAGAAAAGACAAGCATTTACATATGAAAAACTGGGTCATGTGTCATAGAAATGGCAGTACCAAAATCCTGCCAGCATTTAACTCTCTGCCAGGACTAACAACTGAAAATGCAGGGCCCACCTTCATACAGTGTGAAGAAAGGGGGTGCAGTAATGAAGACATCTTTCAGGATTGAGTGCATCACAGTCCCGTTCTCTCCACACAGTCCACTTGCAGGTCTTCATGTTATACCGTCTACTGCAATAAGTTTCTCTGATAAGATTTGGGAGAATGCACTGTATTGAGTCCTGGCCAAGTTGGTACTCAAGGTTTTTGGGTTTTAATATTATCCGTTGCATTTTTTTTTCTTTTACTTCAGTATAGAATATTAGGTTTTTTGTTCTGTTTTGTTTTTTTAATCTTTTTACAACCTGTAGTTTCAAAGTATTCTGCCACATACTTTCAACTTGTTTCTAGTTTGGCTTTGTATAATTGATACAGTCTCACCTTGTAGTCCAGGCTGGCCTTGAACTTTCTCTGCACCTGTCTCAGCCTCCTGAGTGCCAGGATTATAGGTGTGCCTCACTATTAATGCTTAACAGTGAATTGCACAAAACTGAAGTGTACCATTGGTATACATTATATTATTGTGAATGCAAACCTCTACTAAGCCATAGGACAGCATCATTCCAAAATGTTTCCTCTCTAACCCTTCTGGAGGGTCTGTGAACCACTACATCACAGATCACTACGTATGTGATAGTGCCAAATCATGAGCCTGAATCACATTGATAGACTCTTGTGTAAGCTGTTACTAAGATTAGCACATTTTTTGTTTCATATATCATTAGCTTGTCATTATTGTGTATGTGTGTGTGAGTAAAAGTGTCTTGCTTGCATATGTATATGTGTACCACATGCCCGGTACCCACAGAAGCAAGAAGATATCATCAGATCTCCTGGAACTCAAGTTTGGGTGGTTTTGAGCCTCCATGTGGGTATTGGGAACCAAACCCAGATCCCCTTGCAGAGCAACAAGTGTTCTGATCCACTAAGCTGTCCCTCCAACTCTACTTAGTTCATCTTCTTTGTGAGAGTAGTCTGTTGTTGCTGATTACCTGGCAGCTGTAATATTAGCTGCCAATGAAACTCTGCTTCAATACAAAGTAAAAGACCTCCTGTGAGTCTTTGCAGACATATTTTGAGTTTTGACTTTGAATTTTTGTTATGTTCCTCACATACAGAGAAGACTTTAAAAAATGTGCTTTTTATGCTACCTTGCCAATAGGTTCCAGCTTAGTCAGCAACTTTAATTTTTGGACTTGTGTGGCAACACAAGATCTTTTTATTTTCAGTTTCTTCAAAGACAATCATTAGGAAACTCAAGCATCGCTGCCTCCGACATCTATTTTTACTTCCTTATCCTCTCCGCTGACACGACCCAGTGTCTCCTGGCACTGGTTTGCTTTCCTTTGTTGATTGACATCCAGTGTGAGTTTACTTTGTAGACTGTGTCTTCTACTGTACTGTCCATCAGGACACTTGCCCCTTCCCACTTTTTTGAGTTTTATTAGCAGAAAGTTGTTGTGTGTTTCATTTCTAGAAACTGCCAGACTATTTTTCAAAGCAGGTCATTAACACTTTATACCTTGGCAAGGTATGAAGATACTTGTATGCAGGCTGCCTGGGTGCCATCAGACCTACAATCTCATCCCATCCAGGCGGGTGGGACCCAACCTGCCTTCACTCATCAGGATTGGTGGCGAATATCTTTCCATTTAACAATAAAGTTTTTGAAGACTAAACATTTTTAAATGCCAAGGAAATTCAACTAATTAGGTTTTCTTTTGCCGTTGGTTTGTTTTCTTCAGGTACCTAAGAAATCTTTTCTAATATTACAAAAGTTTTTTTCTCTTTTCTTCTTTAGATTTTGTATACTCATTTTGGTTTCTACCTCAGCTTTTTTCATTCATACAATGAGTTTTGGGGTTTTTTTGTTTAGTTCTATGTGTGGATCTTGCTGAAGATTTGTATGAGTTTTGATAGTATAGAATATAGAGCCTAACAGCCATAGATAGAGGCTAGCAAGTATTTGTGAAATAATTCAGAATGCTAATATAGTAAGCTAGCCCATTTGAAGCTATATTGAGAGGTCATGTGTCACTTGATAGCCAGAGGTGGTTGTGCTCTCGGGAGGCTGACAAAGGAACATGACCACATGTTTGAGGGATAACAAGATCCTGTCTAAAAGTCAGATGTTACCAAACTATCAAAAAACAGATATACTAGTAATAATAACTGGTAAGAGAAGAAAATAAACATTTAACTGCTCCTTAATATTGTTAAGCAAGTAATTTCCTCCCAGCAGACTATGACACATGACTTTCCTTATTTACCAGGAAACTCGAAATTACCCAGAATCCTATCCACAACTGCCAAGGGATGAAACTGTGGAGAATCCTCACCTTCAGAAGCACATTTTGGAATTGGCCTCCATTCTGGATGTTCGAAACATCTTCTTTGAGAATTCTATGGATGACTATTAAACCCTCCTGTTTAACAGTTTTTCATTTTCCACAGATTTTAAATGGTGCAGTTTTTTAATGTAATGACAGAGACATAGTGTGTTACTTGGTTTTTATTTTTGGATTTAGGAACCACCATTTTAAAAGCAAACTGAAAAAAAAGTTCAAACTTTTAGGGTAACTTTTAAAATATAATCTTTCAAGTCTTTTAAAGTCTCAATCTTGAAATTTTTAATTTTTGGTTTTGACATTAGATACTTACCTCCAACATCTACCCCCATACTCAAATAGTTACTATTGCCACCTTTAGAAGAACATTGTGTTTATTTTTACATAATAAGGGCAATCCGTAAGTTACACTTGGACCTTTAAATGTCTGGATTCGGGAAATACCTAATTGTTCATAGTGGTGAACAATGGCCACATGGACTGCTGAGAACCGAGAGCAGAGCCCTTCTGCGGAGTTTCTTTCACTCCACACTAATAGGAAAATAAGTTACTCTCTGATGTGCAACTGATGTCTTTAGATTTCTTAATTTCATTAAATGTCAAATTTTTAGAACCTGTTTAGAATTGGTTTGCATCTGGAAATTAAATCTTAAATTGGAACTTTAAGATGACAGATATTACTTAGAATGTGAGTACTATTATATTTGTTTGCATATTTTACTTTCTTTGTGGTCTTTGAATGCTAAAATGCAAAGGAAAATACTTTTAAAATATTTTAGACAAAAATCAACTAATTAGGTTTTCTTTTGCCGTTGGTTTGTCAAGTCATTGGTTTCATAATCCTGTGATGTCTCCAGTAGGATTTCTACACAGACTCTTCGTTGATTGGTTTTAAACAATGTTTTCATCAGTTCCTTGGTATTCTCATTGCACAATTTCTAATCTTTTTTTTATATTCAAATTTCCAAGGCATCAATGTTAGAGAGACTGTCAGTGTGAGTTGAGGATAACTGGGTGTTAAGAAAGTAAATTGTGAGTTAATTTTGCTTTGACAATTTGGAAGTAAGATATTAAAACTCCCTGTGTTTTGTTATTTTCTATTCATGCACAAGATGTTTCATTATTTTAAATAGGACTCAGTATGTATATAAAGATTTTTGTATGTTCTTCCCCTCCATCTCCTTAATAATCTCAAAGGTACTAGCTGTGAAGGCTTTTCCTTCCCAGCCTCTTGGGGTTGCATGGCGTTTAAATTTAGAAATCTGTGAATTGTAAGCCTTCTGCTTATGTTCATGGTCTACCCCTGACAGTTCCTGGAGAAATGAGGTGGTTGTTTTCAGATCTCTTTCCTGTGTCCCTAAGGAAATTTTTGATGTGGTATTTTAACCTGTTACTCTCGCTAGCGCATCTCATGGGTGTAAGTTGTAGCCGTTTGTGCTCCAGTGCACTGACTTTGTGAAGTCCAGATTATGGTTGGGTCAGAGACTTAGGACGTTTCATTTGCTTTTAAAATTGTGTGTTCTTTCAGACAGTATTTTTAAAAGCTTAGAAAAAGGTTAATCTGGAAAGAGCCCTTCCAGACAGAGTTTTCTTTTTTAAAAGGCCTGCTTCCATTTGTCTGCAAATCATGATTTTCCTTTTTTTAACTATCCTCCTGAAATGTAGCAGTAAATGGTCATTAGCTGTCTGGCCTCTGTCCCTATTCCCTTAAGTACTGACCAACAACGCACACTTTCCTGTTCCCTGACCTGCGTTTTATTCTTTTTTGCTAAGCATAAGGACCACTGGTTTCAGAAGCAAGAAGTCTGAGTTCTAATCCTGGCTTTTCTAGTAACTAGTATGATGTCCTTTAGCAAATAGTTTCACGGTCCTGCTTTTTTAGCACTCTTCCATATAAAATAGAGCAACTCACCTAAGATCCTATTTCTGTCTGTAATTCTACAGTTGGGAGCCTTGGTTCCAAAAATGTTGATTTCCTCCCCATTGCTTCCAGAAAGGTTGAATTGTGTGGTTCTAGCACTATAACTTCCTTTCTACATCATGTATTCAGAGGGTTCAAACAAACCAAAAACTTCTGGGTCCTACTGAGCTGTTTTGAAGCTTGCTTAACGTGACTGTCCTGGAGAAATTAGACCTTCCATGGTCAGAAAAAGGTGTATGTTAGAGATCATAGTATAAAACTAGATTACAACATGGGTTCTTAAACTAATAGTAATGCAGTTCCTAACTAGTGGACCAAAACCGAGGCTGTAGCTTCACAGTAGAGCAATTAGTTAGTATTCAGAAATCCTGTTTGGTCTCCATTACTGGGGGGGGGGGATTTTTAAAGAAAGAAATCAATTTTGAGCTGGGTATGATGTACATGCCTTTAATCTCAGTGCATAGGAGGCTAAAGCAAGAAGTTTGCAAGGTCAGAACTAACCTAGATTATATAGCAAAAGTGCATCTCAAAAATAATTGTTAAGAGATCTGGAATCTTTTGAGAGCAAAGCTGTTGTAGGAAATTTGAAACATTTTTTTAAAAAATCTTTGCCTTTAAAAATAAAAACAAATGTGTCACACATATCACATTTTTTGTTAATGGCATGTGAAATGCAAGCAGAGGAGACTTAGAAAATCCTTGCCTTGAGGATTAAGACTGGCTTAGTATTAGAACCTTGTCTAGCATGCATACAGCCCTGGTTTCTATTCCTGGTTCTTAGAGGTACAGCAACAGCATCGGGAGTTCAAGGGCATCCTTACTACATAGAATAAGCTCTAGACCAGCCTGCGCTAGAGTATGGGACCGTTTCACAAAAAATAGATTTGCCTATTCTAAGCCCCATTTAATCTTAGAATTTTTAAAAACTTAAATAGTGAAACTAAAAAGAGCAAAGCAGAGGGAGCAACATTTTTGTACTCAAATTGCACAAATTTCTCCATAGATTCTGGTAAGGTTTCTGGTGTCTTAAGAATCACTACAAACAAACTAGGAAGAATCGGACTGTTAAAAGACATGCACAAAGCAAAGTGAAGCACAACAGGATTTCCTTTCCGTATCCATGTATTTCTGATACTAAAGCAGTCACCTTTCCTGTCTGATAGAAAGAAAGCTGAGATGTCAGAAGCTGCTGGTTATTTGGTGATAGACGTATAAACAATCTCATCTCAACCCAGTTGCTCAGGCTTCTTTCTGTAATAAACAGAAGGGAAAATTTTAGAGATGTATAATCTTTACATAAAAATTAAGATTTTGTTCTGTTTTTGGATATTCAAACCAGTCAGGATAAGGATCAGCCATAGAGTGTTTGCCTAATATCTGCGAGGCTCTGTGTTTAAATCCCAGTACAATGAATATTCATGCCAGTAAATCAGCTATACTAACATTTTTTATTAATTATAAAATCAGATTCTTTTCTTTGATTTTAGGCAGGATATATTTTGTATGAAAGTGTTTCCCTCCTAGGAAGTGGTGCTCTCAAAAACTTTCAAAGCACAGAATTTATTGTGCCCTTTATACTTTTTAACTAAGTTAAAATGTTTCACAGTTTGGGAATTAAAGTGCAGTTCTTATTTGAGGTTTTCCTGACTTGAGGTCTGGATTTGGAGTTTGGTTTTGTTTGTTGTCCTCTGTCATGTAATGAGATTCTCATAAATAGGTAATGATACTGAATTTCACTAATGTCAAGGAATAAATCCAGATCAGACTTCTGACTCAGACACAGATCCTTTTGTAGCATTCTTCTCCCACTTCAGTCTCTCTGTCTGAGAGGGGTTTCAACCTAGTTGAAAAGTGTTATAATCACCTCAGTAACCAGAGAATGTTTTGGACTGGAGGTGCATTTTAAGGCCACTGCAAGAATCATCTGTTAAGTGTGTGAGTAGAGGAAGGCTTGATATGACTATGAATGCCTTGAGTCTCCTAATTTAGGAGTGTTTTCTGTTCTCATGTTTATTTGGAGAATTTAAAGAGTGTTTAGGTTGAAGGTTCTTTTTAGAACTTATTTATTTGAAATTCTTATTTTTAATGGCATGTGTATATTTTTGTGATGCTATATGAAATCTGTAAACTTTTTGTATATATGTGTACATATTTTTAAATATCTTGGTATGCAGTGATGCAGTGTGTGTATATTATATACCCATACCCATTGTGGGCTGATTTATTTTAGTTCTGTGAGGACATCAGAGTGGCATTGTTCATGCTACTATAATTAGGTTGTGGCTGGATATCCTTCACACGCCTCAATTTTAAGGGGCTTGTGCTGAGATAAAATGAGCTCCTTTGGAGTTGAAATTAAGATATGAAGATGCTAAGAGTAGACTGCATATTCTCAGCTTTAAAATCATCTACAAACTTCTACTTAAATTGATATTATTTGCTAGAAACTCGGAAAACTATGTTTGTGAAACTGAGACACCAGCAGTGTCTTAATCTATTAGTTCTTTATTTTTCTTAGCCCATATTTGAGTGTTAGTACTGAGTAGAACTTTGATGGCTATTGAAAAAAATTACCTTGCTCTCACTTGAAAATAGGAAGTGTCTTTTAGGTTGAGGAAATAGCCATGTTTATCATTATAATATCTGATGTTAAATTTTAATTTCTGAGTTTTTTCCAGTATGTCATTCTATGTGTCTCTGTGAGGCAAAAGGAGGGACACTGGCAAAAGATGGCCGAACCTCAGTGGGTTGGATAGAGGGGAACTGGGTTGTTGATAAGTGTGTGTGTAGCAGTATCTGGTTAAGTGAACTTTTCTTACTGGCATTGCAGAACAAGGATAAGTCTATTCATCTGAAGAATGCTCAGCAAATTCAGAGCCT